>NC_090261.1:39058941-39344175 GCF_037325665.1 Littorina saxatilis
CGATAGTGCAATGGGTTGAGAAGCTGTTCTGTTTCGGTACTACTTTTGCGACTGAAAAGTTCCGAACGCTCTATACGTACGAAGTATACATCTCTGGAGCAAACAATACAAACATACCGCATTTAAATTAACAACTACAGGCCTGAACACATGAATATCCATATAAAATCCATGAGTTCGGTTGTTTTCTGAATCTAGATCTGCTGTGCACAAACCGTTCATCACAAGCAAATTCCCAAGGCAAGTAACTCATACTCTCGCGACAAGAGTAGTTCCCCTTCTTTTAACTCAGTTTCTTCGACAACACTGACTGCAATCCGACGGTCAATTTTCAACAATATTTCATTTTATAAACAGATCACACGCAACCAAATGCACACATCTCATCAATGTAAACAACATAAAGCGGTTTCATACACTATTTTCCCCAGAAAACTGAACTTCATACAGTAATTAACGTTGGAACACGGGTGCAAAAGTTCGTCTGCTAGTCCCATTTGACGCAAGAACATTATACTAAAACATAAACAGAACACACAATACCTGCCTTTACCGCCACAGCAGAATAACAGCATATCTGTGTACTTGATTTTAGTCCAAAACAAGGAAACTGACAAGAAGTGTTAACAGAATGGAATGATTTGCACGGAACTATACAACCGCGCATCAATCGATCGCCTGCGCAGGTTGACTGGTTGAGTGAGTCGGATTCGATGAAACTTTCGCACAAAAACTCCTGTTTTCTTTGAATAACTGAAGAAAGGAGGAATAAAGAGGTTACACACCTCGTCTCAGTGATTATTAAAAATAATGGTCTCAGTTCGCGGTCATGAAAAAGCTCGCTGAAGCTCGCATTTTTCATGATCCGCTAACTTCGACCATTATTTTTAATAATCACTGAGACTCGGCATGTAACCTCTACATAATTACAAACAGTATTTTCGGCCACCAAAGAAAATGATTCCAATAAAAGTGTACGTGAAACAACACCTGCATCATACAGTAAAAATGACACAACACAAGATAGCTGTGTTCTCGATAGATCATTGATTTGACTTTCTCCTCGTTTGTAAAAGTTGTCAAGGTGTGCCTATCCTGACTTTTCATAGATTTGTCTTATATTACTACCCTATCCTTTTGTCAGGTCGATTTTGGGGCTACCCTAATTTGAACGGCGGTCACGTGACGCCTTTATAGAACTGAAATGTTGATCCGAAAAGTGTGCCAGATAGATAAGTGAAGTGCCTTCAAAGCCATAGAATGTTGATCCGAAAAGTGTGCCAGATAGATAAGTGAAGTGCCTTCAAAGGCATAGAATGTTGATCCGAAAAGTGTGCCAGATAGATAAGTGAAGTGCCTTCAAAGGCATAGAATGTTGATCCGAAAAGTGTGCCAGATAGATAAGTGAAGTGCCTTCAAAGGCATATAATGTTGATCCGAAAAGTGTGCCAGATAGATAAGTGAAGTGCCTTCAAAGGCATAGAATGTTGATCCGAAAAGTGTGCCAGATAGATAAATGAAGTGCCTTCAAAGGCATAGAATGTTCAGGGCCGGACTAGGCGAAGAGGAGGGGGGGGGTTGCCAGTGGTGGCCCAGTGGGATGTCCCCCCTGGCGGCAGGGGCGGATCAGTTCATTTTATGACTGTTTTTGTTCAAAAGGATATTGTGAAGATATGGGTGTGAAGGCGCGAAGCGCCGAGCCGACGGCGCGAAGCGCCCAGCTTGCTAGGGGGGTCCGGGGGCATGCCCCCCCGGAAAATTTTGAAAAAAAGGATGCAAAATGGTGCAATCTGGTGCATTCTGTGCATACCAGTTTCAGGCAGCAGATTTTGTCACTGATTAATACCCCAAAAATTGAAACTCAATGTAAAATAAAGAAATGCATACCTCATTCAATATTTTTATTTTTTGGCTGGGGGGGGGGGGGTCCGGAAACCCTAGAACCCCCCCCCCCCCCCCTCGTTGTGGGGGTCAGGGGGCGAAGCCCCCTGAAGCTGACGGGTAGGTCATATTCTGAGATAGGAAAATGGTCGCTCCTTGCATGAAACGGCATAAAATAAGCAATAATAAAAAAAAAATTAAATAAGTAAGGTACATGTTTAGGCTAGGGGGGGGGGTTGCGCAACCCCCATAACCCCCCCGGTAGTCCGGCCCTGATGTTGATCCGAAAAGTGTGCCAGATAGATAAGTGAAGTGCCTTCAAAGGCATATAATGTTGATCCGAAAAGTGTGCCAGATAGATAAGTGAAGTGCCTTCAAAGGCATAGAATGTTGATCCGAAAAGTGTGCCAGATAGATAAGTGAAGTGCCTTCAAAGGCATAGAATGTTGATCCGAAAAGTGTGCCAGATAGATAAGTGAAGTGCCTTCAAAGGCATAGAATGTTCGAATGAAATGACACGGGAATTAATGTTTTAGTTTGGGTACAAAATTTGTTGCAATATTTTGTTGCTGAGTATATATCTTGAGTGTCTCCAGGCCCGAGTGTCAGCACCCGGTTAAGCCATCTCGAAAGCACTTGTCTTTAGAACTCACCTGCAGTAGTGGGAATTCCAGTGGTAGACAATCTCAAGGGCTGCGAGGTGGCATTGAGTTCTGTCTCCACATAATCACAAGTGGTGCTACTGCTATCGTTCCTGTATGTACAGAAGGCATTGTACTGTTAACGACGACGATGAAAACGACAACGATGATGATGATGACGACCACGACGACGACGACAACGACAACGACGATGATGATGATGATGATGATGATGATGATGATGATGATGATGATGATGATGATGACGACGACGACGACAACGACGATGACGATGATGACGATGATGATTATGATGATGATGATGATGATGATCACTACTACAACGATGATCAGGAAATAATCAGTGAGTAAAAATCACCACACGTACTAATGCTCTGTAAAGTTATGCATCGCAGAGGTACACTGTGAAGGGAAACGAAATTGAATCGGTCCCGAAAAGCCAAATAGGTTTAAGGCACTCAAAAGACAAGAAAAAGAAAGACAAAAACAACCAGCAACCCAACCATATATCGCAGACGAAAACACCCTCAAGCAAAAAGATGGTCACTATCTCTTTGCCCCACGAGATTAAATCCACCCGGAATGTTATTATTCGACATTTATGTGACTGCATGAAACAGCTAGCGCGGTGAACTGGAGCGTGTCAAAAGTCGTCGACCGATCGAACGGTTATCCCATAGAAGGGGGAATGCGTGCTCACGTAGGCAATTTTGTCAGTCAGAGTGATAGATACACTTTCGAGAGAATTTAGTTAAAGATACAACCCCTCCCGCCATCTTAACTATCGGGCAAACCACGACAGTTCTTTCGTGGGTTTTACACGCAATATGTGTATCCCTCCGCTGACTTGGACACATACCAAGGGCTAATTGAGAACTGTTTGCTGCATTCATTCCCCAGATTGAACAAAGTGATGTGTACTACTATTGTGTGTGTGTGTGTGTGTGTGTGTGTGTGTGTGTGTGTGTGTGTGTGTGTGTGTGTTTGTTGTTTGTGTGTGTGTGTGTGTGTGTTTGTTGTTTGTGTGTGTGTGTGTGTGTGTGTGTGTGTTTGTTGTTTGTGTGTGTGTGTGTATGTGTGTGTGTTTGTGTGTGTGTGTGTGTGTGTGTGTGTGTGTGTATGCGTGTGCGTTTATGCGAGAAGGCGTGCGTGCGGGCTAGCACGGATGCATATTTTCGTAAAGCCGAATGAATCTGACAAACTGGCCTTCCTGTGGTGGTGGATTTAAAGGAAAACAAGTCGCGTAAGGCGAAAATACAATATTTAGTCAAGTAGCTGTCGAACTCACAGAATGAAACTGAACGCAGCAAGACCGTATACTCGTAGCATCGTCACTCCACCGCCCGTGGCAAAGGCAGTGCCCGTGGAATTGACAAGAAGAGCGGGGTATTCGTTGCGCTAAGAAGGATAGCACGCTTTTCTGTACCTCTCTTCGTTTTAACTTTCTGAGCGTGTTTTTAATCCAAACATATCATATCTATATATTTTTGGAATCAGGAACCGACAAGGAATACGATGAAAGTGTTTTTAAATTGATTTCGAAAAAAAAAATTTGATAATAATTTTTATATATTTAATTTTCAGAGCTTGTTTTTAATCCAAATATAACATATTGATATGTTTTTGGAATCAGCAAATGATGGAGAATAAGATAAACGTAAATTTGGATCGTTTTATAAATTTTTAATTTTTTTTACAATTTTCAGATTTTTAATGACCAAAGTCATTAATTAATTTTTAAGCCACCAAGCTGAAATGCAATACCGAACCCCGGGCTTCGTCGAAGAGTACTTGACCAAAATTTCAACCAATTTGGTTGAAAAATGAGGGCGTGACAGTGCCGCCTCAACTTTCACGAAAAGCCGGATATGACGTCATCAAAGACATTTATCAAAAAAATGAAAAAAACGTTCGGGGATTTCATACCCAGGAACTCTCATGTCAAATTTCATAAAGATCGGTCCAGTAGTTTAGTCTGAATCGCTCTACACACACACACACACAGACACACACACACACGCACACACGCACATACACCACGACCCTCGTTTCGATTCCCCCTCGATGTTAAAATATTTAGTCAAAACTTGACTAAATATAAAAAGCAAAATATGAGTAGCAAACAAAATCACAATGACGAAGAACAAGTCTTCATATACATTATAATCAATTACAGTCCCTCCGTTTTAAGTTCCTCAGTTTTAATTCAGCACGAATGTTCCACTCTGCACAGAAAGAACACAGGCCGTTGATTGTTGGTATAAGTCAAAGTAGAAGGGTGCTCATTGCCCGTTGACAAGCGCGAACAGATCTGTGCTGGTGTATCAAATCGATTGCATGAGAAAAATGGTGCCTGCATTGTTCATAAATATGCTGTTTCTAATCACCAGGAAACATTGTCATTTAAAACGCTATATGCAACAGGCAGACAAGAATCTCGATTTTATTTCTCTCCAATGGTAGTAGTGGCAGTAGTAGTAGCAGTAGTATAGTAGCAGCAGTAGTAGGAGTAGTAGTAGTAGCAGTAGCAGTAGTAGTAGTAGTAATCGTAGTTTGTTTGTTTGTTTGTTTGTTTGTTTGCTTAACGCCCAGCCGACCACGAAGGGCCATATCAGGGCGGTGCTGCTTTGACATATAACGTGCAGGGCCGGACTACCGGGGGGGTTATGGGGGTTGCGCAACCCCCCCCCCCCCCCCCCCCCTAGCCTAAACATGTACCTTACTTATTTAATTTTTTTTTTATTATTGCTTATTTTATGCCGTTTCATGCAAGGAGCGACCATTTTCCTATCTCAGAATATGACCTACCCGTCAGCTTCAGGGGGCTTCGCCCCCTGACCCCCACAACGAGGGGGGGGGGGGGGGGGTTCTAGGGTTTCCGGACCCCCCCCCCAGCCAAAAAATAAAAATATTGAATGAGGTATGCATTTCTTTATTTTACATTGAGTTTCAATTTTTGGGGTATTAATCAGTGACAAAATCTGCTGCCTGAAACTGGTAATGATCATCCTCAGAATGCACCAGATTGCACCATTTTGCATCCTTTTTTTCAAAATTTCCGGGGGGGCATGCCCCCGGACCCCCCTAGCAAGCTAGGCGCTTCGCGCCGTCGGCTCGGCGCTTCGCGCCTTCACACCCATATCTTCACAATATACTTTTGAAAAAAAACAGTCATAAAATGAACTGATCCGCCCCTGCCGCCGGGGGGGACATCCCCCTGGGCCACCACTGGCAACCCCCCCCCCCCTCCTCTTCGCCTAGTCCGGCCCTGACGTGCGCCACACACAAGACAGAAGTCGCAGCACAGGCTTCATGTCTCACCCAGTCACATTATTCTGACACCAGACAAACCAGTCCTAGCACTAACCCCATAATGCCAGACGCCAAGCGGAGCAGCCACTAGATTGCCAATTTTAAAGTCTTATGTATGACCCGGCCGGGGTTCGAACCCACGACCTCCCGATCGCGGGGTGGACGCCTTACCACTAGGCCAACCGTGCCGGTCAGTAATCGTAGTAGTAGTAGTAACAGTAGTACATGTTGAAGTAGAAGTAGTGGTATTAGTACATGTCGTAGTAGTAGTAGTAGTAGTACATGTCGTAGTAGTAGTAGTAGTAGTAATACATGTCGTAGTAGTAGTAGTAATACATGTCCCAGTAGTAGTAGTAGTAGTAGTAGTAGTAGTAGTAGTAGTAGTAGTAGTACATGTCGTAGTAGTAGTAGTAATACATGTCGTAGTAGTAGTAGTAGTAGTAGTAGTAGTAGTAGTAGTAGTAGTAGTAGTAGTAGTAGTAGTAGTAGTAGTAGTAGTAGTAGTAATACATGTCGTAGTAGTAGTAGTACAGTAGTAGTAGTAGTAATACATGTCGTAGTAGTAGTAGTACATGTCGTAGGAGTAGTAGTAGTAGTAGTACATGTCGTATAGTAGTAGTAGTAGTTATACATGTCGTAGTAGGAGTAGTAATACGTGTCGTAGTAGTAGTAGTAGTACATGTAGTAGTAGCAGTAGTAATAGAAGGAGGAGGAGGAAGAGGAGGATCAGCAGAAGTAGTCCAAACATTTATTCTGTGAATAATTAATACACCGATTAACAGTTCCGCGGCCATTTTAGATTCGCACATGCGCACATCTTTTTGTACGAGCACTTTTGCTTCTTCTTCCTCTTCTGTTTTCCTGTGTTTGAGAAAATGCGCATCCGCAGATCGTTTTTTGGCTCACGTAAGTGATAGCCTATGCGATCGTAACTTTGTCTGTCTGTGCGTGCGTTTGTGCGTGTGTGCGTGTGTGTGTATGTCTGCACGGTAGAAACTTTAACATTTCCGAGTCTATGTGTGAGTGGTTATCCAAGACTATGGATAAAGCTCGCATAAGATTACGTCACGGTCAAAAGTGTTTGACGTCAATTAATGCATCATGACGGCATGCCTCCCTGTAGTCTTTCTCTCTCGCGTGGTGTGTGTGGTCTCGGTCATTGTTATTTTGAGCGGGCCGAGACTATTTGGCAGTCGTGTCCCTGTAAGTAGGCTACATGCAGACACAGACAGATCTAGATCTAGTGTCTCTCTTTCTTGCACAGTCGTCACCTAAGCTTACTGTGTGTGTGGGTGTGTATGTGTGACGGAGTGATTGAGTTTGTGTTACTGTTTGTCTATTTCTTACGTGAGCCTTGAAGGCTTCGCCTCTTGTTCGAGAGTTTTTTCTTCTTCTTCCTGTTCCTGTTGATTTGAGAAAGCGTAGATTCAGTCGGCAGAAAGTGCAATTTTGTAGTCTTCCAGTCCTGAAGTTGCTTTTGAGTGTTCGAAGAAAGAGTGTAAATGTTCTAAGGATTACATCGGGCACACAAACACGCGATTTTCCGTTGATTTGAACGCGTGCGCAGATCGTTTTTTGCGAGTATGTTTGTACGTCTTCCTCTTCCGCTTTCCTTCTTCGTTCCATGTAGGCCTAAACGCCGAAACTGTTAACTGGTGTATCATTGAATTGTGACAGAGAAGCGCTTAGCATCACAACACATCACTATGAACAGTGCTGCCAGTTGTGTATTGTTATCTTCGAAATTCAAAATCCCACTAAAGACATATTTCTGTTATGCGAAATATAATTACTAAAACCAGTATTTCTGGATTAGATATTATTTGAATCCAATTCGTCAGACCTATGTTTTCTGTCTGCCTGCAGTGTCTGTCTGTCTGTCTGTCTGTCTGTCTCAGTGTCGTGTCTGTCTGTCTGTCCGGCTTGTCTGTCTGACTGTCTGTCTGAAAAAATGAAAAAAACGTCCGGGGATGTCATACCCAGGAACTCTCATGTCAAATTTCATAAAGATCGGTCCAGTAGTTTACTCTCAATCGCTCTACACACACACCCGCACACACACACATACACCACACCCTCGTCTCGATTCCCCCCTCTACGTTAAAACATTTAGTCAAAACTTGACTAAATGTAAAAACTGACAAAGACAGCCATTTATGTACGTATATAGCTAAGCTGTGTATAATGTGTAACCCACTTGTTGTGATAGAGCGTGAGGCCCCTCTCTGTCGGCACGACATCCACAGTGTAGGAGGTGTAGACACTGTCATTGCCAGGTGCGCCCTCGTCGTACATGTACACGTGCGTCACGAACCAGTGGCCGTCCAGCTGTTGAAAAAAGCATCAGAAGATTTCCATAAAATTATTGATGCTGGGTTTGTATGGGTTGTGAAAGGGTTGTCTCTCTTGAAAACATGGAGGCAAACTTTCCCACGTGACATTATAGGCCAATCATTAGCCATGGTCGTGTCTGCACACGTGATCCCCACTCCTTCAAAACACATACAAGCCTAACAGAGCTATTTCCGAACATCGTCTATTGACGATAGAATGAGACACTTGTGGGATTGTGTGGGTGGATGAGGATCGATGGGTGAGAGTGTGGGGTGTGTGTGTGTGTGTGTGTGTGTGTGTGTGTGTGTGTGTGTGTGTTTGTTGTGTGTGTGTGTGTGTGTGTGTGTGTGTGTGTGTGTGTGTGCGCGTGTGTGTGTGTGTATATATGTGTGCGTGTGCGTGTGCGTTTATGTTATACAAGTATATGAAGTCTTATATCGCGCGCGTATCTCCAGACTCGGACTCAAGGCGCAGGGATCTATTTATGCCGTGTGAGATGGAATTTTTTACACAATACATCACGCATTCACATCGACCACCAGATCGCAGCCATTTCGGCGCATATCCTACTTTTCACGGCCTATTATTCCAAGTCACACGGGTATTTTGGTGGACATTTTTTATCTATGCCTATACAATTTTGCCAGGAAAGACCCTTTTGTCAATCGTGGGATCTTTAACGTGCACACCCCAAATGTAGTGTACACGAAGGGACCTCGGTTTTTCGTCTCATCCGAAAGACTAGCACTTGAACCCACCACCTAGGTTAGGAAAGGGGGGAGAAAATTGCTAACGCCCTGACCCAGGGTCGAACTCGCAACCTCTTGCTTCCGAGCGCAAGTGCGTTACCACTCGGCCACCCAGTCCATATGCGTTTATGCGTGAAGGCGTGCGTGCGGGCTAGCACGGATGCATATTTTCGTAAAGGAATGAATCTGACAAACTGGCCTTCCTGTGGTGGTGGATTTAAAGGAAAAAAAGCAAAATATGAGTAGCAAACAAAATCACAATGACGAAGAACAAGTCTTAATATATACTGTTCAAAAAAAGAAACGCATAGCTTGTAATATTTGGTTAATTTAGTTATATGGCTTCAAGGATATCCACCAAACTGCAGAAAATGTTTATCTGGTCGTCGACCTTTCGTCCATTGCCACAAGTGAGCTCTGCACGTGACGCATGCGTTATCAGTGGCTACAATGTCAAAATTGCTCATTTGGCATGACCACTCGTCATGCTTCAGTGTAATCTCGTGAAACTCGGGGAATATTGAGCTCTCACCATGTCTTCCAAAACCCACAAAGAAATCAGACGACAATTCAGCGACGAAAGATGGCCCGATTGAGCAGAGAAGACCGCCAAATTGCATTGGGTCGTTTACAAGCAGGCCAAAGTCAAAGTGCAATCGCCAGGCACTTCCACGTGTCCCAGAGCACCATCAGTAGACTGTGGGTCAGGTTTCAAGCCACTGGCTCCGTTGCTGACTAATTGCCACGAGCGGGAAGACCAAGGGCGACAACTGCTGCTCACGACCGCTTCATACGGCTCCGCCACCTCCGGAATCGTTTCCTGTCGGCCTCATCTTCTGTCCAGGCTCTCCCCGGGCCACACCGATTATCGGACCAGACCGTGCGGAACCGCCTGCATGAAGCTGGTTTGAGAGCTGGCAGACCTCACAGAGGAGCTGTCCTCACCCGCCGCCATCGCCAGAACCGAGTGCAGTGGGGCAACCAGCACCTTCGCTGGACCGTCCGGAATCACTGGAGACACGTGTGGTTCAGCGACGAGTCCTACTTCCTGCTCCAGCGACATGATGGTCGGAGGAGGGTCTACCGGAGAGTAAACGAACGTTACGCGCCCAACTGTGTGGATGAGGCACCCGTTCATGGTGGTGGAGGCGTCATGGTGTGGGGGGCGATCAATACCGCTGGAAGGAGCACCCTGGTGCACGTCCAAGGGCGCATAACTGCCCAGCGATACGTGGAGGAAATTCTGCGCCCACACGCCCTTCCTCTTCTGGCTGACCAGGATGCCATATTCCAGCAGGACAACGCTCGCACGCACACAGCACGACTCACCACCCAGTTCCTCACCGACCACCATGTCCAGGTGCTTCCCTGGCCATCCATGTCGCCAGACATGAACCCGATAGAACACCTCTGGGATGAATTGGACAGACGTGTGCGCAGGCGAGAAGAAGCGCCGGCAAATCACCGCGATCTATTGCAGGCACTTCAGGAGGAGTGGGACACCATCCCACAGCAAGATATCCGGCATCTGATCCAGTCCATGCCCAGAAGGTGCCGGGCAGTTGTTGCTGCTCAAGGCAGTCACACCCCCTACTGACTTGACAGCCTCGGCACCCAATCGTATTGATTGACTGATTGATTTGAAGATGCAAATGAACTGTGTGTGCATTCAACTGTGTCCATACCAAATTTCAAACAAATAATCTAAATATTGGATTTTCTGTTAATTTTTCGAAAAATAAAACAAATTTGGCAAGTAGCAACTATGCGTTTCTTTTTTTGAACAGTATACATAATAATCAATTACAGTCCCTCAGTTTTAAGTTTTTCACGGGTTGTGCTCCTTTTAATAATAACATTATTTTATTTTATGTTGAAATTACTAAATAAACCATCCTGTAAACCACCCTGTGACGATGACCTACTGATATGACCTACTAAGAATGCTGAGGAGAAGAATTAAAGTAGAACGCGAAAAGCAAATACGGGCAATACAGAAATACTTTAATGCAAACATGAACATGATGCGTGTGTAAGATGTTTTCCACCTAGAAGGTGACAGATTGGGTCGCAACAGGACTCATTTGCATAAACACACAAAAAGAAACACACTAGACTTCGGTGTGTGTACAGGGTGGTGCCATAAGTCATGCATATCGAAAGATGTGAATTTAGAGCGGTACATTTGGATCGCCCAAAAGAAAATTCGACAACAAAAAAATAGCTTACTTGCCTCAAGCCTCAAAATGGGTTAAACAGCTCGAAATTATAATCGACAGTCTACCCCGACAAATAAAAACTGACGCTCTTACTGAGACTTTCTATACATCTTTCGCGCAATTCAAGCCGTTTGAACACGGTTATGAAATAGTCCCTTGGTTGCTCTTAGACTTTCTTGCTGTTCATTATTGAGATTGTTTAGCCCATCTCACCTGTACAGTAAGTTGCTCACACCTCACTGTTTACTTTTCCTGGTCATGTTCATAACCCCACAAGCATGCAGCAACAAACTGAGAGACGACAGCCGACATAAACTTATTGGACGAAAAGGTCACATCATTACATGTACTGTCACCATGTTGAATTTTGTGACGCTCCGTTGTTTAGTTCCGACGAAGCGTAGTTTCTTGTGACGCTCCAAATTTTACTCTGTAGTTTGTCGACCTCGAGTATGCATAACTTTTGTCACCCCTCTGTACTTTTTATCCAAGTGGAAATCGACCTGTGCATGTCGTGGCATTAGTGGCAGTCGTTAAAAGGGCAGAATAAACCTGCGCAGAGTCAGCCGCACAGACGACGCACAGCATATTTTTGATGCTGCGATAGGGATTATGACGAGTACGTGTATGTGTGTGTGTGGGTGTGTGTATGTGTGTGTGTGTGTGTGTGTGTGGTTTTTTTTTTTTTTTAGTTAAGATTTTCCAATGTTGCTTGTAGATGATTTATTGTGCGTTGTTTATCTATCCGCATGGTATTGTCCATAAGTGGCTAATGTATTGTTGTAAGTTTATTGTTACGTTATCTTGCTATAATCTATATGTATTTAATGTTATGTTAAATAGTATGTTTTATTCATAGTTAAAATGTAAAGCGCGGAGAGCATAGATTACTGTGGTTCGCGCTATATTAGCTGTCATTAGAATTATTATTATCATTAAAAAATATGCCTTCTTCCCAACACGCTTTTGATTAAACCCGTTGACATACACTTCTCGTATATATATATATACATCATAGTTGTACATGCCCACCGCGGCGTTCGATTATCGTATGCGATATATAAATAGTTAAAGAGATATATTGTATACACATGCACATGCAACATTTTTTGATTGCAAGAACAGCAAAGTCGTTTGTTTCTGCCTGGTTTACACCACTTCCAAACTATCACGTTTAGAATTAAATATTCTGTCATTTTGTATCCTATGTCGTTTGCATAACATTACTCGATCCATTTAGAGCGTAAACGCCTCTCCTCAAACCAAGCTCATACACACACAAAAATTTCCTCTTCACACAAAAATGGTGAATAAACCCAACCTTTTCAGTGGCCAAGTCGATGGCGGGTTGAATGCCCTGTATATCGCAGACAGAACATTCAGCTGCATTGCAAGTACTCCATGGGGAAACCAGAAAAATCAACAGCAAAAAACAAGTATGCAGATGGCGATACATCTTTGTCGTTTGCTGACACTGTCTCAACAGATCTGTTCTGGGTCAGTCCGTTGGTTGTCGGGCCGTCCGCGAACACTGATCGAGTGACGAACTGTCTGTGGTGTGATTGAGGTTACTGTTACCAATAAAACTAATTAAAAGGCCAAATAATTCGTTTTATGTGTACTCTTCATTTTTAAAAATATACCACATCTCTCGTGTAAGCAGTCTCCTCACAATTTATTGCAACGATTTTACGTGTGATATATATGAGCATCCTTCCAATTATACACGTATCATCTTCTACAGCCTGGCTGCTGTTTGTGCAAAGTGGGGTGGGTTTTTTTCCTGAAACAATTTCATAACTGTGACCTCTCTCAATCTGCGGAATTAGTTCTGAAAAAATGGTTGTACAGGATGTGTGGTGTGTCCCAGTGGCACAGTGTGTGTGTGTGTGTGTGTGTGACTGTGACCTCTGTCAATCTGCGGAATTAGTTCTGAAAAAATGGTTGTACAGGATGTGTGGTGTGTCACAGTGGCACAGTGTGTGTGTGTGTGTGTGTGTGTGTGTGTGTGTGTGTGTGTGTGTGTGTGTGTGTTTGTGTGTGTGTATGTCTGTCTGTGTATGTGTGTATGTGTGTGTGTATGTCTGTCTGTGTGTGTGTGTATGTGTGTGTGTGTGTGTGTGTATGTCTGTATGTGTATGTGTGTGTGTGTGTGTGTGTGTGTGTGTGTTTGTTTGTCTGTCTGTGTGTTCTGCACAAAAAGCTGTCAGACTGCTGAGTTTGTAGGTGTTGTCCAAGTGGAGGGATGCTCTCATCCTTGTAAACACCTGGACGGATCAGAGATGAGGTGTACATGATTGCTTACGCGATAAAGAATGTACCTGTCTGTAACCGTAAGGCGGTTAAGGCAGTGATCTGTCGCCGCTTAAAAAGTAAAAGCAGATTCTGTTCTTTTCAAGTGCTGTTCACATGGCAGACTTCCAATCACCTTTCCACCAGCTGAATCTGGTTGTAAGTCGCTCAGGAGTCGTTGAGATCAAGTCAGCAAAAAGTCTGCCATGTGATCGGCCCCGACGATTTTGTACGATCCCGATTTAGCAGCGACTTCAAAATTTAGTTGAGTCCTGCTCGACTCCGCAGCGATTTACAAGCGACTTGGGGCAGACTTTCAAGTTATTGCGCTTCTCGATTCGTTAGCTCTAACTCTCATTAGTTGCGTGTCCGTTTGAACGACGTAATCACGCGAAAGCAAAAGGAAATTAGCAACTTCCATCCTGCAAGATTGTTCTCACTGTGTTTCGCCTACCCCGAATGTTGCAGCTGGGACATGTACATTCAAGATACGGTTCACACTCAATTCGCAATTGTTGTTGTTGCTGTTGCTGCTGCTGCTGCTGCTCTTATTATTGTCACTTGATGTTTTTGTTTTTGTGTTCTGCTTGTCTTTGTGTCTTGTAAACTTCTACTTATAAGCACAAAAACACACGGGGGATAACCTGTCAAAGGCCGAACAGAAGCCGAAGGCCGCTCATGACACGTGTGAAGGCAAGTTTTGTCTGTTTTCTAGGTATTGTTTGATTTATGTCGGGATTTAAGGTAAGCTACTGATTCAGCGATGACTAAATTTGTTTTTCGATGCATAAAAAGTCAGGGAGCGATTGATATTTGCCCGTAAATATCCTTCAAAGCTGAAAATGTCCGCGATCGAGCACCGGAAATGGCTGTTCGATGGGTTTTGCAAGTAGAAATGTGCTTTATTTCACCAAATCAGCTCGTATTTGGTATGGGTACGGGATTCTAGAGGACGAAGGAGTCATAAGAGGTGCAAAGAAGTGCTATTTGGGAGTAGAATAAATCTTCCGAGACAGTAGACAAGAGAAGGTCATATTTGAGAGAGGAGCGCGTAGGCCGATTGTCTTTCCGACAAGCGAATGATACAGCAGATTAATCATTCGTTTTGACCAGAAACCTAGTCTCTAGTTTTTATGAATGAGTTTTTTAATTAAAACAATCACGAGAACTCTCTCGCTTAGCCTAATGGCTGTTCGATGGGTTTCGCAAGTAGAAATGTGCTTTATTTCACCAAATCAGCTCGTATTTGACATCGGTTTGGTATATATATATTTTTTTTTTCTAATCCTACCGCGAACTGGATAGCAGACGCGGCACGACTGTTGCACCACACTTTGAAGTAATCCCACACTTTGAAGTAAATTACTTCAAAGTGTGGGGATGTGCCCCACACTTTGAAGTAAACCCATTTTTTACTTCAAAGTGTGGGGGGATCTTCCCACACGTTGAAGTAAACTCAGTTTTTACTTCAAAGTGTGGGGGGATCTTCCCACACTTTGAAGTAACTTACTTCAAAGCGTGGGACTTTTGCATTGCCTGTTTGAGCCTGATGATTTTGTCAAAAAAATGGCAGTCTTTTGGATGAGTGAACAGAAAAAGTGAGCGAGCCAAGAAACATAGTGATGTTTGTTATCAGGCTTTAAAGGCATATGTACGCGCTCCCGTGTTTACAAAGTGTAGTTTGCCCATAATCGATGTCAAACGCACCATAAGACCATGTAATGACGATATGTCGCCATGCGCGGACCATATACATGCATTACAGCTTGTTCTAGCCTCTGAAAAAGTGAGGATGTCAACAAAGACGCGGAGTTATTTCCCTTGCGTCAACGCTACCTCTGTTGGCAAATCTATAAATAGGACGATCTAGATCAAAATAAAAATTCAAATATCTCAACATTTAAGGGGTCCTAGACCACAATATCTTGCAGGGAACTTAATTTAGCATGTCTCCAGCTGTGGGTAAAGCAATTAGCGTGTATAGTCATCGAGTACATATGGCTTTAAGCAATGTCCCATTGTTGAGTGTGACGAAAACTCGTGGTGACGATTTTAAAACATGTTGGGTCACGCATGGTCCAATCTTACATGGTCCAACCTTACATGGTCCAACATTACATGGTCCAACCTTACATGGTCCAATCTTACATGGTCCATATATATTATTGGACCATGTAAGATTGGACCATGTAAGATTGGACCATGTAAGATTGGACCATGTAAGGTTGTACCATGTAAGGTTGCACCATGTAAGGTTGGACCATGTAAGGTTGGACCATGTAATATTGGACCATGTAAGATTGGACCATGTAAGGTTGGACCATGTAAGATTGGACCATGTAAGGTTGGACATGGTAAGGTTAGACCATGTAAGGTTGGACCATGTAAGGTTGTCCATGTAAGGTTGGACCATGCAAGGTTGGACCATGCAAGGTTGGACCATGTAAGATTGGACCATGTAAGGTTGGACCATGTAAGATTGGACCATGCAAGGTTGGACCATGCAAGGTTGGACCATGTAAGGTTGGACCATGTAAGATTGGACCATGTAAGATTGGACCATGCACGATTGGACCATGTAAGGTTGGACCATGTAAGATTGGACCATGTAAGATTGGACCATGTAAGGTTGGACCATGTAAGGTTGGACCATGTAAGGTTGGACCATGTAAGGTTGGACCATGCGTGACCCAACATGTTTTAAAATCGTCACCACGAGTTTTCGTCATACTCAACAATGGGACATTGCTTAAAGGCATATGTACGCGCTCCCGTGTTTACAAAGTGTAGTTTGCCCATAATCGATGTCAAACGCACCATAAGACCATATAATGACGATATGTCACCATGCGCGGACCATAATACATGCATTACAGCTTGTTCTAGCCTCTGAAAAAGTGAGGATGTCAACAAAGCCGCGGTGTTAGCTCCCTTGCATCAACGTTACATGTGTTGCCAAATCTATAAATAGGACGATCCAGATCAAAATGAAAATTAACATATCTCAACATTGAAGGGGTCCTAGACCACAATATTTTGCAGGGAACTTAATTTAGCATGTCTCCAGCTGTTGGTAAAGCAATTAGCGTGTATAGTCATCGAGTACATATGCCTTTAAAGCCTGATAACAAACATCCCTATGTTTCTTGGCTCGCTCACTTTTTCTGTTCACTCATCCAAAAGACTTTGCCATTTTTTTTGACAAAATCATCAGGCTCAAACAGGCGATGCAAAAGTCCCACGCTTTGAAGTAAGTTACTTCAAAGTGTGGGAAGATCCCCCCACACTTTGAAGTAAAAACTGAGTTTACTTCAAAGTGTGGGAAGATCCCCCCACACTTTGAAGTAAAAAATGGGTTTACTTCAAAGTGTGGGGCACATCCCCACACTTTGAAGTAATTTACTTCAAAGTGTGGGATTACTTCAATCAATCAATCAATGAGGCTTATATCGCGCATATTCCGTGGGTACAGTTCTAGGCGCTCTGCAGTGATGCCGTGTGAGATGAAATTTTATACGGCCAGTAATTGCAGCCATTTCGGCGCATATTTACCTTTCACGGCCTATTATTCCAAGTCACACGGGTATAGGTAGACAATTATTAACTGTGCCTAAGCAATTTTTGCCAGGAAAGACCCTTTTGTCAATCGTGGGATCTTTAACGTGCACACCCAATGTAGTGTACACGGGGGGGGGGGGGGGGGGGGGAGTTCGGACACCGAAGAGAGTCTGCACACAAATTTGACTCTGAAATAAATTTCCGCCGAACCTGGGATCGAACTCACGCTGACAGCGGCCAACTGAATACAAATCCAGCGCGCTACCAACTGAGCTATATCCCCTTCAAAGTGTGGTGCAACAGTCGTGCCGCGTCTGCTATCCAGTTCGCGGTAGGATTAGAAAATATATATATATATATACCAAACCGATGTCAAATACGAGCTGATTTGGTGAAATAAAGCACATTTCTACTTGCGAAACCCATCGAACAGCCATTAGGCTAAGCGAGAGAGTTCTCGTGATTGTTTTAATTAAAAAACTCATTCATTAAAACTAGAGACTAGGTTTCTGGTCAAAACGAATGATTAATCTGCTGTATCATTCGCTTGTCGGAAAGACAATCGGCCTACGCGCTCCTCTCTCAAATATGACCTTCTCTTGTCTACTGTCTCGGAAGATTTATTCTACTCCCAAATAGCACTTCTTTGCACCTCTTATGACTCCTTCGTCCTCTAGAATCCCGTACCCACACCAAATACGAGCTGATTTGGTGAAATAAAGCACATTTCTACTTGCAAAACCCATCGAACAGCCATTTCCGGTGCTCGATCGCGGACATTTTCAGCTTTGAAGGATATTTACGGGCAAATATCAATCGCTCCCTGACTTTTTATGCATCGAGAAACAAATTTAGTCATCGCTGAATCAGTAGCTTACCTTAAATCCCGACATAAATCAAACAATACCTAGAAAACAGACAAAACTTGCCTTCACACGTGTCATGAGCGGCCTTCGGCTTCTGTTCGGCCTTTGATCGGTTATCCCCCGTGAAAACATTGGAAAGCAATCGAAGTCTTGACTGAGTTATATAAACTTTATTTGTACAGATTTTTCATCTCACACTCAATCAAACGCAAAAACGTTTAGCTAGATGTCTGAATTTCGTACTGGTTGCTCACATTCATTTAAACTTACAAAATATCACTGTCTGCACATGACTGTGATCCCCGCTCTTTCAAAACACATACAAACTCGACAAAGACACATGTGATAGTGTGGGTGCATGTGGATCGATGGGTGAGAGTGTGGTGTGTGTGCGTGTGTGTGTGTGTGTGTGTGTGTGTGTGTGCGTGTGTGTAGCTTAAAAACAAGTTCAGCGCTTTCTTGCATATTTAGCCCTTTTACACTACTGTGCTATACTGGCTTGTCACTTTAAGCGATCAGCTGCCAGTGCAGTGTGGTCGGTTTCATTATGTAAATTCGACATATAGACTTAATGTATTGATATCGCTTCACGCGAATTGTTATTGTTTACTTTGTCTTTTTTTTTATCATTTCAGTATTCATAACCCTTTTAACCCGAGACAATCATCCTAATCTTCAAATTTCCATAGTTGACCGTCATTCAACCACAAAGAAAACCTAGCTTGTGATCACTTTCCTGTTATGATTAAGCGATAATTATGCTGGGGGCGTGTTTCTTTGAACTATAGAAAGGGCACCAGTCCTACAGCCCTTGTCAACTTTCTTCGTGTCAACGCAGACAACAACAAAAAGCAATAACAACAAAATGAATTATTCGTGTTCGTAACGATCGAATCTGTAAGTGTCTTATGAAAACGTGTTCTAAATTCCCTAAGAGCTCGTGGGTTAAATCTATATGACTGTATCTGAAACATCGGCAATACAGAGACCAATCTCAACGTCATGCACTGAGATAAAGGTGTAAGCGTGTGCGAGCGCGTGTGCGTGCGTGCGTGCGTGCGTGCTTGCGTGTTTGTTTGTTGGTTGGTCGGATGCTTTGGGCAGCTGGGCGGGTGAGGCTATATAAAGGGTGCAAAGGTTGTTCACCCCATATAACAAACAAATTCAAGTTCACGCAACTCGTCACGCTCTGTGAAGTTAACATGGGTTCTTTCCCTTGCCCTGTGCAAGTTTGTCTGAAGAATAATTGCCTGTCAGAATTTGTTTTAACTAGGCAGTTGTTGTCGAGTTACTCAATCAGTTGTCTGTATCCGGTAAAGAAAGGGTGTGTGTGTGTGTGTGTGTGTGTGTGTGTGTGTGTGTGTGTGTGTGTGTGTGTGTGTGTGTCTCTCTCTCTCTCTCTCTCTCTAAGTTTCTCTCTCCCTCTCTCTCTCTCTCGGAGTCTCCTCCCCCCTCTGTGCAGTGTGTGTGTGTGTGTGTGTGTGTGTGTGTGTTTTGTGTGTGTGTGTGTCTCTCTCTCTCTCTCTCTCTCTCTCTCTCTCCCTCTCTCTTTCCCTCTCTCTCTCTCTCTCTTTCCGAGTCTGAGTCTATCACCCTCTCTCTCTCTCTCTCTCTCTCTCTCTCTCTCTCTCTCTCTCTCTCTTTCTCTCTCTCTCTCTCGCACTCTACCTCTTCCCCTCCATTCTCTCTCTCTCTCTCTCTCTCTCTCTCTCTCTCTCTCTCTCTCTCTCTCTCTCTCTCTCTCTTTGGCAGGTGGTCAATTTATTACAACTAAGTGCTTCTGTTTTTTTCCCCACAAAACAGCTGATGTTTTAACATTTAACATCCGATTACAAAAAAAGGCTGGAATGGAATGAACATCCATTTCTCTCCAAAAATCGATCCAACGCCTGCATGGCCGATTCTATACTTATAGTGACAAGTCTTTTCACTCTTGTACTCTTCCAAGCATACACACTGACAAATGTATAAAATCCTATTCATACAGAGGAGTGTGTCTTCTTACAAACTATCCAAGCCATAGGGTATATATCCTCAACAGCTACAAAATACCATAACTTTAATGCGACAAAGTAAAAAGAAACCAAGCAGAGAATGTGTGAAATTGTCACACGATTTGGCAACGGAGGTTTTGTCTCGTCTATGCCCGAACACACAGCTAGCACACCGTTCTCTCTTATCTCCTTTTCAACAAGTTTTCAATATGAATACAGCTTGCAGTCAAAGGCAAGCTAGTGAATGTATTGCCTCCTTCGAGTGGGCCCTGTCAAATAACGAGTTCTCTCCCATGCCCGTCAAATAAAGAGTTGTCTCCCGTGTCCCGTTTCGTGGTGGTAGATCTTCCCCCGCTTATTGAAAACGATTGACATTGTTTGGCCGGACGCCTTTCAATGGTGGTGTGTTTGCTTGACTGATAGAAAGTCGTGTTAGTGTCATCAATACATACTGCCTGCCCCTTTTTCACCTTCGTGGTGCTTGAATTTAAAGAGGCCGTGTCACACTGAATTAAGATTTTGCTCACATTTAGAAGTGCAGGTTCTGGAAAGACGGACAATATTGTCGTTGGAAAGCCATACCTGGCTTAATTTGTTTGAAACATTTTTCAAATACATTTACACACACACACAAACAAGTAATTATTACTTAGCTGAGTTTGACGGAAGACAGTTTTATTCTCGTCCCTCCCTCTTTCTCCTTTACAATCCTTAATAGTTAGACTTTCGATTTATTTTTTTAAAAAAAGGTGAAAGAAAACTTTAAACAAGAAGAAAGGAAGGAAACAGAGGTTAACAAAATAACACAAATCTCCTTATATGTTCCCGTTTTCATGTGGTTTTATAAAGCTTTACTCGGGTCGATAAAAGAACGAAAAGTGAATTTCGGAAAAAGGACATAGATTGCACAATCACCAATATCTCTCTCTCTCTCTCTCTCTCTCTCTCTCTCTCTCTCTCTCTCTCTCTCTCTCTCTCTCTCTCTCTCTCTCTCTTTTCTCAACCACCCCAGCCTATCCCTATCACCCCAAACTGTCCTCTTAATCCACGTCTGAACCTGCTCTACATCGAGTTTTTTCTGCCACCAACAATCACCACAACAAGAAATCGGAGAGTGCCCCTTTAAGGACACTAGAGGGGTGGATCATCCAAATCGGCATTGACGACCGCTTTCACTCAATAGCCGATAAGTAAGGGATACGCAAAATGGCTATGTGATCGAGCAACTAGATCCCTCGGCTCAGAATTTCAACTTTTAAACGCAGAGATGATTCTGCGATAGAGAAATCTTCACGAATTTTTGTGGGCTTTCAGTCTGATTATGTTGGAGGCTGTTCGGATATCCCTGTATTATCTTTTGTGGTGAAGTTTCCGGATGATTTGAAGAGTGTATTAGGCCCCTAAGCAGCTGGAAAAATATCCAAATGGCGACAATCTAACTCGATGATTCCACATAGCAACCTGACGTCGGAGGAGCGCAACGGAAGCGTCTGACGAATAAGGTAAGTGATTGTATAAAGAAGATATATATTTACATATAACTTCATATAATTACACACTACAGTCCAAGTTATTTACTAGCTAGAAGTTAGTTGGGAAATATTAAAGAACAACAGCTTGTAACTTTGGTAGAAAAAAATACACTGGTAATGAGCTGAAAGAATGATCACTAAATTCAGCTGTTCTCTGTCTCTGTTTAACTGCAGTATCATTTGTTTTCATCTAAGGCCAAAAAAAAAATTGTCTGTTTCTGGTCACCCGACCGACCCTAAATTTTGACGCCGACCCTAAACTTTTTTTTTCCAAACTCAAATTTTTTTCTTTTTTTTTTGGTGGTAAAGGACAGGGTGAGAAAATGAACAACAAAAACGTGTGAAAACGAAAGTCCGCTGACGATTTGTAAATGTGTTGAGTGTCTTGTCTCTATGTATAGTGAATCCAGTCTCTTTGCGCGATTTTTAAAGTTAGTTTTATTGGTCTACATTTGGGGTTTAAAAAAAAAAAAAAAAAAAATCCCGACCTACCGACCCTATTTTTTTTAGCCATGTTACCAGAAACAGACAATTTTTTTTTTTTTTGCCTAAACTTTGCACTTTACAACGCAGCCGTATTTCAGACTATGATCGAAACACTTGCATTGCCTAGTATTTAGTCAGTCTTCTCTGTCCCTATAATTTTGAACAGATACTGTTGTGATGGTCATGAAATACTTATTGTCACACGCAACCATTGCTTATTAGGATAAGACAGATAACTAAGAATTAAAAGCCAACAACAACAAAAACACATAAATATCACCATAGCGACGGTTGATAACGCAATCCAAAATGAAGTTCTAACCCAAAATCGCAAAAAATAAGTGTAAAAAAAATCTATGAAGATGAACAAATCTGCATTTGGAGGAGAACAAAGAGACCAGAAGATATATGCTAACAAAAGCTGTAAGATTGTAAAAACACGAAATAAAGCGGCAGAACTGAACAAAGACAAAAGAAAGGACAGAATGAAACAGACAACGGACAGACAGAATGATACATAGAAGAATAAAGATATGCAAACAGACAGGAGTACCAACAGACAGAAAAATATAGGACAGACATATTCAAAGGGGACAAAATCACATACGTATATCTAACCCAAAAGAAAGCGGAATAATCATGCTAAACTCGAGTCACTATGTCAATGCCGTTCTTCTTATCATAACCGTTTTGTCACTCGTCAAAGCCTTGGAAAAGAGAAGCGCAAAACACTCGGTACACTCTGCTTGAGTCTTGAGCACATCTGCCAAACTTTCAATACCTCTCGACCTTTCTTCCTATTGAAAAGGGAGACAACAACATTTCTAAGGACACTTCAGTGACAGGCACGTTATAAAACGTCCGTAGAACTCTCCTTGTGTCAACATTTTTGTCATGTGAAGTCCGCCTTTCTTTCTTACTTTTTTACAACTCAGCGCGAGCAGAAGGGTCAAAAATGGGCTGGCATATGACAGAATAGTTCCAGCATTGGCACTTGAAAGCGCTGTTATTGAAGATATATTAGGGGTTGATTTCCAATGTGTCTGTTGTTGGGAAAGAATTTGTCAATGTCCTATTTAGCGTACCTTGTAAATGGGTTGTCTATTGATACGTGCAAATCGACAAGAAACTCAGTATTGAAAAAGTATCTTTTCAAACGTATGTTTTGCGGTATCTAAGCCCGACCGGCCGGTGCTTGTTTGTTACAGATAGTGTCTTCTTTTTTGCACACCTTCGCAACGAAGGAAACAGACGTCAGTTACTGTACTTTTGGAACTTTGCTTTTGATAGGTTAATTTATAGGATCGATTTGAGAGAATAAAAAGTGTCTTCATTCCGTATTTAAGATAAATTCTGAATTCAAAATTCTTTGAAAAGAAAATATTCTGCTGGTATCAAATATTTCTTAAAGTCATTGGATTCTCAAAGAAGTACAATAATTGCACAAAAATACATACTTTGTGACAGGAGAATGACAGCTGTGTCGAATCAAATCTCAGCGACCTCTGCTGTTAAATAGTAACTGATCAAGCCAATAAATGGATCATCTCCGACTAAAAGAACGCATAAGTTTAAAATAAAAATGAATAGTTCAAAACTTATCAATGTACATATAACGCGTTGAGCAGCACCACCTACACAATCAACACTAATACACCAATAACAACTCATCCACACCAATAAACCAGTAACCATTTATCAACACCAATACACCCGTTTCAATCAACACCAATTATACACCAGTAACAATTTATCAACACCAATAAACCAGTAACAATTTACCAACACCAATTATACACCAGTAACAAATTATCAACAGCAATACACCAGTAACAATTTATCAACACCAATAAACCAGTAACAATTTACCAACACCAATACACCAGTAACAAATTATCAACACCAATAAACCAGTAACAATTTATCAACACCAATAAACCAGTAACAATTTATCAACACCAATTAACCAGTAACAATTTACCAACACCAATACACCAGTTACAAATTATCAACACTAATAAACCAATAACAATTTGTCAACACCAATTAACCAGTAACAATGTATCAACACCAATAAACCATTAACAATGTATTAACACCAATAAACAAGTTACAATTCATCAACACCAATAAACCAGTAACAATTTGTCAACACCAATAAACCAGTTACAATTTGTCAACACCAATAAACCAGTAACAATGTATCAACACCAATAAACCAGTAACAATGTATCAACACCAATAAACCAGTAACAATTTATTAACACATGTACCAATAACCAGTAACAATGCATCAACACCAATAAACCAGTAACAATGTACCAACATCAATACATCAGTAACAATTTATCAACACCAATAATCCAGTTACAATTTATCAACACCAATAAACCAGTAACAACTTAAACTAGTAACAATGTATTAAAACCAATAAACCAGTAAAACAATTCTTTTCAACTCAACAGCTCTCCAACCCCCATCCCCTACCCTTCCCTCCCTCCACTCCTCCTCCTCCCCAATCGTACCACATCACCACTTCCACCAACCATGGAGCCGCTCCACAGGAACCTTCTGGAGATGAACGAGGAGTTCCTCGTCTCCGAGGCTCCAGCCGACGAACTCATCAACGCCCTTCAAGCAAGAGCAGTGCTCACCGACCTTGACATGGAGCAGATCCGCGTCCTTCAACCCCAGGGTTCACGGGCCGTCAAGCGATTTTTGGTGCATGTGTTACCCCACAGAGGAGTGCAGGCGTACTCTTCGTTGCTGGAGTCGCTGCAAGTTGCACGTGCTCAGCACGTGGCTGACCTTCTGCTTCAAGGGGAGAAGGAGCTACGGTCTCAGGTCAGTTTGGGGTCAAGGTCAGAAGATGAACTTGTGTATATTTGTTTGTTTTAGTGGCTAAGGCTCAGAATGTGGCCGACCTTCTGCTTCAAAGATAGAAATGGTGGAAGTTTCTGGTCAGTACTCAGTATAAGGGTCAAGAAGATTAATTTTATTGTAGCAATGTGTTTTTATGCAGAGAAGTCTCTATCGACTATTGGCCAGTAAGAGGTAAATAGTATGCGGAGGTCAGATGATTAAAAATGATGTAATAACGCTTTCAAGAAGACAAATGTCGGCACACTGTATATTCAATATTCTACACTTAGTTTCATCTTCTAGCATCGGTCCCGAGTAGCCATACACTGATATAGATTGTAGGAACGTAACAAAAATATAAAAAAACACCCGACCAACGATCTTCCATCACCCTCTGCAAACAGATGGGCTCTTCTGCCAGACTGCCTCCAGAGCACATCAAGAACCCCGACGAGCTGGTCCGCAAGCTTCGAGCGAACAAAGAAGCCATCGAGCAATCCGTCAAGCCAGAACACATCATCGACACGCTGCAACAACATGGCGTCCTCGTGCCGCTGGAAGAGCGCATCCTAGCGGACGTCAGGGGGCAGCACTCGCCGACTTGGAGCGTGTTATGGGGCGTGCTGATGCAGAGGGGGGCGAAGGCGTACCAGGCGTTCATGGCAGCGCTTCGCCAGAACGGCTACTCCGCTCTGTCCCGCACCATCGAGGAAACCAGGGTCTGGGCTTGACTGGTGTCTAAGTAGAGTTAGTTTTTTTCATTTTCATCCCTTTTAGAAGTGTAGACTGAGGGTGAGTTTTGTTGCTAGTCTTCAGTGGCTTCTGCTTGCGTGTGTACAAATGAGAGAGAGAGCGAGAGAGAGAGAGAGAGAGAGAGAGAGAGAGAGAGAGAGAGAGAGAGAGAGAGAGAGAGAGAGAGACAATGACAATGACAATGACAATGACAATTCTTTATTTAACGAGGGTAGTAGATTAAGCAGTGGTCTGCTTTTTTACATCCAGCCCTCGCCCTAAAGAGGGACTAACTACAAAAATGAAATAAAAATACAAGATAAAAAATAGAAAATAGAAAACTAAAATTCTACATTTTAACAGATAACTAAAATGAAAACACATTATACATATGTACACAAAATGCATTGCATTGAGGTAAATTGCGAGTTGATTGATGTGAATTAAGTGGTATAGTGCAGCTTGCACTTTCTCAACTTCATGCTCTAATCCATACATTACATTTTAAAGAAAATCAATCAACAAGCAAGACATTGCTAAGATCATCACACATCCAAATACATGTGTTTGTTAGTCCCTTCATTCAAAAAGGGTTTGTGTACATTATGCCAATAAAGAGGAGAGGGGCATGTTTAATACAAAAATTGAATACCATTTAAGACAAAATAATATCCTTTACTTTGACTTCATTACATAAGACAAATATCTGCTTTTAAAACTATCAGTGCTCGTAGTTTGCCTCAGGAATGTTGGAAGAGAGTTCCAGAGACTGCTACCTGAATACACTAAACTGGACTTAAACAGGTCAATCCGAGGAACAGGAGTGTTTAATCTCATAAATTGACGTGAATTCCTCATGGTAAATTTTGTACGTAAAGTTTCAGGTACACATCCAGTGATAATTTTGCTCATAAGGGTACATTTATTATAGCCAAGTCTTGCCTTCAGAGGGAGAATGCCTAAGTTTATATAGTCTAATTCATTCAGGGTTGTTTTCTTTAATAAGACTACTTTCAACGCTCGTTTGTGTAATCTAATTATAGGTTTTAGTGAATTATCACTTGCCGAATCCCATAAGGTTGATGCGTAATCAATAACAGATTGAATATGGGCATTAAAGAATAACTTCCTGGCTTCCAAATGAGAGAGAGAGAGAGAGAGACTGAGAGAGAGAGAGAATGAGAGAGAGAGAGAGTTAGGGTAAGAGAGAGAGAGAGAGAGGCAGACAGACAGAGAGACATAGAGAAACATAGACTGAGAACGACAGAGAGAGACAGAGGCAGAGAGAGAGAGACAGACAGACAGACAGACAGACAGACAGACAGACAGACAGACAGACAGACAGACAGACAGACAGTCAAACAGAGACATAGAGACAGAGACATCCGCCAGAGATAGAGAGAGAGAAAGAGAGAGCTACAGACAGAGAGAATGAGCAAAGAGAGAGAGAAAACAAAGAGAGAGTTCTACGAAAGAGCACGTACATGCGAGAGAGAGAGAGAGAGAGAGAGAGAGAGAGAGAGAGAGAGAGAGAGACAGGGAGAGCGAGAGACAGAGAGAAAGAGAAGTATAGTATGTCAATGCGTGACGATGACAAACCTCTTCAAACTTAATGTTTACTAGTTTATCGCTAGGCGACTTATGCAGCTGCTAACATTTTCAATTTCTAACACATGTAGTCCCATTTTCTTCCCCTAGCATACCGGTGTAGGATATTATAAGATGTTTGGTGGCTTGTTGACAGACCAGCTTTTTTGTTGGTCCAAGGGGACCATATCGTCTTTTGTTTCATCTTTATCGACCAAGGCCGAAGGCCGCGGTTGATAAATATGAGACAAAAGGCGATATGCTCCCCGAGGACCAACAACAAAGTGCTGGTCTGACAACAAGCTACCAAACATCGTTTTTGTCATCATTTTGGTTGTGCAACAAAATGAACAATAACCCACAGGGAGACGAATTTTTAGAATCCAACTCCGGGCCACAAAGCATCGTCACAGTAGCACGAGATAACACGTATGTGACGTCAAACTTAGCTTGTTGACGCTTTTCTTCCAGTCTGAAAATGTACAGAGCTGCGATCATACCTGTGAATTCAGTAAGTGTTGAGCATATTTCTTTTCTTTTAAGTGTTTATGACTTTTCATTGTGGATTTTGCGATTACAGAGATAAGTTGCAAATTGACCATGAGTCGCCGCGGTAATTATCAACATTGATTGGGTCTTTGAGAGTGAATGCTTACAATCGTTGTCCTCGGAAACACAAATCCAAAGCCACGATGGTTCCACACATCAAACAATCAGCCTGATTGGCTTTTACTTTGACAATCCACGTTTCACATGAAAGCTCAAACCCATTCACCACCTCGAGTTATTGCATGGGGAACATGAGATTTATTTAACGGGTGTTTGTGAATGAAAACTCGTGAAAATGATGACAATATGTACATTATTTGTATTTTTGACCAAAATATGACATATAACACAGATCGAGACAGTCTGTGTTCCTCCGAGACCGCGCCAGCAATGACTGTTGAAATCTGTGTAAAAATGTCATATTTTGGTAAAAAAAAAAAAAAAAATTAATAACATTTTTGTATCGATCGATTTTAGTTGGAATTCCTTTATTGTTTTACGATTGAACGCACACAATACATTCTTTTGTAGTCTCGGCTAGCCGCCTAAATATGAGTTTTGTCGATACATTAAACAATATGTGTGATTGTATGCCTGTCTGGAGCTTATCCATACTTGTAAGAAAGCACTTAAAATGCTATAAACAAAACAAAACAAAACACACCTAAGAAGCAGAAAAGCTTTCTTTCTTTATTTGGTGTTTTACGTCGTTTTCAACCACGAAGGTTATATCGCGACGGGGGAAGGGGGGAGATGGGATAGAGCCACTTGTTAATTGTTTCTTGTTCACAAAAGCACGAATCAAAAATTTGCTCCAGGGGCTTGCAACGTAGTACAATATATTACCTTACTGGGGGAATGCAAGTTTCCAGTACAAATGACTTAATATTTCTTACATACTGCTTGACTAAAATCTTTACAAAAATTGACTATATTCTATACAAGAAACACTTAACAAGGGTAAAAGGAGAAACAGAATCCGTTAGTCGCCTCTTACGACATGCTGGGGAGCATCGGGTAAATTCTTTCTCGTCCCAACCAATAATTATGTGACTCCCCCAAACCCGCGGGGGGGGGGGGGGGGGGGGTGTAGCAGAAAAGCTACAGAAAGAAAGACAAATAGATACTATTTGAGCTCCATGTGCGTTTCGATATGAAGAGCAAGGAAACCGTTCTTAAAAAGATTATAAATGCTCGGGGGGGGGGGGGGGGTGGGGGGGGGGGGTGTAAATGCACGCATAAATACCAGGAAGAACATTATTAGTCAATTCTGCATCATGGCACAAACAACATATTTCCCTTTCTTCTATCCAACTAGGCCTCAGAATACGCCGCCTCACGATCATCATCAGCGTTTGACGTGGACCAGACAACGTCACGTCAGATCTACAACGTCCTTGACCTTAACTTCACCTACACCAACCCAGATGGATCACCTCACGACCCTGCCGTCTGCCAACACTGCAGGAGCTGCTTCTTCTGCACCTCCCACCCGCACAGCCATCCTAACGGCCTTTTCAGCCTCCCCCACCCAGGCAGGGGCTCTGTGGGCATGTTCAGCCAGCCCCGCGCAAGCCCCTTGTATCCTCTCCCCTATATACGAAGCGTGACTCGAGGCTACAGCTCTCCTTCCAATTTCTCTGCTGCTGCCCATAGGTCTGTCGGTTCCGCAAAGCGAGGCTACTCTCTCGGGCCTTTACCAGGCACCGCAGCAGCAGCTGCCGAGAAGACTAAGTTTGTCCACCATCTTGGAAATGAGGGGCATTTTGACTGTGAATACTGCTCGAAAGATAATACCCACAGCTCGCCTCATCCGCCTGCTAATGGCAGCCCCTTTAGGTCTGCCTACTGCTCCAAATGTTCACGCGGCCTGTCTGCTAAGAGAAGGAACGGTACCACCTTGTGTGATTACTGCTCAACAGGTGTCTTCCAGAGCTCCCCTCAGCCTTTCACTGGTCCCTGGAAGGCTTTGTATCGCAGAAAATCTGACAGCATCCTCTCCACGCCTCCAAGCCTCGGCCAGTTCGGTCTTGGCGGTTGCGAGTATTGCTCCAGGATACTAACCCCGCCAAGAACCGCTCCAGCCTCTGCAGGCACCAGGCCCATCTACACAGTCAACCGACCGTGGACGAGTCCCCTCATCACCCCTGGTTTTTGCGAATACTGCTCTAAGGCCATCTCGCAGATATCTCCTCACCCGTCTCTTCCCGCCTACAACCTGGGCCGCCCTAGCACAGCTCCCATAGACTACACCTCCGCTACCGATCACTTCCGAGGCGGTGATCTTTTCCCAAACGCTACTGCCAGACCTCTCTATCCTCCCTTTGATCCCTTTGACTGTGAGTATTGCTCGAACGGTATCCCTCACGCTCCGCACCAACCCACCAGAAGCCCTCAGAAGTCTGGCTTTGGTCTCAGAACCATGGATCACGCTTATACCTCCAGCGCCCTTCGTCGTCGTGCGGACATACTCGGTTCTGCTTTCAGACGGAAAGGTCTGAGCCCCACGCATGCTCATAACGGCAAACAGGCCTGGAATGAGCCGCTCCACAACTGCACTGCCTTACACTTGGCAAACCATTTCAACCCGCTGAAGTCTGACTACACCACAGGGAAGATCAAGTATCAGTACACTCCGAGGACCGCGTCGCTGGTGGGTGACGGGAAACGTCCTGTTCGCATGCCTCGCTCTATGGACTGGCTGTACGACCCTTCTTGGACCGACCCGCTCAACCATCTGAGAAAACCCGACGTCACGAGAAAGGTTATGGCTCAAAGGAAGTACGCAGAACAGGAGAGGTCTTATACGCTGAAGGATGACCCCGTGAAACGTGTCGTCACCGAGAGACCGACTGAGTCTTTCCTGCTCAACCTGGAGCCCGTGTGGAGGAGGCCGATGCCGACCACAAGCTTCAGCCCGCTGGACGACCTCCCAGAACTGCGCGTGCTGAGGAATCTACATGACATCTCCCCGGTGCGAGTTGACTCACATGTCACCGCTGCACGATCTCCCAGGCCCCAGGATGACCCCGTCAACCGCGTGGTCACTCAGGCTCCGTCCGTCCTCTTTGACTTCGAGCCGATAGAGAGGAGGTCCATCGCACTGGCCCCTACTCTGCCTGAATGGTCATTGTTGCTCCTTGACCTTGAACCTGAGTGGGAACTGCCCATTGCTATGAGAGATCGGAGGGGAGGGGACTTCTTCCCGGAAACGCGAAGGCTGAGACCTATCATTGATGAACCTCGCACATCGAGGTTTTCGCCACGCCGACTGAGCAGTTCGCTGAGATTTGACACGACACAGCTGTCATTCTTATCTCGTCCAGCCGGTGACTCGTCAACAGAGGGGGAAAGTTACCTGTCGCCTCCTGCAGGCGACGTTTCATTCAGACCAGCACCCAAATCGGATTCGTCACCCCCAGAAAGTTATGCGTCACCGCTAGGAGGAGATCTATCGTCAGAAACAGGCTTGAAGTCAGATACTTCGCTGGAAGATGGTTACGTCTCGGAACCAACTGGTGACGTTCTAAGAACTGGAACAACGCACCAAGAAATTTACCTGTCACCTGCAGCTGGGGATGCTTCAATGCGCCCAGGGAGTTATGGGACGCCACTAACTGGAGACGTTATACCTGGACAGCCTACACAACCTGAAGCCACACCTCAAGAGAGTTTCCTGGGGCCACCTACGGGAGATTTTATACCTGGACAAGCTCCACAACCAACAGCGCAACAAAGTTACCTCACTCCCAGCACTGGAGATGTTGTGCCAGGAACTCTTCAGCTTGCACCAACACCACAGGAAAGTTATCACACACCACAAGTTGGAGATTTTGTCCCTGGGCAAGACCAAGTGGCCGTTGCACCACAGGAAAGTTATCTCATGCTCCCAGCAGGAGATGCATTAGGCGGGAAACCTGTAACGCTAGATACCTCCCCCCAGGAAAGTTTCCTCGCATTACCAGCCGGCGATGTGTCAGTAGCTCCAAGAACACTGGAACATGAGCCGCGGTACTACAGTGGACCGCCGGTAGGAGATTATACGGTACCCCCAGTTGGTGACTACACAGTCCCACCACTCGTAGACTACACAGTTCTACCGCCGGTGGGAGACTATGAAGGCCCGCCAGTAGGGGACTACTATGTACCAGAAGTGAGAGACTACACACCACCGCCTGTCGGAGACTATTCTGGATCACCAGTAAGAGACCTCACCCCGCCACCCGTAAGAGACTACACACCACCGCTCGTAAGAGACATAACGCCACCACCTGTCAGGGACTACTCCCCTCCCCCGGTCAGAGAAGTGACACCACCGCCAATCAGAGACTACTCGCCACCGCCTGTCAGGGAAATCACACCTCCACCGATACGAGATTATTCGCCGGTACCCATAAGAGAGGTCACACCCCTGCCTGTTAGGGAACTTACGCCAGCGCCCGTTAGAGACTACTCTCCCCCGCCAGTGAGAGAAATCACACCACCCCCAGTGATAGACTACTCCCCACCCCCTGTCAGAGAACTCACACCACCGCCTGTCATAGACTACTCCCCACCCCCTGTCAGAGAACTCACACCACCGCCTGTCATAGACTACTCTCCTCCACCAGTAAGAGAACTCACACCACCCCCAGTAGTCGACTACTCTCCCCCGCCGGTTCGAGAGCTGACACCCCCTCCTGTGGTTGATTATTCTCCACCACCGGTGAGGGAACTGACACCACCTCCCGTGGTCGATTATTCACCACCCCCGGTGAGAGAACTAACACCACCACCAGTCAGAGAATACACGCCCCCACCGATCAGAGAACTGACACCACCACCTATCAGAGAACCCACGCCACCGCCAGTTCGAGAACCCACACCACCACCGGTGAGAGAGCCCACGCCAGAACCAACACCGCCTCCGGTCAGAGAGCCTACACCCCCTCCGGTCAGAGAGCCTACACCAGAGCCTACACCGCCTCCAGTCAGAGAGCCTACACCTGAGCCTACGCCAGAACCGACTCCTACTCCATCTCCACCTCCCACCCCAGAGTCGTCGGTTCACTCCCCCTGGCCGGGAATACCCAAAGAGGTCACGGTTCACGAGTGGGCCAGCCACGAAATGAGGAGCCAGCCCAAGAGTAGATATCCTGACTACTCCATGGGCTACTTCTACCAAAGGGTCCCGTCTCCCCCACAAGTCCCACCTCCACCCACTCCTCCTGCACCCACTCCTCCTCCTCCAACGCCCCCACCCCCAACCCCGCCCCCACCGCTGAAGATGATCAACCTGAAGGTGAAGAGGACGGTGGAGTACCACGTCAACCCCCAAAACCCGGACAACGTGGTGGAGGTCAGCCGACACCTGGAGCTAGCCGATAGCATGCACATGTCCGCTCTCGGGCCGACCGACGTACCACCTCAGCCAGCGCTGGAGCGTCCGGGCCAGGTGGTGTACATAGACCCGGGGCCCCCAGCTCAAGTTTACCAAGGTCCCCCAGGTCAGGTTTTACAAGGCCCTCCAGGTCAAGTCCCCGTGACTCAAGTTCCCATCTACGACACAAGAGGCCAACCTGCCATGCAGTTCGTGGGAGCCGGTCCAGAACATTCAGGCACTCCGCTGGGCCACCACGGGCTCAACGACATCTTCAGCATGACCCAGGACTTCACGCTGGGCTTGCAGCACCACGTGGAAATGGAAATCCCAGCCTTTGAGGTCGGAGCTCCTGGCGAGCCCAAAGAGTACGTGGTCCTGGATCCTCAAGGCGACGGCACACAGCTGACCACCGTCAGACCAGGGGTGATCAGGGACAGTCGGGAGGTGCCGAGACAGCCAGTCATCATGCGCAACATCGTTCCAACCCAGTTACCCCCGACTCCGCCAGAGTCCCCGCCAGAAGACGATATCAGCGTAGACTTGCAGACCCCTGAGTTGGAAGAAGAGGACTGGACCCCTGAGCCCTTGATCCGCATAGTGAGGTCACCCCTCATACAGCCGCCTTACTCCATAGACTACCTGTTCGACGGGGTCTCGATAGTAGATGAGGAGTCGGAGTATGGCTACAGGCGACCTGTCGGAGGTCCGTCTAGGCAGTACACCGTTGTCGATTCACAACACTACGTCGAAACATACAGACCTGTGCGGCGACCGGTTTGCGGCAAGCTTGGCCACAACCGGTATTCATCGAGGCGTCTTATGTCCGGTTCATCTTCTGACTCTGACTTAGACTCCCTTCTCGACGGCTTGTCATTGGGACGCCGAAGGTCCACCTACATGCGAAGAACGTCTATCTTCGAGGCGGGACCCTACGGCAGCGGGTATGGGAGAAGGCGCTCTGTGTCAAACTTTCACTACTCTGATGACGACAGCCCCATGGAGCCTGAGGAACTTGACTGGTACGTCGGAGGCAAGAAGATAAGACATCGCAGGTCAGCCCTCATACGAGAAGATGCGGATTATACGGATTATGCCAAGAAGCCTCCTCCCGGCAAATCGGCGAAAAGCAAGGGATTTCTCTCCAGATTCGGCTTCAAAAAAAGTGCTGACAAGAAACCTGCAGAAGAGAGACGCGCCCCAGAGCAATCCAAGGCTAAAAAAAAACTTCGACCGAACGAAAATCCGTCTTCTGGGGGAAGCGGGATTCCCGTGAAGAACCCGAATTCTAATCAAAGACCAGGAGAACCTCAGGCTAAAAAAAAACTTCGATCTTACGGAATCCCTTCACTCGAGCTAAATAAGCAGCCGGCGCAACAACAGGAAACTGGGGACGACTACGGCTTTGGATGGACGCCCTCGGGAAGAGTCCCCGCTTCTGAGTACCAGGACTATGAGGTAGGGGACACCCTCACGCAGTACAGTCATAATTTCACCCCGACTCCAACACATCCGAATCTGCGGCGCGTCAACCAAAACCAGGGCGCGCCTGTGCAGAAAACGGCCTCCACTCAAGTCCAGCCGCATCAGATTCAACCCACCCAGCCGCTAAAGACCGTAGGCACCGATCCCAAAGAGAATATGCAAGACGTCCAACCCACGGAACACAAAACTGTTCAACACACGCCGGCACCCCCTCCAGCCCAAGAGGAGAGTGGCGGCAACCCAGTGCAATCAAAAGACAATGAGAGAGACCTCCAGAAAATTGCTTATATCAGATCAAAGTTGGCCAACGAGAGGCGAGCTCGGAGTCGGCGCCCACAGCCTAGCATAGGACAATACCAACCTCGCCCAAAGCCTCGTGTAGAACCAGTACTCTCTCAGCCCGAGTACATTGCGATGCCAGTTGTGGAATACCACATCCACCCCGACGAGCTTCCACCAAGGCCGCCCGCGGACTGGGTGCCTCCGGAATACACATCCTTCGACATCGCGGGCTACCCTCCTCTGAACATGAACACCTGGTCACCGCTACCTCAGAGATCCAGGTGGGTCGGTGGAAGACGACTTCACACAACACTGGATCCCATTGAAGAGACCTCACCTCGTGTAGACTACACTTCATACGACGCTGGCGGCCCCGATTACTCCAGAGTTGATGGCCAACAGAGTGCAATGCTGGAGCCGGTTCGAGAACGCAGACCCCTCCTTGAATACACGTCCTATGACATTGTTGGTTTAGACTACTCTGTGCTTGATAAAACTCTTGAGCCATCTGCAGAAGGCAAGCTTCGACCTGAATACACGTCCTACGACATTGGTGGCATGGACTATTCAGGTGGTGGAAAACAGACTGTGAAAGAGGGGGGCAGGACAGAATCACAAACCCCTGTGACTATTGTCGGAACAGATAGGTTGGTACAGATACAAGGGCCGATTGCACAGAGAGTGTAGTGCCGTGGTGTTTCATGGTGTTGAAGACAGTATCCCGTCTTTTTACATTTAGTCAAGTTTTGACTAAATGTTTTAACATAGAGGGGGAATCGAGACGAGGGTCGTGGTGTATGTGTGTGTGTGTGTCTGTGCGTGTGTGTGTGTAGAGCGATTCAGACCAAACTACTGGACCGATCTTTATGAAATTTTACATGAGAGTTCCTGGGAATGATATCCCCGGAAAGTTTTTTCTTTTTTTCGATAAATACATTTGATGACGTCATATCCGGCTTTTTGTAAATGTTGAGGCGGCACTGTCACACCGGCTTATTTTTCAATCAAATTGATTGACATTTTGGCCAAGCAATCTTTGACGAAGGCCGGACTTCGGTATTGCATTTCAGCTTGGTGGCTTAAAAATTAATTAATGACTTTGGTCATTAAAAATCTGAAAATTGTAAAAAAAAGATTTTTTTATAAAACGATTCAAATTTACGTTCATCTTATTCTTCATCATTTTCTGATTCCAAAAACATATAAATATGTTATATTTGGATTAAAAACAAGCTCTGAAAATTAAAAATATAAAAATTATGATCAAAATTAAATTTTCGAAATCAATTTAAAAACACTTTCATCTTATTCCTTGTCGGTTCCTGATTCCAAAAACATATAGATATGATATGTTTGGATTAAAAACACGCTCAGAAAGTTAAAACGAAGAGAGGTACAGAAAAGGGTGCTATCCTTCTCATCGCAACCCCGCTCGCGGCACCCCGCTCTTCTTGTCAATTTCACTGCCTTTGCCACGAGCGGTGGACTGACGATGCTACGAGTATAATGTCTTGCTGAAGAATTGCATTGCGTTCAGTTTCATTCTGTGAGTTCGACAGCTTGACTAAATGTTGTATTTTCGCCTTACGCCACTTGTTTCCCTTGCGTTCATGACGTTCTGATGGTGTTGGTGTGCCTGTTGATAGACTGCTTTGAGTGTTTGTCTTTAAAAGCGAAAGTTTATTTGTGGGCTCGATTTATCATTCGTTTGTCTTCCAAAATTGTGATGGATTTTACCATGATAGTTTATTGTTTGCTTATTTGTTTGTTTGTTTGTCCCGTATATAAATGACAAAATGAATCACTTGAGTCGAGCTCCTCTTGTGGAATTAATAAACCTATCCAGGAAAAGCTATGTTTCTAAACTACTACACGTGCTGCTTACATAGCCCAAAGAAACCCTCAGAACAAAAGCATACCCTCTGAATTAGCCCTGCAGAAGTTACATGTCACATACCAAAGATGATGCGTTTCAGACGGGCAAAGGGAAGAAACCTCCAGGAAATACAACACGAATAAACAGCTTCAGTGATTTTCAAAATTGATATTCTATGCAGAAAAAAATACTGATCAGAACTGATATATCAAATTTTCTCTTCCATCCGCAGAAAAAGAACTGTAACGCCTAACTGAACCCCATATGTGATTATGTTTTTTCTAGAAATAAATAGGAATATTTTAAAACTTTTTTTTATTACGGTAATTCTTTAAAGTAGCAGATGATAAAAGTGAGACCTTCTGAGCATATTGTTTGTTTGTCATTTCTTGCTTTTTTTTAATGAAAAATGGCACCTTTAACATTTAGCAATATGTGTTTCTCCACCCCCCACCCACCCCCCTTTTTTTTATCCGAATAATCATTTGTTTTTGTATCTGACATAATGGATTTCCTAAAAAAAGAAATTAAAAATAGCATAGAGCATGTAGGAAAAAAAAATATTCATCTTCTTCAGAAGTTGACAAGTGGCTTTTTGTAAAAAAAAAAATTAAAGTCTTCTGCGAAATGTGATTAATGCGTTACCTTCTGTAAACATATACCTGCAATCTGTTTTACTATAATTAAGCTAACTGCCATAAGCCATTTCTTGCTCCGTAATTTTCAGATGGATAATACTGTCTTTATCTGCACTAAATTTATATTTTATAATGTTACTCTGTGTGTGGAATTTGTGACAAGAAAATGCTCAATCACACATCCTTGTCTTTTCATCTTTTTAATTTTTTTGTTATATGTGTTTTCATTTTATTTTATCAAGTTGTGTCGGTGTTTTATTTACACAAATTGTTGTGACAGTTGTTTAGAATTTACATTGCATGCATGTTTCTCATTACAACTATAGAATCAAATAATTTATTAACATGTTGAACATTGTCTTCTCATTTAGTTCTTGTGTTTAATGCAGTTATTGTTTGTTTTCTTATTGTTTGGTCTTCTGTCTGATTAAAGAGTTTGAAATTGGTTCATTCATGTCATCATCAATACAGTAGATTGAGAGAAAAAAATTCAAAATGTAATTTTGTACTTATCATTGATTGATATCAAATGTGCATTGATAAAGTTCTTACTACATATGTAAATCAGAGCAGAAACCTTTTTTTACAGTGTTACCTTAGAAGAAGTACCCAGGAAAGATTATGCTGGGGGTGACATCCATGTTTCTTTGTTATTTGTCGCTATAGTAATGACTCTGTCCTTTTCAGCATTACCTGAGTTTGACTTTTGTGAGAGCAATGTGTTAATTTGTCTCTGGTGTATGAGTATATAGAGAGTATAAAGTGAGAGTGGAAGTCAAAAAGACGTGTTCAATGTGTGCGTAAGTCTCTCTGTGTGTTTGGTATATGGTTTCTGTGTGTGTGTGTGTGTGTGTGTGTGTGTGTGTGCTATTCATCACAAATTCCTGTTATAACTGGTCAAACTAACACACACAAATAAACATACCAATCGCTTTCTTTCCAGAAGTAAAATTGGTACAAGAGGAAATGTACACAGAAAATTAATGTTTAATTTTAAAGATCAGTATGATATATATAATTTGGATCAAGTTTGCCCGAGGCACAAACTGCAACTTTCACACTGATGTACAAATACTGTACAGTACTTGCAAACAACCATAAATAAAGTCGCCAAGTTCCATTGATAATGAAAGTACCGTAAGCTAGTAACCTCTTAGAATTTTTAAAATGTTCATTTGCCTTTCAGAACAAATAATGGCTGGATAATGTCCACTTTCTTTGTTTTGAAAGCTAATTAATTCGTTATTTACTACTGTAGCTCCTTCAGCTTTAAGTCACATTTTTGTCCCTACCCACACCAACTATAGCATGATTTATTTCAGTCAAAGGAGTCAGAAAAAAAAGAAAAAAGCACTTTCTTTCTTTCTTTATTTGGTGTTTAACGTCGTTTTCAACCACGAAGGTTATATCGCGACGGGGAAAGGGGGGAGATGGGATAGAGCCACTTGTCAATTGTTTCTTGTTCACAAAAGCACTTATCAAAAATTTGCTCCGGGGGCTTGCAACGTAGTACAATGTATTACCTTACTGGGAGCATACAAGTTTCCAGTACAAAGGACTTAACATTTCTTACAAACTGCTTGACTAAAATCTTTACAAAAATTGACTATATTCTATACAAGAAACACTTGACAAGGGTAAAAAGAGAAACAGAATCCGTTAGTCGCCTCTTACGACATGCTGGGGAGCATCGGGTAAATTCTTTCTCGTCCCAACCAATATGCTTTCTTTCTCCACAAAGAAGGCTTTAATCATGACTTTTATCAATACAGTTATAAAATTCATGAATACATGAATATTTATTTGAGCGTATTATACTGTACAGTAATAAAATACTCATTATCTCATGTACAGATATGTTCAAGTGAGGTTTTCATATACTCCTAATCCAACCTCGGTCAAGCACCTTAATTTCAAGTTTTAGTTTTTTACAAAATAAGCAGCAACTGAGATCTCTAGAACCTGTCTTTGTTGTACGCAAAGCTTGAACATGCTGTTATTCTTATGTAAATACAGAAAAGAATATGTCTCATATATATATATATATATATATATGCATGATCTTCAGAACAAAACATAAAAACATTATAATTGTGAAGAAGGATAACACATTTGTCTTTAAGCAAGGTCCATATGAAATTATCTCAGAACAATTTAACCGTGATCATCAGAATCCTTTTTGCTGCATGCAAACAACAGTTTTTGTCGGTGGTGTTATTCTCATCTAAATACAGAAACAGAAAATGTGAACATCATCTTCAGGAAAAAACATTAAAAATATATATGTCGTGCCGAATTCACAGAATTGCCGAATTCGCGGAATCTGCAACATTTTTGCCCATTTCGCGTAATCGACAAAACGCTGCCCATTACCACTACTTGAAATTGGCAGCGTTTTGCCGAAAATGCGTAAAGGCTTCTAAAATTAGCCCATTTCGCAAAGGCGACAGTCAGTCTGTTACTTTTTTCAGCAAAACGCTGCCGATTTCGCGCAATGGGCAGCGTTTTGCAGATTACACGAAATGGGCAAAAGTGTTGCCGATTCCGCGGATTCGGCAATTACGTCAATTTATAAATATATATATACGACAAACGGTTATGCATTTGTCTTTAACCAGATCTACCGTTCCAATATTTCCCCTTTTGATTTCTTGAACTTTGATTTAATTGTTTATGGCAAAAAGTAGCAATGATTTTTGTTCAAGTGAAAACATTTCAAATCATCAAAGACAATATCAAAGTGAAACAAGTCGCGTAAGGCGAAATAACAACATTTAGTCAAGCTCAGTCGAACTCACAGAATGAAACTGAACGCACTGCATTTTTTCCACAACACCGTACACTCGGAGCATCGTCTGTCCACCGCTCGTGGCAAAGGCAGTGAAATTAACAATCCAGAAAAGCGCGGTAGCAGTTGCACTGAGGAGGATAGCACGCTTTTCTATATCTCTATTCTTTTTACCTTTCTGAACGTGTTTTTAATCCAAACATATCATATCTATATGTTTTTGGAATCAGGAATGGACAAGGAATAAGATGAAATTGTTTTCAAATCGATTTCGGACATTTTATTTTAATCATAATTTTTATATTTTTAATTTTCAGAGCTTGTTTTTAATTCGAATATAACATATTTATATGGTTTTGGAATCAGAAAAAGATGAACAATACAATAAATGTATTTTTGGATCGTTTTATAAAAAAATAATTTCAATTACAATTTTCTGATTTTTAATGACCAAAGTCATCAATTAATTTTTAAGCCACCAAGCTGAAATGCAATACCAAAGTCCAGTCTTCGTCGAAGATTGCTTGGCCAAAATTTCAATCAATTTGATTGAAAAATGAGGGTGTGACAGTGTCGCCTCAACTTTTACAAAATGCCGGATATGACGTCATCAAAGGTATTTATCGAAAAAATGAAAAAAACGTCCGGGGATATCATTCCCAGGAACTCTCATATCAAATTTCATAAAGATCGATCCAGTAGTTTAGTCTGAATCGCTCTACACACACACATGCACAGACAGACAGACACACACACACACACACACACACACACACACACACACACACACACACACATACACCACGACCCTCGTCTCGATTCCCCCTCTATGTTAAAACATTTAGTCAAAACTTGACTAAATGTAAAAAAAAAAAAAACAGCAATGAAAGTTAATGATCTGAACATCAATGATATCAGCGGTTGTGGCACAGAACGGTCCATTTAGATATCACATTATTACAATCAGACTTTGAATATTGTAAACAGATTTCTTAAGAATTTGCATTGAACAAAAAAGGAATACAACCAATATTTTCTGCCATATCAACAGACAAGCACACCTCGCTGCGTCTTTTCTTTTCTGTTTGGGATGAGGTGACCCTGAGAATAAAAAGCTCGGGAACGAAGAAGAAGAATAGTAAGGACTACAACAAAACAAAGAAGAAGTAAAAAGAATAACCACTGCTTCTGGAAACAAAGAATACGGTAAACTGTTTATTTCTCTCATTTATGCCAGAACAAAAAGGTTCATGCATGATGGCCTCTGTGTCACAAACTTGTATCTTTTTTTTTTAAGGTACGTGAACTTAAAAAATGGGGATTTGATAGAGAAACTTCAATCAAAGGCCGCAATTATTTTGAAACAAAACAAAAGTAGCCCAAAACACACGGACCATAACTAATACAAAATTCACACAATCATAGAGATAGGAAGGAAGGAAATTAGGTGAAAACTAGAACAAGCAAAGCAGCTCCATTCAAAAATCATTAACATGATGATTTAATTTTACATGCAGCTCCATCCAAAACTGGAGTTACATCAATTCTTTGGTCCCTTATTTCTTTCAAAAATTACTCTTTGCGTTAATATCTGGAATATTACCACCCTTGTGTGTAAATGTATGCACACAGAATGGTTGGACACATTAAAGATTTCGAGTTTCCAGCAAAGAACTGCCAACCGTTGTAAAACCTTAAGTTTATAAATTAACTTTTTTTTTTAATTTTCAGAGTAGCAATTCGAAATGGTGTTTTAGTTTGTAACATTGTTTCGAATTTATTCGCACATCCACATTTAGACTATTTCGCGCAAGAATACAAACATTTAAAAAAGTTAATTCAGAAAAATGAAACATAATGGCCATATTAAGAGAGTGTCTGCAGTGCCACTTTTTAGTGTGGACAATGCTTTATGACACAAATTCTGACCGCTGGAGAATCAGAAATGAGTACCAGGACTCACTAGAAAGAGCAAACTAGCTGTTGTATGCTTGTGATTATTTTTTTGAGCATAGCAATTCTAAGCTTGGCATAACAGCGTATTTTGTTTGTTTGTTTGCTTAACGCCCAGCCGACCACGAAGGGCCATATCAGGGCGGTGCTGCTTTGACATAATTATAACGTGCGCCACACACAAGACAGAAGTCGCAGCACAGGCTTCATGTCTCACCCAGTCACATTATTCTGATAGGGAACCAACCAGTCCTAGCACTAACCCCATAATGCCAGACGCCAGGCGGAGCAGCCACTAGATTGCCAATTTTAAAGTCTTAGGTATGACCCGGCCGGGGTTCGAACCCACGACCTCCCGATCACGGGGCGGACGCCTTACCACTAGGCCAACCGTGCCGGTCATAACAGCGTAGCAATCTGTCTTTAAACGTAGCCGTAATAGTTGGCAGCTCTGTGCTACCCCTGCCAAAGGGGTAAAAAACCATGTGGCACATAAAACTCTCATCATGAGGTAACCCTGAGAGAAAAAAGCTCAGAAACGCAGAAGAAGAGTGAATGTTTTCCAGTCTTTTCTACAATTACCCTCACGTTGGCAGGATTATATATCTCGGAATACATCCTGGCACATCAGAATACCCTGGCACATTAGTATAGGTTTTATATCCTTTTACAGTAATGAATACAACAAATATCAGCCCTGAAAACCGAAGGTAAGTGCATATACGTATGTACAAGACTGTTCAATAGACAAATAAAATAGCTCAAGCATATTGTGTCAGCTCACAGTGTTTGCAGTCAAACTGGAATAATAGCCCACTCATAAAAAGACAATTCACATGGTTAATAAGACAAACAGAACTTACAATAAACAATTTTCACGGGGCACAGAAAGGCACTTCAGAAGTAAAGTGTTCTTTGCTGTAATGAAAAGACGCTCTGGGAAGCAGCTAAAAAGTGTTCCAACATGGCAGGTGTCCTCTCATGGCAAAAAGACTTTAAATTAATAGACCAAGGGACAACATCATCTGTCCCTTAAACTTGGAGATGTCCCATTATCAGAGGGGCCTTACATTAAAGGTAAAAGTAATCCCATAACCATGTTTGGTATTGGTGGACAAGTTATTATAAATCTCATCTTCTCTGGGGCCAGCTTTATAAGGGCGGTGCCTATCTCCTCTCCCTCGCTGACTTCACCTTCCCCAGCCCTGCATCGAGTCTGGTACCCATTTTCAGCTGGGTGGACTGGAGCTCTGGAAAAATCAAATTTTTGTATTTACACTGAGTCGGGGTCGAACCCCGACCCCCAGCGTGAGAGGCAAGTGCTCTAACCACTGTGCCACTCTCCAGTGCCAATGTACAACTATACTGTAGTACATGTACCTGTAATGTAATGCCCCCTCCAATGAGAGGACACCTGATAAAGGACACCTTCTGCACTCCCTTATTCTAATAACTTATGAAAAGTATCCTTCCCAATGAGAAAAAAGCCTTACATATGGGGCCATAAAAATATGATTTATTCACTGGATGACATTTGTTAAGATCAGACAGTATTTCCTAAAACAGCAGGATTTGTAAGTTCTGTTGCCTTGACCAGTATGTAACACCACAAACAACAACAACAACAACGTTAACAACAGTAGCAGCAACAACAACCCCTAAGTATTCAATTTTGTACTAGATGTCAGACAAAGTTTTTTCAAAGCTGGTTAAAAACTATGATTTTTGCCAAATATTCTGTAAGCCATTTTGTGTGACAGTAGGCCATTTAATTCAATTAGACTAACGAAATATCACCTGGTTAAGCATCCTCAAAATATAGTGCACTGCTGGTTTGTAAAAACAAAAACTAAAACATGTCACTGATACATGTGATGCAATATGTGTATACACAGAAAAGCCTTACAATCGTTAAATATTAAAGCCATAATAAATATGCACATTCTGCACTTTTCAAGAAACAATCAGTTTCAATCAAACTGTATTTAATTATTCATGTAAGGTAAGTATCAGCCTTACTTTCTTTATTTGGTGTTTAACGTCGTTTTCAACCACGAAGGTTATATCGCGACGGGGGAAGGGGGAAGATGGGATAGAGCCACTTGTCAATTGTTTCTTGTTCACAAAAGCACTAATCAAAAATTTGCTCCGGGGGCTTGCAACGTAGTACAATATATTACCTTACTGGGAGAATGCAAGTTTCCAGTACAAAGGACTTAACATTTCTTACATACTGCTTGACTAAAATCTTTACAAAAATTGACTATATTCTATACAAGAAACACTTAACAAGGGTAAAAGGAGAAACAGAATCCGTTAGTCGCCTCTTACGACATGCTGGGGAGCATCGGGTAAATTCTTTCTCGTCCCAACCAATATGGGACTCCCCCTAACCCGCTGGGGGGTTAAGTATCAGCTGTATTCAAGAAAGAATACTAATCATAAACACCACAGCTAAAATGTGAATGCTTTTATGAAATTTTCAAACAGTTCAACCAGAGTTCCCAAAAGCCAATAGGTAATGTGCGTAAAAAAAAAAAAATTGAACAAACACATTGCAATACAGGCTCTTTCAGTGCAAACATTTTCAAAATTAAATCTCATGAGCAAAATGAAAGAAACCAGAGAGCTGGGGTGCTGTATATTAAAAAGTGTGCAACTGGGTGGGACCTCCTAGCATATAACCACGTAACTTATGTCCCAAATAGATACTAATTCTGGGGACAAAAATATAAATATAGCACAGGGTGGGACCCAAGCAATGGGTTGTATTGGTTTAAATCTCAAATAAATCTCAATTTCAACCAATCTTTCTCAAGCATACCACCCCTTGTATTTTTGTAATGACAAAAAAATATACTTGTATCTATACTGGTGTATATCATTTATGCACAAAAAATTACTAGCAAAATCTTAAAGTACTGAAGTTTGCAAACAATAAGAATTCAAAGAATTGGAGGTAAAGTGTATTACTGGAGGAAAATATGGAACCCTGGTCTTTTTGTAACAACAAATAATATAAATATATACGATGTTCACCGGTATATGTAATTTATGCATACATAAATAAGGTACTGAAAACATCTTCATGTACTGAAGTTTGAAAACATGTATTCAAAGAATTGGAAGTGCAGTCTACTTATCATAAGAAAACATTGAATCGTGTACAGTGTCACATATATATAAATAAATCTGATATAAAAAAAAATGTGTACAGTTGAGACTTAGTCATGTGTTACCAATACCTTTAGAGGACAAATTTAATGAACAGGCAAATGTAAACGCCAAGTAATAAACCTATATTTGTATTTATATATTTAACATTTACAGCGTCTCTTCACAGGATATTAATAGAACTTTCTCTCTCTGTCTGTCTGTCTGTCTGTCACTCACACACACACACACACACACACACACACACACACACACACACACAAAATGAACAACACTTCACACTGTTCCTTTCTTACCCGAGATAATATGGCAGTAGAAACAAAGACAATACAGTGAATCAATACATGTATTTTTACAAAGGCACTAAGTACATACAAAAAGCACACACAAAAATGCACTTATAAAACCAAATGAGGAAGTATATTATTCATCTTTTACCTCCACTGATGCAAGTAGTAATGATATTAATACACATTAAGGCAAATGCACAAGTTTTGATCATACAGATCTGATATAAAGATTTGTACATGTTATAGTGATGCCTTCAAGTTCAATGCACTCTTTTAATAAAACATGCTTTATTGATTTGTCATGGAAGTAGTATTGAATTATTCCCATTGATTCATACAATACTTCTACAATACGTGGAATCTGCTATAATGACACAAATTCAAGTGTAATGACATTTCAGACACACAGAGAACAAAAGTCGGACTTTTGTCAAAAATCTTTTCTTAGGTGCTGTGTTACGCAAATAAAATGTGACAAACGCTGTGCAAACACACACACACATCCCCTTGATCCCTGTCTTTTTGTTTGGTGGGAGGGGGGGTCGGAGGGTGGGGCTTGCAATTTGGTCAATTATTTTCACATTTCAGATCAGAAGCAGTACTGAAAAAGTACTGCATTGGAACCCCTTCGAATTTAGACTAACCTCCCCTCCCACTATTTAACACCATTGCTGTCTCATCAGATTCTCTGTCCATAAGCCTTGTAAATTTACCCACTCCCTCTTAAGATCTGGGTTTCTTAGATTTCTGAAGGTCTTACAGAGGGTATCACAAGATAAAAGTACAAAAACTGTATTTCAAGAATGCAGGTTAATCACGGGAATCATAATAATTGATATCTTATCATGATTTTCATCTGATCTTTGGTATTCTGCACTGCATCACAGGCTTTTCTTTCACTGACTAGACTAGACCTGCAGCAACTGTGACTTACATGCTAGCAAAATCATAGCCCGAGTTATTGATTTATTAGTGCCATTTCATGTTCAATAGTTAAAGATCGATAGTTCATGTTTCCTTTTATCAAGCTTAAAGTTCATCATACTTTTAAACTGCTTTTTCCTCTGTGTATGTTTAGTGCTGTAAGCTTAGTACTGTGATGGTTCAGTGTGTTTTTTTTTTTTTTTAAGTGCTGAAGTATAGCAAGTCTTTGGCCATTTTTATTCTCCCAAGCGTGTGTGCGAGTCTGATTTTTTTTTTTTTTTTTTTTTTTTCACGGGGAAGAAATTAATAGGTTATGTCAAGTTATTACAACCACACACTTATTTTCTTGTTCAGGTTGTTTGGTTTGATTTTCTCCAGGATTAAACCACCTGTCTTTCAATGTAACGGTCTCAGTAACAGCTCAGAAAACAGAACATTTTCCACCAAAACTCGTACACAAACAAATTTAGTAAGCAACAACAACAAAAATATCACGCATCACAAAATGGAGCAACACCATCCTTTCCGGCCATGCAACTCCGGTTCTCCTTTCTCCATCTGTATCTCAGCGCTGTCTTGTCGCGACATGTTGCTCGACTTGCTCAAGTCCACCAGGTGGCTGCTGGAGGTGCTGTGATCATGCTCGCTGTCTGCCGTCTGCTCGTCTAAAATCTGCTTGCTAAGCTCCAAGAATGGCTGAAAATTAGTCATAAACAGGACCTGTCAGCATGGCTTTAAGTCTCAAATTAATTGGGCGAAGTCAACTTCGCGAAGTCCTCTTTACGAAGCTGGCTTTACATAGCTTTGGCACTGAATTGGGGGTAAAAAGACTTTACGAACTCTTTGCGAAGTTGACTTCGGGCTCAATTTAGGACGGCCTTTAGGATGAAGCTGTCATTCAGAAAAGAAAATATTACATCTGGTCAGTTACACGCAAAAGGAGCGGTCTGACTAAAGACTACGTGACCACACGCGACCACGCGCGACCTCCAACTACAGCATATACATGAAATACTTTTGTTGTTCTAATATCTTTACAGTATTTTCTCAAGTTGTACCAAGTTTTAAGTCATAAAAGTCAAAAATAAGGGAGTTATGATCCATTTTCGAAGAGCTATCAAGCAAAGTGAAGCATCGGACTTCTGCGTCCGACCATGTTCGCATTGTTTTTAGACCCGCACTCTCGACCTCTAACTAAAGCATGTACATGTAATATTTTTATATATCTATTATCTTCACAACATTGTCTGACTTTGTACCAACTTTTAGTTTATAGGAATAAGAAATAAGGGAGTTATGATGTATTTTCAAAGAGCTATCGAGCACAAAAAAAAAGCCTGAGATTATTGCCTTTGACAATGCATCTTAACTCCCTTATTTTGGATTTGAAAAACTTAAAAGTTGGTTCAAAGTGAGACAATGTTGTGAAGATACTAAATATATTAACCCTTACACTGGTGCAATTCCGTAACACATGTTACATAGCCACTGGTGAATTAACAGAGAGAAAAATAAAGAAAAACGGTCATATAGGTTTTCGCATCAATCAATCAATCAATCAATGAGTCTTATATCGCGCATATTCCGTGGGTACAGTTCTAGGCGCTCTGCAGTGATGCCGTGTGAGATGAAATTTTATACGGCCAGTAGATTGCAGCCATTTCGGCGCATATTTACCTTTCACGGCCTATTATTCCAAGTCACACGGGTATAGGAAGACAATTATTAACTGTGCCTAAGCAATTTTGCCAGGAAAGACCCTTTTGTCAATCGTGGGATCTTTAACGTGCACACCCAATGTAGTGTACACGGGGGGATGTTCGGACACCGAAGAGAGTCTGCACACAAAGTTGACTCTGTGAAATAAATTTCCGCCGAACCTGGGATCGAACTCACGCTGACAGCGGCCAACTGAATACAAATCCAGCGCGCTACCAACTGAGCTATATCCCCACCCCGCATCCATGGGAGGTAATCGGAACTGACCAAACAGACTGAACCAGTAGCGTGACATATGTCGTGACAACCAGGTGACAGTATACGTAAAGTAGCGCGACATATGTCGCGACAACCAGCTTAAGGGTTACAAAAAATTACATTTACATGCTTTGGTTTGAGGTCACGCGTGCGGGTTAACAATGCGAACAAGGTCGGACGCAGAATTCCCGATACTTTCACTTTCGCTCGATAGCTCTTCGAAAATGCATCATAACTCCCTTATTTTTGAATTTTATGACTTAAAACTTGGTACAAAATCAGCTAATGTTGTGAAGATACTACATATATACAAATACTAGATGATTACCCGCTTCGCCGGGAAGAAGTAGAGCCGAATACCCGGCCGTCGCCGGGGACCCGGCTTTGCCGGGTGTACGCCGGCATCGCCGGCGCACGAAGGAAGGGAGATCTAAAAATAGTAACGTGCAGTGACCTTCTAAATATAAACGTACAAACGGGAATATCGATTGACGCCAGCGCACGAAGGAAGGGAGATCTAAAAATAGTAACGTGCAGTGAAAAACGAAAATCGGTTCAGCGCTGCGCGCTGAGAGCACGTGTTGAAATATCTCATCGATCAGGTTGTGTCCGGGGTCTCTGTCAATAAGCCCACCAAATTTGAAGCAGATCCATCGAGAACTTTGGCCGTGCATGGCGATCAATCACACACACACACACACACACACACACACAGACACAAGTCGTATATATATATAGATTACATGAACATGCTTTAGTTGGAGGTCGCGCACGGTCGCATAGTCTTTAATCAAACCCAAAAGGAGTACATGTATTTAACATTTGATGCATCTTGCTATTCTTATTTTTCTTACTAGGGGCTGTTATTAGAATAAAAGGTAGGTATTAAACTAAGATATATGTGGTACAGTGAAACCTGTTTTTAGACACATCCCCCCACCCAACCCCAAACACAGACCACACCCCAGCCATCCCCAACCCCCACCCCCATTTTCAGACTGCCTCCACATCAAGACCTGATTTTTTTCATACTTTCTCTTCACAGTGTCATAAAAGTTACCTCTGCATTAAGACTCCCTCTCTTTCAAGACCAATTTTTTTCAGATTGTCTGAGGTCATAAAATACCATGTACCGTGTCTGCATTACAATCTCCATACCACTCATAGTAATTAATTATTTGTCACAACTTGAATCTGCTGCATCTCACAAGCAACAAAGCTCACAACCAAACATGATCTGCATGACTTGCTGGTGCAACGTATCAAAATCTTGATTAAATGCAGCACAGTATTACTCTTTATTCCCCCCTCTGCTTCTTTACCTCTGTAAACTTGTAGGGGTAGTTATTTTTCGATAATGACCCAGCAACCAAACAAATAACGACCCAGCAACAGCCTGAATCCTCGATAGTGCAATGGGTTGAGAGGTTGTTCTGTTTCGGTACTACTTTTTGCGACTGAAAAGTTCAGAACGCTCTAATGTACGAAGTATACATCTCTGGAGCAAACAATACAAACATACCGCATTTAAATTAACAACTACAGGCCTGAACACATGAATCTCCATATAAAATCCATGAGTTCGGTTGTTTTCTGAATCTCATCTGCCGTGGCTCAAGCCGTTCATCACAAGCAATTTCCCAAGGCAAGTAACTCATACTTTGTCTAGCGACAAGAGTAGTTCCCCTTCTTTTCACTCAGTTCCTTCGACAACAGACTGCAATCCGACGGTCAGTTTTCAACAATATTTCATTTAATAAACAGATCACACGCAACCAAATGCACACATCTCATCAACTTAAACAACATAAAGGGGTTTCATACACTATTTTCCCCTAAAAACTGAACTTCATACAGTTTTTAACGTTGGAACACGGGTGCAAAAGTTCGTCTGCTAGTCCCATTTGACGAAAAAACATTACCCTAAGCGATACCAAAACATATACAGAACACACAATATCTGCCTTTGCCGCCACAGCAGAATAACAGCATATCTGTGTACTTGATTTTAGCCTAAAATAGGAAAACTGACAAGAAGTGTTAACAGAATGGAATGATTTGCACGGAACTATACAACCGCGCATTAATCGATCGCCTGCGCAGGTTGACTGGTTGAGAGAATAGGATTCGATCAAACTTTCGCAAAAAAACTCCTCTTTTCTTTGAATAACTGAAGAAAGGAGGAATAAAGAGGTTACACACCTCGTCTCAGTGATTATCAAAAATAATGGTCTCAGTTCGCGGTCATGAAAAAGCTCGCTAAAGCTCGCATTTTTCATGATCCGCTAACTTCGACCATTATTTTTGATAATCACTGAGACTCGGCATGTAACCTCTACTTATTCCCCCCCTCTGCAAGAGTAGTTCCCCTTCTTTTCACTCAGTTTCTTCGACAACAGACTGCAATCCGACGGTCAGTTTTCAACAATATTTCATTTAATAAACAGATCACACGCAACCAAATGCACACATCTCATCAATTTAAACAACATAAAGGGGTTTCATACACTATTTTCCCCAGAAAACTGAACTTCATACAGTTTTTAACGTTGGAACACGGGTGCAAAAGTTCGTCTGCTAGTCCCATTTGACGAAAAAACATTATCCTAAGCGATACCAAAACATATACAGAACACACAATATCTGCCTTTGCCGCCACAGCAGAATAACAGCATATCTGTGTACTTGATTTTAGTCCAAAATAGGAAAACTGACAAGAAGTGTTAACAGAATGGAATGATTTGCACGGAACTATACAACCGCGCATTAATCGATCGCCTGCGCAGGTTGACTGGTTGAGAGAATAGGATTCGATCAAACTTTCGCAAAAAAACTCCTCTTTTCTTTGAATAACTGAAGAAAGGAGGAATAAAGAGGTTACACACCTCGTCTCAGTGATTATAAAAAATAATGGTCTCAGTTCGCGGTCATGAAAAAGCTCGCTGAAGCTCGCATTTTTCATGATCCGCTAACTTCGACCATTATTTTTGATAATCACTGAGACTCGGCATGTAACCTCTACGTACTGAAGTGCATAATCTAAAACTACTCAATTCAATATGTTCCATTACTGTCACCTGATCAAGATTCTCCGGGTGTTTGGCACTTGTTTCATAATATCTCAGGTTGTTTTCATCCGCAAACTGCAAGAAACAAGCGAGTTCATTTTTACAAATACAAGAAAGAAAACAATAATGTGTTTACATTTTAGAATATCTCTTGTGTTCTCACTCACTGTCTGCTGTACAGAACTGTAAACATAACACATGTAATACAAGAATCTACAAAAATCTGTTTCCCTAAATCATGTTGTATGTGTGTGCAATTACTGTTAATTTCTCATACACATTATTTTAATGACACCACCAGGAATCTGACTATTAATTTTAATAAAGATTGATGTGTTTTGTTTGCACATGTGTGTGTGTGTGTGTGTGTGTGTGTGTGTGTGTGTGTGTGTGTGTGTGTGTGTGTGTGTGTGTGTGTGTGTGTGTGTGTGTGTACGAATGTGTGTTTGTTCGTGTATGAATGTGTGTGTGTGTGTGAATGTGCGAGAGAGAGCGTTCATACATGTGTACATGTGTCTGTGTTTGTGTGTGAATGTTCAAGCATGTGTCTGCGTGTATGTTAGCAGGTATGCATGCACATAATATTGTGTACACTGACCTTCTGTGCGACAGCTTTTGGAACCTGGCGCTTATCCTCTCTGTCACATTTGTTGCCCAGCATAATGACACAGGTGTCATGTTGGGAAAACTGTAGACACAGACACATACATTCTCTAAAACTCAAGTATGCATCAGAGTCCAGCTATCTCTAACAAATATGCATCACACACAAAAACAGCTAACATAAGAACTCAGTTGTCTTTACCTGACAATTTTGTATCACAGTATTCACACACAAAAACAGTAAACATTTGTTTTCATGTAAAACTCATGACAAGCACTTAAGACGGAAGTCAAATTATTTGGTTGTCTCTATCTTACAAATGTGTATCACTCACAAAAACAGCAAACATTTGCGTTCATGTAAAAGTCGTGATGATTAAAGAAAATGGAAGTCAAGTATACAGCTTCTGTTTCTTCTCTTTTTTCCCTCATATAAACGACCCTTCCCCCGTCTCTCTATCTCTCTCTCTCTCTCTCGCTCTCTCTCTCTTCTCTACCCTGCACCCACTCATCCCACAAACAAATATGTTCATTTTCATCAATCAACAAACAAAAACACATTATTGTCACAATATTAACTCGAATCACTCACCTGTTTTACAAAAAGCAGCCATTTGGCAAGTGATTCAAAAGAGCTTCTGCTGCAAATGTCAAATACTAGAACAACGCCCTGTGTACAAAGAAAACAAATATCAGTTAATTACTTATCAATCATTTCAAAATAAAAGTATACAGCAAACATACATACAGTAAGCAATCATCCTGCCAAGTCTAAGTTTGCAATTTTCAACAAATGCCTTCTAATTTCTAAACCTTATTACAATTTACAGTAATTATGCCTAATTTTATACTGTTATAGGAAGACTTTGTAAATTTATGAAATATATATATATATAATTATGCTCTGTTTCTTTTGAAGCAATTTATAATGCTACAGTATTTATTTACTTTTATTTTCTACCCTTATTTTATCAGACACAATTAAGATTTGAGACTCACCTGTGCTCTTCTGTAAAACTGTTTTGTGATCGATTCAAATCTCTCTTGACCTGCTGTATCCCTGTAAAGATCATGCGACAAAATGTGTTAATATGCTTGGGATAAAAAAAATTAAACAAAGAGGGTAAGTTTTTGAAACCTTTAAAGGCTGCCCTTTTCGTAGCGTTCATTAATTAATTCCTATTGTTTACATGTGCCAATAATGTTATAAAACTGTACCTAAGGGGATATACAGGGTTCCTGCAGGGCAGAGCTGATACAATTCAATGAGTTTTCAAGGACATTTCCAGGACCAAAAAATGCTTTTCAAGGACATGATTTTCCCAAAATTAATGCAAAGCACCAAGCTTACCTTCAGTTTTTCAAGTCTGCAAACTATTAGTCATTCCGTAGTTGTTTCCCTTGCCAACTTCCGGGAAGGGAAGCAACTACGGGTGAATAGTAATAGTTAGTTCGTCTGCTTTCGTTTTCACTCGATCTTTTATTCTCCCAAAATGTGTGTACTGTATTTGAAGGAAAAAAAGGGGGTTGCATTTTGTTTTAAATAAGACAAGCTGCTGACGAAATGTATAGGCAACAATTTGGAAAAATCAAGTACTTTTCAATGACTATTTAACAAAACTCTATTTTCAAGCACTTTTCAAGGCCTGGAAAAGGTTTTCCAATTTTCAAGGAGTTTTCCAGGGTTCAAGGACTCTGTACGAACCCTGGATATAATAACGATTAGCTGTAGCTTTTGAACACAGAACAAATTATTTCAGTATTGCAAAGTGGTTTTGATAGTGTCGAATGTAAACAAAACAGTCTCAAAGTGAAAGTGGATTGTTTCCCGGAAATTACGAAGTTAACAAGAATACAGAAAAGCGCGCTTTCCTGCTTAGCACAATACGCTACCGCGCTACTCTGGCGTGTCAATATCACTACGTTTTGCACGTGGAAGGTGAGCGATTTCCTTCACGCGGGGATTGGCGACGCTGTACTGTCTGTGTTGACGGTCTAAAAATAGCCCAAGTCCTGGAGAACATAGCAATAAAGAATTGATTATTTCTCGTAATTGGTAAGGGCTTCAAAGCTAAAACTTTGCAGGACGCTTAATTCATACATCCCCGCAACGATGGGAAAAGCCCTGGAAGTAATTAAATAGGACAATGTCAGCCTTTAATTTACTTGAAATCAAAACAAAACATTCCCTAGAATTTGACTTATCAGGGTCCAACCACAGGCGGAAGGTATCGTTCACTGGACCACTACTTCCATAGAAAGACTACGGAATTAGTGGTCCAGTGAACGATACCTTCCGCCTGTGGTCCAACAAGATACATGACAGACTGACACTATTGATGGTTGATCACTTATCTCAGGATGTGACGTTTCTTCTGTCGTCTTTGTCAGGCTTGCAAATGTCCTGTGTTAACCTACCCCCGTCCTGGCAGTTCAATAGCCGGTGTGTGTGTGTGTGCGTGTGTGCGTGCGTGTGTGTGTGTGTTTTAGAGAGAGAGAGAGAGAGAGAGAGAGAGAGAGAGAGAGAGAGAGAGAGAGAGAGAGAGAGAGAGAGAGAGAGAGAAGGGCCACTTAGAAATAAGGGTTAAATGAAAAATTGTCAGATCAATTTTCCGCTTCAGGGTAAGCACAGTGCGTGGCTGGCTTTTGCTCGCCATTTTGGTAAAGGGAGATTACTCTCGAACATTATTACTACAGCCGGACTTTAGCTTCCCCGAGACTTGAAAATAGTATCACTACAAGCGGACTATCACTATATCCGGACTGAAAAATATCACTACAACCGGACTAAGTTAACAGAGAACATGAACAACTGGGACTGGGACCCAGAAATTCTATTACTACAGCTGGACTATCACTATATGGGTCTATCACTACAGCCGGACTTCACTGTAGATCAGTCTGTGTTCAAAAGCAAGAATACATTTCTACCTGTATTCTGTAACTGTAAGTCTGTCTTCAATCTGTAACTTTTTGTTATGTGGATCTGTTTGTCGCTCGATCATTTCTGTTTTGAAATAAAACATTAAGGTTTCAACTAATTACAGCCCACAAAAAAAGACAATAACAACAACACTGTTACCATATCTGCAACTTCACTGTCTTGTCATTAATTTCCTTCGTCTTCATTTTAAAATCGACACCTGCAACATAGACAACAAATAAACAATCATTTAACATTTAAGTAAATGGGTGATGATCAGAATTATAGAACACAGCATTTAGGTCATTGTTATTTGTACATTTTACAGTTCCCTAGAATTACAAGCATATATATATATAGTATGGAAGCGGTTTTACATGCACTGAAAGAAAAAGTAACGACATATTCTCCAGAACATAGATGTGGCATTTTTTTCAGAATGAAAGTTCACTTCTTGGAGAAAACTTATAAACAGGAACATTTGCCTTGGGGAAAATTACATAAAAAAAAAAAAAAAACGTTTTGCCATTCTTTCCCCTAGACTGTACACTTTTAAGTGGGGTATTGATGAGATGCACAACAACATTCAATCACACACACACACACACACACACACACACACACACACACACACACACACATAAGCACCCCTCAACATACCAATGGTGGTGATGTGGTTATCATTGAACTCGTCCTGTGCATAGCGACAGATCAAGCACGTTTTGCCAACACCTGTGTCGCCCACCAGCAACAACCGAAGCAGTATATCATACCGTTTTGACATTGTGTGCACTAGAAAGAGCACGTTCCACACAAAAATAGACAAGGGGTCTGAAGACTAAGTTTCCAAAATCAGAAAGTTTACAGGAATCCTCAGTCAAGTTCGTAGACAGTCTACCAGGTTCTCAAATCTGGTTCAAATTCAATCATTATCTGTCAACATTTACTTTGAGGAGTCAATGTACATTATCTTGCTTTAACCATTATTTACACTCAGTTGTCGCGTCATTACCGCACTAGCACGAATTAACGATATATATCAAAAGTTTGCTGTCATGGCTAGGGGTTTAGTTGCCTCGAGCACTGCCGGAATCTGCAAACAGTTGACTTTGTGAGATGTTATATTGGGTAGCTTTAGTCTTCTAGCTTGTAAAGCATGTACCTTTTTGAAGGTAATGATCCTCACATCTACGCTCAGTAGTGTGACAATATTGCCGTTTGGTGCTACTGCTAGTAGATTTTGACTTTTTGCAAACATTTACTGCAAAATCTATATCATTTTAAAGACATTTATTCTAAAACGGCACGCTTTGTGTTTGACGCTTGGAAGGGACGTCACTCTTATGGCCCGGTTACATGACGAAAACCTCGTACACACAAGATGGCAATGTCACTTTCGCTTCTGTTTCGTAGATGCTGTCCGAAAAACCGACAGGCTTTGCATCGGCTCTTCAGCACAGCGTCAACATCAGAAAGCTCAGACGATGCCGACATTGTCATCTCTGGCGGTGGCATGGTTGGGGCGTCCATGGCATGTGCATTGGGTAGGCCCTGCAGTGTCCTTTTCACTCTTGTCGAATAGACTCAATAGTACCCTAAATTAACCTCAAACTCGATCAAGGCCTTTTACTCAATAGCCTCTCCCAACCATCCTCCCATTGTTATTCTGTCTGTCTTCCTTCCATATGATTTTGTGTTTGTGTGTTATGGTGTGAAGGAATGAGAAGCACTAACTCAAAAAAGGCCATTGTAAAACAAATTTTGCCTAGTATAGTATGAAACTATATATATATGTTAATTATTTAATAGAATTATTATTAGAATTATTATCATTATTGTTATTATTATTATTTGAGATGATAATGCAACTTGGAGTCAGCCAGTTCATGTTCACCTCTTATTATGCTGACGATGCCTAATATTAGTAATAATCTCTTCTTTTTTTTTTTTTTAAATGTTAGTTTATTTGTGTGTTTATTATTTGTCCAACAGTTTCTGTCAGTTTGTACTAGTGTTAGTTACAAAAGCACCAGTTTTTCCCTGAAAGGGGTACATTTGTATTTGGTACAGCAGTCCCTCTCATGAACGGACACCCTTGGGCCATAGCAAAACTGTCCGTACATTGCAGGTGTCCGGTCACGGGAGGGGTGACCACACCACCCCTTCCCCCATACACTCACACAGAGACACACAAACAACAGGATTGAGTCTATGCTAATCACTTCTTTAAACGTTCTGTAAAAAGGATTTGTATGAAAAGTGTTGAAAAGAAGAGATAAAATAAATCCTCAAGGCAGTGAACACACTCACCATGCACTGACATATGAAAGCAGCCACACAAACACAGCACAGAGGAGCGTGTGCAGATGCTTTGCAAGAATAAGCTTGAAAACCAGTTTGAATAAATAGCAGCAGATAGAGCTGCATGTCATAATCATGTAATTTATTTTTTTCTTGTCTGGCTTTATATTGACTGCATGCCGATCATGTGGCATGGCAGTGACTTTTCACTCTTCAGTCGGAAATACACTGTACATAACACAGCTCCCACTCTCCCTCACTAATGCCTACCCCAAGCCGTGACAACTGATGCTTGGAAATTGTGTGGAAGAGTACACCTCTCTATTTCTCTCCAATGCTCTTCCTGCTGACATGCAGTGACACCGGACACCCCACAGAGTTTAGCCAGCTAACCCTCCACCCCCCCCCCCTTCCTCTCTCTCACTCCCTCCAGCTATGTACTGTTGGGGGCTGTGGCCAGAGAGGCCAGCTGCACTGTTCACTCAGAGCAAAACCAGTTGACCGTGTCGTAACTTTTGACAAAGCAAGACAACTGAAGGGTTCATAGATTAGGCAACTGACTCACTGGTCAAGGCTGAGGGGAAACAAGAGTATCTTGTCAATGAAAGAGGTTACACACAGACACACGATGCTGAGAACTGTGGCCGGTTTTTCACTCACTTTCGCTCAGGACCTTCATCGACTGTGGTTTCTGTTGTTTACGTCCAACAGACAAGAATAAAGAGCTCAGTGCAGTTTCATGTTGGCATCTTCGCATGTACTCCACTCCTGACCAAAACTACACCCCCCCCCCCCCCCCTCCTGATGGGTACACGTGCACTCAAGTTATCAGTGACTGTCATCACGCCATTGCGGCTGTGATCTTTGTACCAAGAGCCGGACTGCTCTGTTATCGATTTTGTTGTGGTGAAAATGTGACCATGGTCTGTCCGTACATTGGAGGTATGACCTGCTGTTGGGACCGAAAATGAGTGTCCGCGTCCACGTTTTGCAGGTGTCCGTTTAAGGGGGGGCAAATATAGAAGGAAAACACTCCGTGCCGAGCAAATGTGTCCGTACATGTCAGGTGTCCGCTCACGCCGGGGGCCGTACATTAAAGGGACTGCTGTTCAGCCAAATATCTTTGATTAAAAATAAAACTCTTATCAGTAAGTTAAACTAACATGTTACATGATTAACAGAATGTATTCTTTTTTCAGCTTACAGTGACAGTTTTGCAGACAAAAGAATAGTTTTGCTGGAAGCCGCACCAGACAGAGGAGATTTTCACTTGCCTAAGCGGTACAGCAACCGTACATGTGCTCTCAGCCCTTCTACAGCTGGTCTTCTTTCCAGTGAGTTCAACATTGAAAAAATATCTATTCATTTTGTATAATGTTGAGAACACAAGCCTCGGTATTGACAACATGTGTATGGAGTCATGTGCCTATGCCTGAAGCTACAATATAATTAAATAAACAATTTAATAAGCTTTCCAGAAAAAAAGAACTGTCTAGACTAACAAAAATTGTATGGCTTTGGTGGCTCCGAGCAGAGCTTTTGCATACCTCACATGCACCTATGCATGCACTCATGCTTGTATACACACACATACACAAACAAAGGCACATGCTTATGTGTGTTTATAATTTATATAAAATTTGGAAAAGTGCATGTCCATATGTCCACTTATCCTTCATAAATAAAAATAAATATATCCTAAGTTCAAAAAAATAAACAAATGTTGTTCTTGTGTGTATGTAGGTTTGCTGAAAGATCGATAACAAACTTAAGCTGAATGATGATAAGACTGAAGTCTTACTGTGCAAAAAGAAGAACACTACATTTCCCTCTCCCCAACCCGTTTCTGTTCAAGTAGGCGACACCGACATTCTTTTCTCCCCATCAGCTAGAAACCTTGGATTCACCCTTTCATCTGACATGACCCTTAACAAACATATATCTTTAGTCTGTAGAGCAGCTTATTTTGAGCTTCGTAAGATCAGCACCATTCGCCACACACTCTCCTCTCAAACAACTAACACTCTTGTCTGTGCCTTTGTTCTTTCTAAACTCGACTACTGCAACTCTCTTCTCTCTGGCTGTCCTCTGTATCTCCTGCATAAACTACAAAAAGTCCAAAACTCGGCAGCACGCCTCATTCTGAAAGCACGAAAACGAGATTACGCAACACCACTTCTTCACACACTGCACTGGTTACCTATTCAAGCCCGCATTGACTACAAACTGTCCACCCTCTGCTTTAACTTCTTTTCTGGCTCGTCTCCTGCTTACTTCTCTGAACTCCTCACCGTCTATTCTCCAGCAAGACAACTCCGTGCCTCTTCTGACTGTCGCATCCTCACCATTCCACACACCAAAACCAAAACATACGGACAACGCACTTTTACTTTCTGCGCACCCACACACTGGAATTCTCTCCCCTTTCACATCCGCCACTCTCAGTCACCCCAAGCATTCAGACGAGCACTTTAAACGCACCTCTTCAAGAAATACAACCCCTGATTTTGTTTTCTCAGTCCATCAGTAGGCTACATGTAGTGTATTTGTTGTTTTAGTGATAATGTGATAATGTGTATACACATTTAGGGCTGTTTTTCAGTATTAATAACATGTTCTGTTTGATTAAGGGTATTCAGCTGGTATTTCCTTGTTTTTACTACCTATTTTATTCATGTTTTTATTACTTAATTAGTGGAAGAATCTGTTGTAATGTATGTTTGATGGTGTATGCTTTTAATCAAGCGTTGCTGACTATGAATGTAGATGTAAATGCTTGTATAACTGTGTTTGAATTTTAAATGTGTCAAGCGCAAAGAGCATAATTGTAAAGTTATGATGTTGCGCTATATAAATGCTCATTTATTATTATTATTATTATGACATTTTTGTATTGCAGGTTTTGGTGCTTGGGAAGAGATAGAGATGATGAGATCTCAGCCGGTACGGAGAATGCAGGTAAGCTTTTGCTTCTTGGATTTAATACCGTGTGTCTTTTTCTGGTTTCTTTTATTTTTTACAATGAGTGGACAGGGCATTTGACTTTGAGGGAACTATTTCTGGCCATTTTGCGTTCCATATGGCGATAACTTCTTCTTGAGGAGCCAAATTCACTATTATAAACAAAGTGGTCTGTTACTCTTATCGGGGCCTGGAATCTTTTCGCGGCATGCGTCTTGGACAACCCGATAGCGGCAAGCCCCCACCCCCCCCACCGACCGTCGGCGCGCTGCGTTTATGTTACACTAGGCCTTGGCAGAAACAAGATGGGTTAAAATCTAACAGGCCCCTGATCTTAAGACTTTTTTTTAATTGAAATAAAATCGAATTCATTAATATTATGTTGTCTGTGCGCTCGTCTTTACTCATACACTCACAGGTTTCGTACCAGTGTAACATCCCCCCACCCCAGCTTAAAACTCTTTGTTTGGCGACTTACTACTGCAGAACTTAAAACTGTTAACCCTCTAGAACCTGCTCATGCTAGCAGCGTTTCTAAACTTGTTTTTTGTGATGTTTGGTAATTCATTATCTCCAGGCAAATATATGCACTTTTATACAGCCGCGAAGTGTGTTACGAAGTGGTGTGTGTTGCGTGTGCCTATGCACACCAGCTTGGCTGAGGAGGGTGGAAAGCCATGCATGAAGTTGGCGGCAACGAGTGAATTTGTTTGCCTCAAAGCGAATGTCTTATACCGGTCGTTGTCGTAAAGAAATAGTCTCAGTAAATTTGCAAAAAATACACTATCCTCGTTTTCTAAGCCATTTTTCTCAAAGGTTTGGTAAACCGAGGCTTTTTTGTTTTCAAACGCTAATGATTCCGTCAGAAACATCGAACACGCTTTAAATGTTGCAACAACAACATCATAATCCAAACGCAGGTAAAATACTCTCTAACTATACTGAATTTGTGTTTGTAGTGCTGTAGTACAAGTTCCTTCGGTTTTACACTACATTTTTAGCTTGAAGGGATTGTAGTATGTTATATTTTGCAATATGAATAATTGTACATATCAATATAATGAAATAACAAGCAAATCGAGTCCAAACTTTTAGGTTTCCAACCTGGCAACTGAATAACAAGATGGCGTACATTTTGTCGTCTGCTTCCCCCTAACCCTTCATAAATGTAGAAAAAGTCCCCGAGTTTCCCCCTTCTTCTTGCCTTGGCTGCAATGTTTACGCGGCTGGGATTTATCACCGCGCGGCTCGCTGACAAGATAAAATAAACAAGCTCCCCCACTGGAATTGGGAACTAGTGGCAATATGCTTTCCCTGGGTTTCCAGTTTTTTGAAAATTTCAAAATTATACAGGGCAGGGATGTAGTCTTTAAAGAAAGGTAAATTTACAGAGGTTATAAACAGTAAATCTATAAAAGCAAGGTCTTAAAACGAGGGAGAGGGTACTTTAAAGAGGTAATCCACTGTCCCAAAAATCAAGTACATGTACCAGGTTTGATGAGCAGGTAGCGCTCCCACATCACTCAGTCTTTGCCATCTAAGACTTCTGTTGTGTTGCAGGTCTGGGACTCCTGCTCAGATTCCATGATCGCCTTTAGCCAGGAGGACATGACAGAGCCACTGGCGTGGATTGTAGAAAACGACGTCATTCTGGGTGCCATCATGCGACGACTGCGCCAAGCCCCAAACCCAGTTGACATACGCTTTGAGACATCAGCAAAAAGCTTCGTCATTCCCCACGTGTCCGAGTCATGGGAAGAGAAGAGCAAACATCCTTGGGTGAAAGTGGAGCTTGGAGGAGAGAAAAGTATTTACACACGATTGCTGGTGAGGAGGTTGTGCTATTTGTGCAGTTGACAGTTTGTGTCTGGGTTTGATAAATTCTGTTTTCCAGTTGTCAAGACCAAGTAGGATCAAAAAACAATACAGGATAAGACAAATCCCCCCAAATAGCTGGGAACCATCAGCCTTTTGTTGGTTGGTGACAAGCTGGTTTTTGTATGTGTGAATGCTCATGAATGAAAGGTCTGACTTGCAGTTATTCACCTCCATTGTTGTTCAGCATGTGCTGTACCTCGAAAAGTAAGTTAGAGTATCGAGTACCTTAGGTATTGTGAAGCTTTTTTCTTTGCTTTTTTTGTTTTTAACCTGTTTGTGTGTGTCTGTGTGTTTGATTTGCAGGTAGGAGCAGATGGGTCCAAGTCAGCAGTACGAGCAGCAGCCAAACTTCACACTGTCAAGTGGAACTATGAACAAACAGCAGTGGTTGCCACTCTCAGGCTAGCAGAAGTATGATACACAATAAGTATTATGTGCATGTCCCCTTCCCTTCCGTACACAGGTGTATCTCTCTCCCTTTTTCTCTCAGAGAGTGAGAGAGTTGAGTTAGCGGGTCTCTCTTTTAAATAAGGGCTTGATGTCATGATAAAAGGGGAGTACAACAAAGTAAAAAAAACTTCAGCATTCATGTGTAGATAGATAGATAGATAGATAATTTTATTGCCAAGTGTACAATACATGAATGAACATAAAAAATACACGAGGAAAGCAGCTTGCTGTGTGATAAAAACAAAAATAAATAGCATTCATACCTCACTGGCGCATAGCATCATACATACATGGGTAAGACAATTTGGTATCACAGTAACTAATACATACACTATACAGACATGGTGAGAACTATGAAACTCTAAGAGCTATCGGAACCCCTAGGACCCCCCCACCACTCCCCCCCCCCTCTCCAACCCCTGTTCCCGCACTGGTAACATACATCCCTCCCCCCCCCCCCCTCCCCTCCCCCCGCCGTCCCACAATAAAAGTACGCAGAATAAGATAGGATCCCCCCCCCCCCCCCCCCCACTATCAACTACTGTAAGAACTGAACATGTTCCATACTGATAAAATGTACCTCTAAAACAGCACATAAAAATAAACTCTTCCAACACATCACAGTAGTTAAAGAACGACTAAAACTACTAAAACATACTAGATGTGTATTCCGGTAATATAACCAGCTGCTAAAACATAGTCTGGCTTCATCGCGTCACAGTGGTGTCACCATACTAAAACCCACTCTATAGATCACAGTATGTAATGTCAGCTACTAAAAGCATACTCCTAGAACATCCTAAAACGTGTCACAATCTGTAGAGTTCATTTACCGGTTATTAAAAGCCAGGACAGCCTGGGGGTAGAAACTGTTTCTGAGTCTTGCCGTACGGCATCTGAGGGTTCTGTGTACCGGCTTGCATGCATGGATGCTATCTATGCATAGACATAGTACTTTTACTTCAAGGAGTCAAGGAGAACCAAGATGCACACAAACATTCAGATGGAGGTCCAGAAGTTATGAACAGAAAACCTGAAAAAGCAAGGTCTTAAAAGGGGGAGTTCTTAAATTTGGGATTCTTAAAAGCGGGTTTCCACTGTATTCTCATTGACAGCCTTAATTCCTCTGTTGCAGGCAATCGATAACAACGTTGCGTGGCAGAGGTTTTTACCCACAGGCCCTATAGCTCTGCTTCCAGTGAGTTTCATGTGCACCACCCTTGACTTGTATGAATGTCAGAATGGTGCAGTTTTGGTGTTTATTTTGTATTTTGTTGTTGTTGTTGTTTTTAAGTGTACAACACATTTACAATAAACTTTGTTTTATCCCATTGACTACCATGGTATCAGTAAGGTAAATACTTTGCTATCATAACAAAATCAATACTCTAACAAGGAAAAAACCTGCTGTATATTGCCCTTTGAACTGCAGCAAGATGATTGCCTCCCTTGGAGACTATTTTCTCAGTTTTTGTCTAATTTTTATACCTTGTAAGATATGATTTTTCATAGATTTTGTTTAACTTAATTCTTCTGGCAATATGTAACTTATATAGCATTGAATGCTGAAGAAGAAGAATTAGAAGTCACATATATTTTGAGGTGCGCTTACACATTCAGAGTTGTCTCAAGTGTACCAATTTGCTGTTCTCTCTTGTTGCAGCTGTCAGAAGAGTTTAGCTCCTTGGTGTGGACAACGACACCAGAAGATGCAAAGCATCTGCTGAAGCTCCCAGAAGAGAGCTTTGTTGACGCTGTCAATGATGCATATGTGAGTTGAAAAATATGGCATTAAATTTTATAGAATTGTTTGTGTCTTGTTTTTGAGAGTAGGAAGATACGAAGAAATGATTACGAGAAGTTGCTTAAAGTTCAGTTTCAGTTCCATAAAAAATTCTTTCATAAATTTCCTATTTCTTCGAGATGTTATCCATGGACAGTCTAACATGTATACAACGACCACCAAGGGGACTCTACCACAAGCAATTGTTATAGACAGGTGGTCTTTATGGAAGGGGAATTATAGAAAAGAAAAATAACCTCTTCAGGGAACCTGTTTGGGTGGCCGTTTTTGACAGGTTGTCGTTTTCGATGGGTGGTCACCACTTAACTTTCTTTGTTTCAGTGGCATGAAAGAGACAAAAATGCATTAGCAGACAAGGCTGTTGATGGTTTTTCACAGCTTCTCAACAATATTATGCCAGGTATGAATACTTGTACAGTAGTAGAATACCTTTCTGAGTGTGGAATAGGAGAAGAGGTGTGCATGTGACTTGTGAACTCAGCAACTCTTGTGAACAAATTTGTTTCTGATGAGTATGTGTATACATAGAGAGCTTTAACAGTCTGTTTACTAGTCAATGTTGCAATATGCTTTGCATCCCAGATAAGATATCAAAACACAGTGCTCTTAGTACAGTAGACCAGCTCTAACCATCCTACCCGCCCCCAGCGGGTTAGGGGGAGTCCCATATTGGTTGGGACGAGAAAGAATTTACCTGATGCTCCCCAGCAAGTCGTGGGAGGCGACTAACGGATTCTGTTTCTCCTTTTACCCTTGTTAGGTGTTTCTTGTATAGAATGTGGTCAATGTTTGTAAAGATTTTGTTCAAGCGGTATGTAAGAAATGTTAAGTCCTTTGTACTGGAAACTTGCATTCTCCCAGTAAGGTCATATATTGTACTACGTTGCAAGCCCCTGGAGCAAATTTTTGATCAGTGCTTTTGTGAACAAGAAACAATTGACAAGTGGCTCTATCCCATCACCCCCCTTCCCTCCGTCGCGATATAACCTTGAACGGTTGAAAACGACGTTAAACACCAAATAAAGAAAGAAAGAAAGAATCCTACCCACCCCCCTACCCCCCTTTGAAGACCCCCCAATTTAAGACTTCCTCTTTTTAAGACCCTGTTTTTCTCAGATTTTCTGTTGATGATCTGTGTAAATGTACCCCCATTTAAAGACATCCTTCTCCTCAAGACGTCTCAATAAAAACATTTTCTGTTTATAGCAATGTATTACAGTGGTAACTCCGTTTTGAAAATCCTACAATCTGAGAAATGTGGGTCTTTCAAGAGAAGTAGTCTTGAGATAGAGGTAACCCTAGTGACACTAATAAAACAAAAGTCGCGTAAGGCGAAATTACTACATTTAGTCAAGCTGTGGAACTCACAGAATGAAACTGAACTCACTGCATTTTTTCACAATGACCGTAGTCCGCCGCTAGTGCAAAAGGCAGTGAAAGTGACGAGCCTGTTTTACGCGGTAGTCCGTCGCGATATAACCTTGAATGGTTGAAAACGACGTTAAACACCAAATAAAGAAAGAAAGAACGCGGTAGTGGTTTCGCTGTGCTGCATAGCACGCTTTTCTGTACCTCTCTTCGTTTTAACTTTCTGAGCGTGTTTTTAATCCAAACATATCATATTTATATGTTTTTGGAATCAGGAACCGACAAGGAATAAGATGAAATTGTTTTTAAATCGATTTGCGAAAATTTAATTTTGATCATAATTTTGTTATTTTTAATTTTCAGAGCTTGTTTTTAATCCAAATATAACATATTTATATGTTTTTGGAATCAGGAAATGATGTAGAATAAGATGAACGTAAATTTGGATCGTTTTATATAAAAAAAAATTATTACAATTTTCAGATTTTTAATTGCCAAAGTCATTAATTCATTTTTAAGCCACCAAGCTGAAATGCAATACCGAAGTCCGGCCTTCGTCGAAGATTGCTTTACAAAAATTTCAATCAATTTGATTGAAAAATGAGAGCGTGACAGTGCCGCCTCAACTTTTACAAAAAGCCGGATATGACGTCATGAAAAGTATTTATCGAAAAAAAGAAAAAAAAGTCCGGGGATATCATTCCCCGGAACTCCCATGTCAAATTTCATAAAGATCAGTCCAGTAGTTTGGTCTGAATCGCTCTACACACACACACGCACAGACAGACACACAGACACACACACACACACACACACACACATACACCACGACCCTCGTCTCGATTCCCCCTCTATGTTAAAACATTTAGTCAAAGCTTGACTAAATGTAATGAGTTCTTGTACAGACAGTGGAACCCCCCTTTGAAAATCTCCACAAATCTGAGAAAATTTAGGTCTAAAATTGGCCGGAGTCTTAAAATGGAGGTAAACTTACAGACGTTATGAACAGACAGTCTGACAAAAACAAAGTCTTAAAACTACATAAAAGGGTGGAAGTCTTAAATAGGGGGATCTTAAAAGGGGGGTTCCATTGTAGTAGACGAAGTCTTAAAATAGAGGGTCTTAAAACAGGTTCCACTGTTCCTTGACTAGTATTATCATACTGTCTTGAAAGGACAGCTGCAATAAGGAATAATATTTCCACTGTACCACTTTATGTTAACTGACTATTCTTGACACACAGGAGGAACAGCCATGAAACAGTTACCCCCGACAGTGACAGGTGTGGAAGAAAAGTCCAGGGCAGCATTTCCCTTGGAGCTGATGCATGCTTCACACTATGTTCGCCCCAGAGTGGCTCTTATTGGGTGAGGTTTTGTTCTCTTCTCTTATCACATTGTCTGCATGATTGGAGTGGCATTTGTAAAAGTTTTTATTTTTTTATTCCACCCATGTCTGAACTCAGATGGATTCAAGTGTAAATAATAAAAGGTAAATACAAGAACATTCATTCAGTCACCTATTTTAGTTACTTTTTGGCATGTGTTTTTGTTTTTGATGTCTTTGCTTGGAACAGGAACAGGTGTGTGTGTGTGTGTGCAAAAAAATGTTTACAAAGAATATTTTACACCATGCAACCATCAGTGTTGCTCTCAGTCTTCTGTCACTGACACATACTTGTTTGATCTGAAACATTGTTCTGACCTTTGGCCAGTCGACCCATTATAATTTTGACATGTAAATATGTTTTAGTAGCCAGGGTATTTGGACCGATGAATATTTTAAATCCAGTTCAAATGTCTTCCGAGTCTGGAAACAACGCTGAACAATAGCTAAATACACTTACATTCTTTTCTTCCCTCAGAGATGCAGCACACAGACTTCACCCTCTAGCAGGCCAGGGTGTTAACCTGGGCTTTGGAGATGTGGAGTGCCTCACCAGAATTCTAGAACAAGCAGTCGCTGGGGGCAGTGATTTAGGTATGTTTAGTCTTCTTCTTCGTTCATGGGCTGAAACTCCCTCGTTTTTATGTGTATGACCGTTTTGACCCCGCCATTTAGACAGCCAATCGCCGCTTTCAGGGGAAGCATGCTGGTTTTTTTTCGTGTTATAACCCACCGATCTCTGACATTGATTACAGGATCTTTTCCGTGCGAACTTGGTCTTGGGTATGTATAGTAATATGTCACACACAAATAAGACAGTGCCTGAGTGGCACCTGCGATGAAACCGGCACGGTGGCCTAGTGGTAAGGCGTCCGCCCCGTGATCGGGAGGTCGTGGGTTCGAACCCAGGCCGGGTCATACCTAAGACTTTAAAATTGGCAATCTAGTGGCTGCTCCGCCTGGCGTCTGGCATTATGGGGTTAGTGCTAGGACTGGTTGGTCCGGTGTCAGAATAATGTGACTGGGTGAGACATGAAGCCTGTGCTGCGACTTCTGTCTTGTGTGTGGCGCACGTTATATGTCAAAGCAGCACCGCCCTGATATGGCCCTTCGTGGTCGGCTGGGCGTTAAGCAAACAAACAAACCTGCGATGAAAGGACTCCCTTGGGACAAGCCAAAAATGTCCCTGTGTTACAGGTGGCCTTTTATGAAAGGAATATTTTGGTTATGATACAGTGGAACCCACTTTTAAAATGATACATGTATTACCTAACAAAAAATTGTCGCTCATCGTCCCAAGAGCTATACAGTTCAGGTTAGGGGGGTTGTAATTTTGTGACCACAAAGGTTTGAGCGCTGAGATATTCAAATTGAAAATGGCTGTGTTTTGAGTGAGAATTCCAGACTGTAATTTTCATTCTTTTTTGCGGCAGTCATAATTTTTGTGCTACCGTACCTTTCGCCCCTGAGTGAAACTTGTATTTCATGCGCTGTTGCAAGAAATACCAATTTAAAATTGAGCGGAGAGCTACAGAATTCGTTTTGGGTGTTGAATAGATGACAACACATATACGACGAATGTCTGAGAATTAGTGTCTGAGTGTTTGCAGTCTGACATTTGAAGAAACAAAAATGAAACAAAACAAAAAATGATCCATTCCTTTGCAAGCGCACGTCTTTTGACTTTAAAAGTTTGTTGTTCCTTTACCAGATGCTATCTGTTTGTTGCTGAATTGTCATGGTTTCCTTATTTATGTTTGTCTGGTCAGGGTCGTTAAATCACTTGCTGACATACGAGACGAAGAGACAGCGACATAACCTTCCAGTGGTGGCCACGATTGATGGTTTGCAACGTCTCTACAGCACAGACTTCACTCCTCTTGTTGTTGCGCGCAGTCTCGGTCTGACAGCGGTCAACTCTCTCACCATGTTCAAAGTAAGTGCAGAACAAATGTTGTTTGGATGATTTGGGCTTTTTTTCTTAAGGAGGATGTGTGTATTTGTGTTTGTGTGCGAGTGCAAACATGTATGTTTGTGCGTGCAAGTGTGTGTATGCTCACAGTAACCACAGAAAAATATTAATTTGATTTTTGTTTTTACCTGAAGAGGTTGTGTGAATGTGTGGGTGTGTGTGTTTGTGTGTGTGTGTGTGTGTGTTATGACATGCATATATGACTTTGAGTCTTTATAATGTGAATGATCAGATAAGTTTTGTATGGGCTTTTTAATTCCAGGAGTAATAATGACTCACTTAGTTGTGTAGGTATCATTCATTTAATCACTATATCCCTTCTATTTACTGTGCTGCACTAGGCTAATTGAAAACTTGCAATTGCTTTTCAGAACCTGATTATTCAGCGAGCCACAGCCTGATAAGTCCTTCAGCAGATCGCAGAGGGAATCGGATACCAGCTTTTGTCCTAATAAGTCAGTGACGGCAGTTTCAGTGCCTCAGCGCTTAACAAGTGATGATTGGCAGTGAAGCAGAAAAAACATTATGCCAGTTTTCAGTTAAACTCAGGTTGTTTTCAGTGATTATAATTTAAGATTAGTTGTACCACTGGAGTTTCTAATGAAAGTGTACTTGTCTGTTTGTCCATCAGCAATCACTGAGAATTTTAACTTGCAAACTGATCAGTGGATACTTTGTATTGTGATGCGTGTAGCAGAATTGGTTTTATATTCAAGCTGTTCTTGTGATGGACAAAAAAGTGTATACATTTTTTTTTTCTCGTTTGAATTGTGCATTAATTTTTTTTTGAAAGAGCATTGTTTGTTCTTTATACATGTATGAGCTACAAAGTAAAAAAAGAAAGAAGAATTCATCCTCTTTTTCAGAATCTTTCTTTTCATTAAACACACACGCTAACGCGCACACTCTCTCTCTCTCTCTGTTAGATAAAGAAAATGTAGACATAAATAATCAGTTCTAGAGAATTTTTTTTTATAAAAAAAGAAGTTAACTCTGCTCTACAATAACACCTGTTATTTGGTTTCAATACACTCAAACTAACATAGTTTACTTCATATCTGCATGGGTAGTTATACAAGCCATGTAAACTACAAGACAAAATTATGTGGATTCTTGTTTTGTTTGTAAATGCTAATTTATACAAATGTAAACATTATGCTACTTGTCATTTCACAATTCCAAGAAAGGTGTAGAAAAAAACCCACTTCATTTTGTAACAATTCATGTCATCTGTAACAAGGAATTAAAAAGTAAACTACATCTAAAAAAAATATAGATTCTGTTTCCTCTGTCTCCAAATAAGGCAAAGTTCATTGCATTAAAGTAATTCAAGTAGGGAAAAAAGCCTGCATGACTTGATTTCCTCATATGGTACTTTTGTTTTGCAAACAATCACAAAATTTCACAATGAGGTTAAAAGATTGCAACAATCATACAATCAACACAAAACTTCATAGCAAACAACTTCTGAGTTCTGTGATCATAAGAAGTATGAATTATTTATAACTATAGTGTATCCTTAAACTGTACCTCATCGTGAAATACTGAATAAGTTGGTAAATTCTTCATACATTCAAATGCCCTCATAAAGCACAACTAAATGCTAAAGGAAAGAAAAAGTGCAACAATGTGTAGGTTCTGATATTTGGAACAGGTATTGTGAGTTCGCTCTACAAAAGTAACACAACAAAAACTACAATCTGTGTGGGGGGGGGGGGGGGGGGGTATCACAACATTCAAAACACAAATCTTCGTATAAATAACTGTTGAGCGTACCAAAGTTTACCCTTGATTGTGCATGAAGAAAATGAAATTGTGATGTACAAATGCATCACAGAAACAAAACCTAACAAGAAGGGCAAAGCCCATACGACTCACATGCTTGACCTTTACATGACCTTGACCTTCAGCTAAACCTAGCAATGACATCATACACTAAGAACTGCTTTACACATTTTTCCTACCAAAATACATGTGACCTTGACCCAAGGTCAAGGTCATCCAAGGTCATGCAACACAAAGCTGTTAATTCAAGACATAGGAAGTACAATGGTGCTTATTGGCTCTTTCTACCATGAGATATGGTCACTTTTAGTGGTTCACTACCTTATTTTGGTCACATTTCATAAGGGTCAAAGTGACCTTGACCTTGATCATATGTGACCAAATTGTCTCATGATGAAAGCATAACATGTGCCCCACATAATTTTTAAGTTTGAAACAGTTATCTTCCATAGTTCAGGGTCAAGGTCACTTCAAAATATGTATACAATCCAACTTTGAAGAGCTCCTGTGACCTTGACCTTGAAGCAAGGTAAACCAAACTGGTATCAAAAGATGGGGCTTACTTTGCCCTATATATCATATATAGGTGAGGTATTAAATCTCAAAAACTTCAGAGAAAATGGGAAAAATGTGAAAAATAGCTGTTTTTTAGACAACATTTATGGCCCCTGCGACCTTGACCTTGAAGCAAGGTCAAGATGCTATGTATGTTTTTTGGGGCCTTGTCATCATACACCATCTTGCCAAATTTGGTACTGATAGACTGAATAGTGTCCAAGAAATATCCAACGTTAAAGTTTTCCGGACGGACGGACGACTCGGGTGAGTACATAGACTCACTTTTGCTTCGCATGTGAGTCAAAAATCACAGGAAAAAGTATACAATTTAAATACTGTAGCCCTTAAAACTCAGCTGGCCACAAAAAGCATCCACAAAATTGATATCACAGATATAAGAAGAGTATATATAGCAAAGTACATTTTACATGTAACTACCACAGCAGAGATCAAATAAATATGTTATGCTGCCTCTCCTTAATTGCTGTGTTAAGTTTGTAAAGACCTGATTCAATTTAAATTATTACAGTATGCGTGGAATAAGGATTTACACCTGAGGTCTGCTGTCCCTATGAAAAAGCAACAAAAGATAACAATTAAGTTGATTGTACAAACAACAAAAAATAGCAAAACCTGTGAAAAAACACACAAGAAAGGCTCAAATGAGTTCTTTTGTAAAAAGGACTTGTTTTTTGTTGTTAAAAATTCACAAATGTTAAACAAAGGATAAACTGTGCAGCTGTGATGACAAGTATGTATGTGACAGGGTGACACAGTAGTCTCCCTTCGCAGCAGCCACTGCACTGACAGAGTTGTCTGCCGGCGAGGAACGTGAGCTATTGTAGCTCGATGTCGCTGGTTAGACACCTGTCAATTGTGGAGAACTTTGTGAAGGGGACTGGCTGCTGTTGTCACCTGGTAAGCTCTTGCAAACCTTTGCGTTCCCATTGCACATTTTATAGTGCTATAAACTTAGCACTAAAATCTCTACCCTGTTTGACTGGCTTTGCCTGCAAAGGTGAATCTTTCATCTATACCAATTCATAGCAAAAGTAAAGTCTTTTTCAGTTATAACATGAATAATTCTAAGACCTTTTGAATAATCCACACAAAAATCAAGGCACAATTTGTCAAAAATCTGGATACAAATGCCTAATTATATATAAATAGACAGTGCAAGTCAGTCAAAAAAACATTCATCATAGAACCAAAGTTCTCTTCTTTTTGTCTTACGTGGATCACCCAGTTCTCAAAAGCATGAAAAAGTCCTGGCAAATAATGAATGTGTGCTGGTATGGATACATAAAGAACTCCTATTTTAATTTCAACAAGAACCATCAGAGTAAAAGCAAGACAATTAAATCTTTGTGAAAAGAAACACAGGTTACCTGGTGAGTAAAACAACAAACATAAAATCAACTGACAGATAGCTGAACTTTTTAAAACATTCTGGTTTTGTTCCTGTCTGAACCAAGTTACACTCTTTGCTTCCACTGCAACACTTTCCATAATATTCACAATTTTGAAGAGCACCAATATTCAGCCGGAAAGTAACTTTTTGTTTTTACTGTTTATGCCATGCGTCTGCTTCTGTTCAGCAAAGACTCTTTTCGGCATGGTCCATAAGCTGCGTTTCTCTGCACTCTTGATCTTCTTTTCTTCTGACATTTCTTCTGTCCGTTTCGCACTTAAAGTATTTCACGTGGTTAGCATGATTTAATCTTTTTCGCCACTCTCAGGATTTTTACTGTTGTTGCTGCTCTCTTTCTCTGCCTCTCCATTTTCTGGGTCTCCGTTTTGTGAAGCCTCAACATTTTCTTCCTAATTGGCATCATTTTCAGCGAGGGCTTTTCTCAGAGACTTGGCATATGAATCAGCCTGCAAAAGAAAATGGTCTAAGAAAATCGCTTAGCTTCAAAATGTGGTCTGCAAAATATCAGGCACACATTTCACACACAAACATATTCACACAAAGGTTCAAAGCTTTGTTATTTGAAAAGATCCTGTAATCCATATCAGAGTTTGATGGGTTATAGTGACATAAAAATCCAAACTATGTATCCACCCATCCCCCCCCCCCCCCCCAAACGGAGCATGGGTGCCTAAATGGCAGGGGGAAACCTTTGTAGATCTTGTTTTGTCAGATTTTTTGTTCATGACGTCTAACTTTTTCTTATCTTAAGACCTGATTTTCTCAGATTTTAGAAGTTCTTAAAGAGGGATTCCTAATGTACCGGTGCAGACTTTGTAACTTGCACAAAATGACAGTCTGTACTTTAAAGGCTACTGACCTTCTCTGCTAGCTGTGGGTTGTCCAAGGTCACCACCTTGTCTAAACACTGCAGCGCCAACTCGTAATCTGCAGATTTGACGGCAATATCGCCAGAGACAATCAGACATGCAGGGTCATTTTGCCTCCCTTCCACAATCTTCTGCAGATGGGGGTAAGCGCGGGTATGTTGGTTCATATCTCTGTACAGGTCCATTACCTTTGTCCTCAAATTCTGCACAAAACAAAACAACCATGTGTTAACACTGTGTACTATTACCTTTGTCCTCAAATTCTGCACAAAACAGGACAACCATGTTGACATTGTCTACCATTACCTTTGTCCTCAAATTCTGCACAAAACAGGACAAACATGTTGACATTGTCTACCATTACCTTTGTCCTCAAATTCTGCACAAAACAGGACAACCATGTTGACATTGTCTACCATTACCTTTGTCCTCAAATTCTGCACAAAACAGGACAAACATGTTGACATTGTCTACCATTACCTTTGTCCTCAAATTCTGCACAAAACAGGACAACCATGTTGGCATTGTCTACCATTACCTTTGTCCTCAAATTCTGCACAAAACAGGACAATCATGTTAACACTGTCTACTATAACCTTTGTCCTAAAATTCTTCACAAAACATTGGACAAAAAAGGGAACACTGTGTACAGTAGAAGAAAGATGTGCACCCTCAAGGCAAAGATTGTGTGCCAGAAGAACAAAGTCTTCACTCTACTAACAGAATGGTCCATAAATGAGAACACATGATCCGATAATCCCGTCGCGATATAACCTTTGTGGTTGAAAACGACGTTAAACACCAAATAAAGAAAGAAAGAAAGAAAGATCCGATAAGGCCTAAAAAAAAAATAGGTGTGGTTACGGTAACCCGACCTACCCTATTTTTAGGGGCCGATCCTATAACTTTTTATTACATTTGTCAACAAAAAACAAAAAAACAAAAAAAACGAGTGCAAAAAACGCAATGAAAGCGAAAGCGCCCGTGTCGCACACTTATTTCCCTGTCAAGTAGGTTTAATTTGTACACATTAGAAAAAAAAGTTTAAAAAAAAAAAAGTGATTGCCTACCTACCTACCCTATTTTTTTTGGCTATGTTACCGTAACCACACCTATTTTTTTTTTTGGCCTAATCCAATTTAGATTTTCCTGCACATATAAAAGAGGACATGAACACACACACACACACACACAAACCCTCACACGCACACACAGTATACAAACCAGCTCATCAGGGTATTCCTCCACACCAGCTTCCAAGACTTGAGCGGCGGCTTCCTTGTTCTGCTCATTTTTACCCGCCAAGCACCAGTCGGCGCATGCTTCGTACGTGTAAGCCCCAAAATTACGATTATTCTCTGCACACACTTTTTGCAGCTTCAAAATCCTGTCTATGTCATCCGCAGGAAGAGCATGATATTCTATGATGCGTCGAGTGAGATCTGGATTGCCTGGCCATCTGCAAGAAATATTTGAAAGCATGAGATCATAAATGTGTTATAAAAAAAAATTAAAAAATGTTAAAATAATAAATATTTGAACAAGATATGCAAAATTGTGCAATCTGAGGATCTGAAGCTTTCAAAATGTCGGATTTTTCCCGTCATTTGGTCCACGTCTTACTGATGAGATTTTTTTCCAGGGCTTTTCAGGTTTTCCCATCTTGGATGTCTAGATTGAGTCTCAGATATTTTCAATTCAAGGCCTTGTCAAATCATTACAGTGGGTGTAATGCTTCCTACTTAGACACTTTGTTTCTTCTTTTCTCTGTTTTAACCTTTCCCCAGCATTCACACACAAGCACATATGCACACCTTCTCTCTCTCCCTCTCTCTCTCTCTCTCTCTCTCTCTCTCTCTCTCTCTCTCTCTCTCTCTCTCACTCTCTCTCTCTCTCTCTCTCTCTCTCTCTCTCTCTCTCTCTCTCTTCCATTTCACTCATGCGTAACCAAGTGCACGAAACGCTCAAATTACGTTTGGAGGCAAACAGGAGTTCGGCTAAAAATTGTGGTGACACGGGGGTGGGACATGAATACAGTCTCTGAGTCTGCACATAAAGTTGACCCGTGTCCGTCCTGGCCTGGATTCGAACCCGTGACCCTAGTATCACAAGTCCAATGCTCTACCACCTGAGCTACCCGGCCCCTTGAAGTCACTCTCTTTTTGACCTGTCGACATTCCTTTTTGTACTCACAAGGTCAGAGCATGCTCCAGGGTGCAGTGGTCTGCAAGGCTAGGGCGCTCTTCCTCAGCAAACATCAGTTGCAAGTGATCAAGGAAAATGTAATTTGTCGGTTGACGCCCCTTGCAGTCGATGAGGGCCAGAGTCACCTCCCTTGCTGTTTTTGTGTCGCCAATGCTGAGGAGGTACTTGGCCATGTGACGGTGCACACTGTGAATGCAGTGGTCCATTTCCTTCACCTCCACCAACTTGCAAACTGCAGAAATGTGACCAGTGAAATGGGTTACAAATTCTTCATACAGTGGAACCCCCCGTACTGAGACAAGAAATCAGAAAAACAGGTCTTGAAAAAGAGGGAGACAAATGTACAGACCTTAATCTGAACAAACAAAGTAGAGTTAAGAAAGGGGGAAGTATTAAATCGTGCGAGTGTGTGGGAGGTGGGGGGGGGGGGGGGGGGGGGGGGGTAATTCCACTGCATGACCGGAAATTGGGCGGACACTTCTTTTTTCTGTCTCTCTCTTTCTCCCTCAGGTGCAAAGATGTAGGCCAAACTCAAAACCTTTTTCCTTTTGAATTAAAGTTCTGAGTCGTCTCTCTTAACCCTCTCTCTCTCTGTTCCTCCGTTCCACCCCCTCTCTCTCTCCCTCTCTCTCTCAGAACAACATTGAAAGAAATGAAACCAACTCACACAAAGGCAGAAAAATGCTCAGAGCTTCTTCAACTTTCTGCAGATTCAAGAGAGATGCGACAAGATTTTCAGTTGCCTGACGATACTGGGTTTTATCCAAAGTAGCACCATTGTTCTGAAACAAGATAAATAATTAAAAGGAATAAATGCAAAATAAATTATTTAATAAATTAAGAAATATATAGATAAATGAGTGAATAATATAAATCAAGGAATGAGTAAATAAATAAATAGGTGAATGAATAATATGAATACATCAAGGGATGAACAAACACACACAAATAAATTCATTCATTCATTCATAAATAAACAAATATAAAATGGCAGGATAAAAAGCAAAAAGGCATCAACGAAAGTATATTCAGCTAGTTGACTGACAACTCTGTGCCCAACCAAACAGGCTTAAGTACAAATTTAAAAGACATGAACTCTGATGTGTACATTTTTAGAAAGAAATGGGGTCATATCGAGCGGCCACTGCATTTCCTGTTTGTATGAGGTTACCAGGCGCAACTCTTCCACGACACTTGTAAATCCTGACAAAGTTAAGGCAATGAGCGGCAGTAAAATTAAACTTGGAGAATACATGGAATAACCTAGTTTTCTGGGTAGTTATTGAAGAGACTTAAACAAATAAATGGAAAAAATTTAAATACTAATGCACACAGACTGCCGTTGCTATGGAAACAGCCGCCATATTGGATTTCTAGGAAACGGTTTTACAGCAACATATTACATCAGACATGCATAATATTTGGCACAAGGATACTTTCTTTCTTTCTTTATTTGGTGTTTAACGTCGTTTTCAACCACGAAGGTTATATCGCGACGGGGAAAGGGGGGAGATGGGATAGAGCCACTTGTCAATTGTTTCTTGTTCACAAAAGCACTAATCAAAAATTTGCTCCAGGGGCTTGCAATGTAGTACAATGTATTACCTTAGGCCAAAAAAAAAAAATAGGTGTGGTTACGGTAACATAGCCAAAAAAAATAGGGTAGGTAGGTAGGCAATCACTTTTTTTTTTTTTTTTACTTTTTTTTCTAATGTGTGCAAATTAAACCTACCGTACTTTCCGGGTGACAAGGCGCTTTGTTATCTAAGACGCACCCCCTTCTTTTTAAAAAAAAATTGTAATCCAGTCACCCATTGGACGCAGGGGGCCAATAGGGCGCACCAAAATGACCCAGTTTTTGCCATGAGAGGTGGTTCCCCTGTCATATCTGAGAGAGGAAACACTTCCTGCATCGGGGTCAGTGACCGGTCAGTGACCGAGTTTAACAGAGTGGAAATCTGTGTGTGCGGCCAGATCAAAGGCAGGGCAGTACCTAGTAGCTGAAACATGCATTATCACAAGTTGTTTGACTGGTACTCAAGCGGTCTCTTTGATTTTTTTCGTATTTCATACACGGATTAGGCGCTTCGTTATACAAGACGCAGGGGTCGAACTCGAGGAAAAAAGTCCCGCCTTATGACCCGGAAAGTACGGTACTTGACAGGGAAATAAGTGTGCGACACGGGCGCTTTCGCTTTCATTGCGTTTTTTGCACTCGTTTTTTTTTTTGTTTTTTTGTTTTTGACAAATGTAATAAAAAGTTATAGGATCGGCCCCTAAAAATAGGGTAGGTCGGGTTACCGTAACCACACCTATTTTTTTTTTAGGCCTTACACACAAGGATACACATGACTTGTATCTGCAATCATATAGAACGATATTTTGACTAAAGACTACAAGTTGAATTTAAATAAATTTTTGTAATAAGGATTAATGAATTTCTAACTGCATATTCATTCATCTTTATTTCAAAAATTAATTTAAATTCAACTGTAGTTTTTTGTCAAAAAATCGTTCTATATAATAATAATAATAATAAGAACATTTATATAGCGCTAAATCAAAAACTTTCGTTAAAAAGGCTTGCTCTAAGCGCTTGACATCTAAACTAAAACGTCATTCACACTCTTTACAATGATGTACAAGAACTTCATGTCACACTCTTTCATTCAGTATAGCACCATTCACACAGTTGTGAATGAATGATTGTACATAAAAGTCTTGTGTATCTTTGTGCCAAATATTAAGCATTTCTGATGTATGATGTTGCTGTAAAACCGTTTCCTAGAAATCCAATATGGCGCTGTGTATGCCAGTTTCCATAGCGACGGCAATCTATGTCCTTTAGTTTTCACAATTTTTTCATTTCTTTATATAAGTCACTTCAATAACTACCGTACTTTCCGGGTGACAAGGCGCTTCGTTATACAAGACGCACCCCCTTCTTTTTAAACAAGAAGGGCAAAGCCCATACGACTCACATGCTTGACCTTGACCTTTACATGACCTTGACCTTCAGGGTCAAGGTCAAATAACTAAACCTAGCAATGACATCATACACTAAGAACTGCTTTACACATTTTTCCTACCAAAATACATGTGACCTTGACCCAAGGTCAAGGTCATCCAAGGTCATGCAACACAAAGCTGTTAATTCAAGACATAGGAAGTACAATGGTGCTTATTGGCTCTTTCTACCATGAGATATGGTCACTTTTAGTGGTTCACTACCTTATTTTGGTCACATTTCATAAGGGTCAAAGTGACCTTGACCTTGATCATATGTGACCAAATGTGTCTCATGATGAAAGCATAACATGTGCCCCACATAATTTTTAAGTTTGAAACAGTTATCTTCCATAGTTCAGGGTCAAGGTCACTTCAAAATATGTATACAATCCAACTTTGAAGAGCTCCTGTGACCTTGACCTTGAAGCAAGGTAAACCAAACTGGTATCAAAAGATGGGGCTTACTTTGCCCTATATATCATATATAGGTGAGGTATTCAATCTCAAAAACTTCAGAGAAAATGGAAAAAATGTGAAAAATAGCTGTTTTTTAGACAACATTTATGGCCCCTGCGACCTTGACCTTGAAGCAAGGTCAAGATGCTATGTATGTTTTTTGGGGCCTTGTCATCATACACCATCTTGCCAAATTTGGTACTGATAGACTGAATAGTGTCCAAGAAATATCCAACGTTAAAGTTTTCCGGACGGACGGACGCCGGGACGGACGGACGGACGGACGGACGACTCGGGTGAGTACATAGACTCACTTTTGCTTCGCATGTGAGTCAAAAAAATTGTAATCCAGTCACCCATTGGACGCAGGGGGCCGATAGGGCGCACCAAAATGACCCAGTTTTTGCCATGAGAGGTGGTTCCCCTGTCATATCTGAGAGGAAACACTTCCTGCACCGGGGTCAGTGACCGGTCAGTGACCGACTTTAACTGAGTGAAAATATGTGTGCTCTGTGTGTGCGGCCAGATCAAAGGCATTGTGATAGCTGGGTGGCCTTGTTTATAGACACGACCTTCTTCCCAGGGGTCAATGACCCAGTTTTTGCCATGAGAGGTGGTTCCCCTGTCATATCTGAGAGAGGAAACACTTCCTGCACCGGCGGGTCAGTGACCGGTCAGTGACCGAGTTTAACAGAGTGGAAATCTGTGTGTGCGGCCAGATCAAAGGCAGGGCAGTACCTAGTAGCTGAAACATGCATTATCACAAGTTGTTTGACTGGTACTCAAGCGGTCTCTTTGATTTTTTTCGTATTTCATACACGGATTAGGCGCTTCGTTATACAAGACGCAGGGGTCGAACTCGAGGAAAAAAGTCGCGCCTTATGACCCGGAAAGTACGGTACCCAGAAAACTAAGTTACTCCATGTATTTTCCATGTTTCATTTTGGTCATTCTAGTGCCGCTCATTGCCTTAATATCCGGAAAACGTCTACTTACTAATGCAAATCACTCAAAGGCAGCGCTCACCCTGCAAAACCAATTTTTGTTTAAGCAATGTACACACCTCATAAATAGTCATGGCCTTGCGAATGTACTGCTCAGCCGCTGTGTAGTCCTCCTTGTATATCATCAGTGTGCAAAGGTTCATGTACGCCATTGCAACAACATCGTGGTCCCATCCAACTGCATTGGCCTTCACTTCTAGTGACCTGAAATATGAACATGCACGATTGTAATAAAAAAAATCAATTCAGAACTAAAAAAAGCAAATGCCTTTATACCGTATTATGATAGGATACTTTTCCTTTAAAAACACTTCATTTCCATTTGTCTATTTGCCAGACACTCCCTTTAACATGACTGGTCCCTTGTGGCTTTACACTGGAATCTCCATTTTACAACACCTCCTTCAATTTAAGACCCCCACCTCCCACTTTTAAGACCTTGATTTTCTGTTCATCCCGTCCATAAATTAACCTCCATTTTACTTAGACTCTCTCATTTTCAATATACAGTTTTCTCAGATTTGTTCGCAGGTCTTAAAACAGGGGTTTCCATTATATCTGACATAACCCTGACCAAAAACCGATGCCTTCTATACCTCTTGTACATGGCTTCAGCCTGCTCAAAGTCTTTGAGGCGACGATGGCATATCCCAATGTTGGTCAGCAAGTTGCCGATATCCAGAGGCAGATGTCCGAAGTACAGTTCTTCTGTCAGCTGCAAAAGTTATTTCATGCAGTCATAGATGATAAAATAGTTTATTTAACGTCACTCTGTAAAAACATTGGCGACATTTGTCTTAGATTAAAAACACACACAGGCGCGCACACAAACTTTCCCTTTATGTACAGTCAGAGTGCAGTTCTTGGCAAAAGAAAAAACATGGAAAAAAAGATCATGGTGTGTGTGGAAAAAGGTGATGTCGTTGTAGTGAGTTGGGAGTTGTTGAGTTCAGGAGGTAAATAAGGAACTGAAGTATTAAGACCTTTACTAATGAAACCGAACAAGTCACAGACTCCGCCCTGAAATGGCCCTTCGTGGTCGGCTGGGCGTTAAGCAAACAAACAAACAAAAAGTCACAGACTGCCATTACAAGTCAGGCGCAGTATAATGAAAATAACAAAAGAAGGTAACGATGAAGCAAGTCAATAGACATTCCATACATGTACATGTACTACATAAACAGACACTGTCAGGCCAGAAACTATCATCGAACACCAATAAAAGTACCCACATCAAAATATTTACAGAGAAACATGCAGCAGTCACACACACACACACACACACACACACACACACACACACACACACACACACACACACACACACTAACACACGTACACCACTACCACCTCCCCTATTTACAACAACAAAAAGAAAGTTACTTACCTTTAATGATTTCTGCATATACTCCACACCTTTTTGTGGTTCATCGTTTTCCATCAGGGCCACACCAAGGTTGCAGAACGAATCTGCCATCTGCTTCTTGATGTTCAATCGTGTGTGTTGCTCCAAAGACTCTTGATACAATTCAACTGCCTGTTGAACAGCAAAACAAAAGAATAGTATAACTGAGCTCTATAAGCACTAATGAATATGCTAATCACACATGAATATGGTTGTTATATCCTGAATCTGAATACTGTATGAGAATATGAAAACTGAAATTCTTTGCAAAAATAGGAAACATATACATGTAGACTACAATAATGCTTCAAAATCAAGACTTTTTGTTCTTCCACATCAGGACAAAACAAAACATTCAAAAGAACTTTGACATATCGACTTTTTTAAACGTACAAACAAGATAGACAACAGACAAAAATTAATGATAACTGATACTGTGACTTATTTTAGAATATTAGTTGCTTCAAAACTTAGGCTTCAGAGACTGATGTATGCAGTCAGAAAAGCATGGACATGCAGTCACAGCACTGTGCAGAGTCAAAAAGCAAAATGCTTCATACCTCCTGAAACCTTCTCTGTTTGTAGCACATCACACCGATACCATTGCAGGTCATCCCAAGAATATCTATGCAGACCTCATCATCGGGATGCTCTTCCAAGTAGCTGTCACACAAAGCACAAGACATACATTTTTGATTCTTGTCCATTTAAGTAATGTGAGATTTTGCGCCAAAAGTAAGTGTTAATTTTCTATACCACAGATTAATGTTTCAGTCTCAAACATACAGATACCAAGTGTGTCATATAATCTTATTGTTTTACAGGCAAATCCAGCTAACTCACAAACGGTTAAGTCAAAAATTCGCTTAGCACACAAAGAAATTCTGGTCCGGAATTATCCCTCTTTATCTATGTGTACAAAGTACCCTGAGCTCGAAATGGGATTTCTCTTACGTAAGTCGAAAGACGGATAGCACACAACAGAAAGTCAGTCCCAAAGACAAAGTTTACTCTATATTTACTACAGCAACTCGAAACACGAAACTTGGCGCCTCACACTAGTGTAACCTTATTCCCTTCTTCTCTACACGGACGCCACACCGACTGGTCAGTCGGCACGCAATAAAGTATGAACTGAAGTTAGGAGGGGGCGAGGAGTAAGGAGGGGGCGAGGAGTAAGGAGAATTATCCAACTCCAAGAAAACATTCTGAAAAAAGGTGGGGAAGTGGTGACAAGGCAGTGAACGCACTCACCATGCACTGACATCATACGAAAGCAGCCACACAAACACAGCACAGAGGCAGGTGTGCAGATGCTTTGTGAGAATAAGCGTTGAAAACCAGTTTGAATAAAAAAAAAAAACAGCAGATAGAGCCGCATGTCATAATCATTCTTCTTGTCTGGCTTTATTGACTGCATGCCGATCTTGTGGCAGTGACTTTTCACTCTTCAGTCGGACTGTACACAAACCGCTCTCACTCTCCCTCACTGACTACCCTAAGCCCTGACAACTGATCCTTGGAAATTGTTTGGAAGAGTACACCTCTCTATTTCTCTCCAATGCTCTTCCTGCTGACTTCAGTGACACCGGACACCCCACTGAGTTTAGCCAGCTACCCCCCCCCCCCCCCTCTCTCTCTCTCTCTCTCCCCCCAGCCATGTACTGTTTGGTGCTGTGGCCAGAGAGGTGTCACCGGCTAATTGAGGCCAGCTGCACTGTAGTGTTCACTCAGAGCAAAACTAGTTGACTGTGTCTAACTTTTGACAAAGCAACACAACTGAAGGGTTCACAGATTAGGTAACCGACTCACTGGTCAAGGCTGCAGGGAAACAAGAGTATCTTGTCAATGAAAGAGGTTACACACAGATACGCGATGCTGAGAACGGTGGCCGATTTTTCACTCTCTTTCTCGGAGGGCCTTCATCATTGCAGGGACTGCTGTAAAGAAATGCTTGCTCAGAAACTAACTCTTTTTGCATTGAAACATGCACCAGAACTGGTGGACACCATCGACAATGTCAAACATGAAATCGAAGCAGTTTGCTTGAGGAAACGGTCGTCAGCAACTCAAACTTCTCCGTTTTCTTTTTTTTAAGAAAATCTGAGGTGACTTTCTTTGTGGCCCCGCCCCCTCCCTCTGTAAGGACCCCCCTCCATAAGGACCGATTTTTGTCAAGATTTTCAAGGTCGCTAGAGAGGGGTTCCACTGTACTATGACCAAGTCGAAATTTCGGATAGGACACAATAACAATTCGGTCCCTTCAATTTCGTCTTATCCGGATTTGCCTGTATTGATTAAAAGGGCACGCTTAAAGGCACAGTATGCCTCCCATAAACCATCACAGATACTGTCAGGCTTTTACACACAGTACAAACACCCTTCCATTTGAACGCTCACCGAACGGGAACATCCTACGTGCCCTACGTAAAGAGCGAGCAATTTTCAAAGAATTAATTTTGCGGATTGTCTGATAACAAAATCGGACCGTGGTGCGTTTTGGCGCTAGACCCAACTTTAAAAATCTAAATAATAAATTGACAGCTTGTTACACAAACATTCTTAAATCATAAAAGAATTCTTTTTTTCATCAAGACAAGATCAGTACAATTCGAAGTTTTGAAAGTTTAAAAAAAGGAAAGCCCGGAAGCAGGGTCACGCAAGGTCGTGGTTCTTGTAGCAGATGACGGTTTATGCCTATCCCCAGTTGCTCTGAACAGTCAAAAGCTATTGCTAGAGTTCTTGTGAATCACAGCCGTTTGTTTCGTTTAGATTCAGAGGTACATGATAACGTGCTATTGCAGATAAGCTTACAGCAAGTCGCATTCAAATTACAAACTGACGACTACATTGTGAAACAAGAAGGGCAAAGCCCATACGACTCACATGCTTGACCTTGACCTTTACATGACCTTGACCTTCAGCTAAACCTAGCAATGACATTATACACTAAGAACTGCTTTACACATTTTTCCTACCAAAATACATGTGACCTTGACCCAAGGTCAAGGTCATCCAAGGTCATGCAACACAAAGCTGTTAATTCAAGACATAGGAAGTACAATGGTGCTTATTGGCTCTTTCTACCATGAGATATGGTCACTTTTAGTGGTTCACTACCTTATTTTGGTCATATTTCATTAGGGTCAAAGTGACCTTGACCTTGATCATATGTGACCAAATGTGTCTCATGATAAAAGCATAACATGTGCCCCACATAATTTTTAAGTTTGAAACAGTTATCTTCCATAGTTCAGGGTCAAGGTAACTTCAAAATATGTATACAATCCAACTTTGAAGAGCTCCTGTGACCTTGACCTTGAAGCAAGGTAAACCAAACTGGTATCAAAAGATGGGGCTTACTTTGCCCTATATATCATATATAGGTGAGGTATTAAATCTCAACAAGAAGGGCAAAGCCCATACGACTCACATGCTTTACACATTTTTCCTACCAAAATACATGTGACCTTGACCCAAGGTCAAGGTCATACAAGGTCATGCAACACAAAGCTGTTAATTCAAGACATAGGAAGTACAATGGTGCTTATTGGCTCTTTCTACCATGAGATATGGTCACTTTTAGTGGTTCACTACCTTATTTTGGTCACATTTCATAAGGGTCAAAGTGACCTTGACCTTGATCATATGTGACCAAATGTGTCTCATGATGAAAGCATAACATGTGCCCCACATAATTTTTAAGTTTGAAACAGTTATCTTCCATAGTTCAGGGTCAAGGTCACTTCAAAATATGTATACAATCCAACTTTGAAGAGCTCCTGTGACCTTGACCTTGAAGCAAGGTAAACCAAACTGGTATCAAAAGATGGGGCTTACTTTGCCCTATATATCATATATAGGTGAGGTATTCAATCTCAAAAACTTCAGAGAAAATGGGAAAAATGTGAAAAATAGCTGTTTTTTAGGCAACATTTATGGCCCCTGCGACCTTGACCTTGAAGCAAGGTCAAGATGCTATGTATGTTTTTTGGGGCCTTGTCATCATACACCATCTTGCCAAATTTGGTACTGATAGACTGAATAGTGTCCAAGAAATATCAAACGTTAAAGTTTTCCGGACGGATGGACGGACGACTCGGGTGAGTACATAGACTCACTTTTGCTTCGCATGTGAGTCAAAAACTTCAGAGAAAATGGGAAAAATGTGAAAAATAGCTGTTTTTTAGACAACATTTATGGCCCCTGCGACCTTGACCTTGAAGCAAGGTCAAGATGCTATGTATGTTTTTTGGGGCCTTGTCATCATACACCATCTTGCCAAATTTGGTACTGATAGACTGAATAGTGTCCAAGAAATATCAAACGTTAAAGTTTTCCGGACGGACGGACGCCGGGACGGACGGACGGACGGACGGACGACTCGGGTGAGTACATAGACTCACTTTTGCTTCGCATGTGAGTCAAAAAGGAAACTTGATCACACGGGTTCACAATGGCTCAGGGGTAAGATAACCCACGCAAAAATAAATTCTTTGAAAATTGCTCCCTCTTTACGGAGGGCACCTAGGATGTTCTCAAGCGGTGAGTGTTTAAATGAAAGGGTGTTTGTACTGTGTGTAAAAGCCTGACAGTATCTGTGATGGTTTACGGGAGGCTTACTGTGCCTTTAAGCGTCTTCCCAAACGTAAAAAGAAAACAAACAAAAAAACAAGACAGTCTGTGTTTTCAGTTTCAATCATAATTGCAAATGAAACTTGAAGTTTTCTTTATAGACACATACAAATGTGGGATTGTGTGATGCAAGGGGATAAGGGATAGTACATCTGTGAGTGTGGACATGCATCTGAATAGAGTTGTCTGTCCAGCAGGTTATCTGTCTGTCTGTCTGTCTGTCTTGTCAACCTCATCTATCTCTCCCTTTATTAATCTTTGTGACTGAGTGACTGTCATCCATTGAGTTCTGCTCAATTTTCTGACATAACCAAAGCAACAGGCTATCTTTTGTTCTGATTTACATCATGTAAAACACCTCCAGCCCCCCCCCCCCCCCCCCCCCCCTCCAACTAATACTTTTATTCCAACCTGTTCCCACAGTTAGTTTACAAATGATCAAGTGACAACCAATACTAGCATTGCTTGTTGTGTTTGAGAGTGGTATGTTGTTGTTGGGATCATCCATTGCAGGTAGAATTTACCGCCCCATCAACAATCAGACATGTGATATTGAAATCTCCACTTTTTCTAAAATTACCAATAGTGGGCAAAGCTGTGTTTTTTGCCATACCTACTTCTTAGTGCTGATTTAAACAAACAAAAAAACCCACACAAAACACAGCTGGGGAATAAAATCTAAGGAAAATCACACATTTATGTAAAACTCTCATGTCCAAAATTTGTTCTCACCCACGACATTCCTTCATGACTTGGCGGTGGAGATTTTCTCCCTCTTCAAACCGGTTGCAGTCAATCATGGAACAGGCCACATAGTAACGCAGGAGCAGCATGTCTTTGAAATGCCTGGTCGGTTCCATTGCATCTTTCGCGAGCGTCTGAGGGAGGAAAAAAGGACACATTTGCATTCAGAGTGAAGTCAAAACGAGATTATTCAAACACAAGGAATAGCAACAAGGTCTGCAAACAGTCCAAACACATGCACGCAAGCAACACACACACACACACACACACAAATGCATGCACGCACGCACACACACAAACACACACACTGCAAACACATACACACACACACAAGAACACACATACACAAAAACACACATATAAATGCACATACACACATGAAAGCATGCACACACACAGAAACATGTTTGAATAACTTACAAGATGTACTCATTCAACAATGTTACAAATATTTCAGCTTGTAATGAGCACAAACATTTTCACAATTTTTAAGAGTAATCAAAATCAACATTTTTGACACTTTAAGAACGCGGGTACAAACCAAGATGGAAAGATCTTTCTGTAGCACTTTGAGAGCTCCCTGTTTGCACTCAGCCAGGTCCAGCAAATCCCTCACAGACTGTAACAGCGGCCGCAGCTGTGAACAAAAGCAGTACAATACTTTTAGCAAATTTCTCTTTCAAAGAATGTATGAATAAGACACAAAGTATCTGCTGCTCTTCCTCCACAACCAAGCAACAAATTCATGATTTTACACTGATCACCCTAAACTCTGTCCCACTGTCACTTTTAAATTTGACCAGCATCAACCAGAATTATGTCTACAGGTCATCCAACCCTGAAAGTCTGTAAAGTTTCAAAGATCTGACATCAAAAAGGAAGAAAATAATAATTACACATTAACATGCTTCCATTTGAAACTTCGAGGTCGTCATCGTGGATTGACGCCCGACCAAAGCTAATTAAAGCCTGACGGAGCGAAGCGACGGATTGGCTTCAATTAGACTTTGGGAGGGCGTCAATCCACGATGAAGACCGAGAAGTTTGAAATGGAAGCATGTTAATATGTTATTGTAATTCAATCTGACGACGATCTCTTTCCTGCTTTCATGCGATGGTAAACAGACAGAATTGGTTCTGTTCTGTTTACACACTACTTTCAGTCCACCTACCTGCAAGGGTCAAGTCCCAAGAAATATGTCTCTGTATTCCTATCTTATCACTCTGCTCCTGTTTTGTTTTCTTTCACATACATTATCCCTTCTTTTTTGACGGGTTTCTGGACAGCACACTCTAAAACAAATTCTTTTCATCACAAAAGCGATCTTTGGAATTGACTGACGTAGTCCGGAAGAATTCATGCATCAACTTACGTCACGTATTCGACGTCATCACTTCGCATACCTTATGGTCTCGGTATTTCGTTGGCCTTCATATTTCCTACTTGTAAAATGACCCTCAAAGCTAACCGAGACTAGTTGAGGTTGTATCAATGTGCCTCGCCAGCAGGTGGTTAAAGTGTGTCTAAACCCTGCAAGTACAGGTTTGAGTGTGTGTAGAGGGGTTCCAGTTACGACATTTTTCTGCACTTTAACCGCTCTGCGCTCAGCCGTTCGCCAACTGGCATGCGTACTAAATTTGCTCATCCGGACTTTGCCGAGAAAACCCGAGAACTCCCGACGCGCCAGCCAAGTGCCTGTGACGTAGACATGGGAAGAGAGCACAATGGACGACTGTCGACAGTCAGTCGTGGCGCACAAAACGTGGTGAACCACAATCGTGTTGTACCATATAATTATGTTTGAACCTCGGGCACGAGAAAATGAAAGGAACGTGGAGGAAAATCATCTTTCTGACAACAGCAGCATGATTAATCGCCTTGGGAACACAGACTGGTGAGTAACGAAGTCACGTTTTATTTTGGGTACAAGCAACCGAGAAAAGGACATTCTGACAGGATGTGTCAAGCTTGGAGTCTAGATCTAGATCTGAACTGTGACATGAGTACCGTTTGTGTGGGTGTTTGTGCACTAGGCTATGCTAACTTGGTTTTTCAGTCTGTCTCCAGAGCTAGTGTCTATTTTGGACATGACCTGGTTATATGCAAGAAATTCACTAGGCCTCCAGAATGAACATTTTATAGAAGCAAACTCACGAAGATCGACACGCACGAGCTTTTGACGAATGCGAATCTGGCAGTCCCTAGTGTTTACATTTTGAGTTGGCAAGTTACATTTTTAGAACTAATGTTATTATTTCTTTCTGATGAAATCTAAGAATACTTCCAACATGTGTGCATTCGCAACACTCGGCGGAAGGATAGAAACGAGTGAAGATTGTTTGTGATACTTTCAGGTCTGAATGTGCCAACTGTGTGGAGATGGAGAAAGTGGAGGAATGCAACTGCTGCACAGAGTCTACTAAAATTATGAAGAAGCTGAACTGTCCCAGGCAGGTATGTATTACTTTTTACTTGGCATTAGTTAAATTACTTTTTTTTTCAATGAAAAGAGCAAAGGAAAAGTGTGACTATTTTGCAACATAGATGCAGAGGTTATTCATTACTATAAATAGTCTGTAAAGCCTTAACTTCATAATGTCTGTTAGAAGTTTAGTTCTTACACTGCTCCCATGGGGTCGCCTTCACGCGGCGGGAGTGTTTCCACTAAGCTTCCCCACCCCTTTACTTCTCTTCTTTTGTCTTATTTCTGCCTTACCAGTCCTTTCACCTATATTTCCTTCCAAGAAAACTCTCCCTACTATTCCCTGCAGTTTTCCGATTCCTTTCTTGTTGTCTTATTTCTACCTGACTGGATCCATCACCTTTATTTCACTTACCAAAAGTCTTCTTTTCCACATCCTTATTTCTCTGCCCCCCGCATGTCGTAAGAGGTGACTAGCGGATTCTGTTTCTCCTTTTACCCTTGTTAAGTGTTTCTTGTATAGAATATAGTCAATGTTTGTAAAGATTTTAGTCAAGCAGTACGTAAGAAATGTTAAGTCCTTTGTACTGGAAACTTGCATTCTCCCAGTAAGGTCATATATTGTACTACGTTGCAAGCCCCTGGAACAATTTTTTGATTCGTGCTTTTGTGAACAAGAAACAATTAACAAGTGGCTCTATCCCATCTCCCCCCTTTCCCCGTCGCGATATAACCTTGAATGGTTGAAAACGACGTTTAAACACCAAATAAAGAAAGACAGAAGTTCTTACACTAATTTCATAGTTAACCATAAGTTATAACAATACTGTTATGTTTGCAGACCTCCCGAAAAAATTGGCATTACATGCATCACGCAGCTCCCATAATTTGAAAGCGTCTGCCTAAACACGGATATGCTGGAGACGGCATATTACCAGTACCGGGAGGAGCATGGGTTTTTACAGACTACTCTTAAGGAGTAAGTGACACACCTATCTTTCTTTACCAAGCATGTGCTTGTCACATCATCCTGATGTGTTGGCAGATACTTCTAGGTCTGTTCCACATGACAAATGTACCCCGTACACCCATCCATTCACACACCTGAAGAAGAAGGTGACAGAAGATTTTTTTTAATTTGCAGGTTTAAAGCAATCCTTGTTTTTCATGTCTTAAAAACTTTTTCTTCTCACAAAGTTGAAAGTTGGTCCATTAAAAAAAACCATTAAATTAAAAGATAAGACATACAAGTGCACACATAGTATTTCCTCTTCTTGTCGATCACGCGTCTATATTGTGATGTGTTTGACATGGTATGATGCATATAATATACTAGAGGAATACCCGGCTTCGCCGGGGTGAATCGCGAGACAGAGACAGACAGCGTGGCGGTTCATCACAATCACCTCTGCAGGCGAAGTCCTGTCAAACGGGATTGAGAATTTTAGAGCTTATTTCTTAGCCCTATATTATCTGCTGTGGCTTCTCAAATGCCAGAACATACAGACAGACAAAAGCCGCTAGACCCCATCACAAACAGAACTCTATAATACATAGGTTTTTGCCTACACACACACACAAACACACACACACACAGAGAAGCCGTATATATATATGCATATCTGTATCTATAAATATATAGAGATAGGTGAGAGTGTATTTTTCGCGTGGCTATAAATTGATTCGACCTTTTCACTTTGACAGTAAGAACAACTTACGGGTGCAAGGGAAGCGTTCTGGACAGCGCAGTGACATTCTAAAAATAGTCACTCTCAGAAACGGGAATTTGGGGTGAACGGCGCGACAGAGACAGACAGCGTGGCGGTTCACCACAATCACCTTTGAAAGGCGAAGTCCTGTCAAACGGGATTGAGAATTTTAGAGCTTATTTCTTAGCCCTATATTATCTGCTGTGGCTTCTCACATGCCAGAACATGCAGACAGACAAAAGCCGCTAGACCCCATCACAAACAGAACTCTATAATACATAGGTTTTTGCCTACACACACACACAAACACACACACACACAGAGAAGCCGTATATATATGCATATCTGTATCTATAAATATATAGAGATAGGTGAGAGTGTATTTTTCGCGTGGCTATAAATTGATTCGACCTTTTCACTTTGACAGTAAGAACAACTTACGGGTGCAAGGGAAGCGTTCTGGACAGCGCAGTGACATTCTAAAAATAAATAGTAACTTACAACTGAACGGGAAAGCCACACGAAGGAAGGGAGATAAACGCCAAACACTGGAGAAGATAAGGAAGAGTTACTTATAATGGTGAAATAAACACAAAAACGAACATGAGTTTAGCGCTGCGCGCTGATAGCACGTGTTGAAATATCTCATCGATGATATTGTGTCCGGGGTGTAGCTGAATACGGTGTCCAAATTTGAAAAAGAACCACCGAGAACTTTGGCGTTGTGATGTGGTGTAGCGGCTATGGTGTGTCGGTATGGGGGCCCGGGTAAGCTGAGGTGGAACCAAAATAGCTGAGGTGGAACCAAAATCGGTTCCGCGCTGCGCGCTGAGAACACGTGTTGAAATATCTCATCGACCAGGTTGTGTCCAGGGTGTACCTGAATATGATCACCAAATTTGAAACAGATCCATCGAGAACCTTGGCCGCGCATCGCGCACAGACACACAGACACACAGACACACAGACACACAGACACACAGACACTAGTCGTATATATATATAGATTATATACAAACCAGTAAATATTATTTTGTTATCCTCGGATCTCTCCACACTGAAGTCCAGAAGTGAATAATAGATTCATAGTTTATACACTTTGTGTGAAACAAGATCAACATAATGCTGGAAAGAAACACATTTTGGAAAGTACATTTTAAACATAAATAACTAGGTAAAATGAAAGATTTACATGGATCTTGTCATACTGTCACACACACACACACACACACACACACACACACACACACACACAGCCAGCCAGCCAGCCATGAAACAAGCCATTCTATCAATTCACGAAAAATAAGTGTTCTTCCCCCCACTTTCCACACCTTTTGTAGGAACACCCTGCCGGACTATGCAACACACACTTATGTCACAGATTTTGTGATTATTTTTCAGGAAGTACCGCTACATAGGATTCTGACAGCTTGTGAGGTGGTGCCATGGTGTGCTAGGGAGGAAAATCAGGATACCTTTACCTTCATGTGGAGTACGGGCCATCAGATATGCATTTCCGTCTGATGTACTACAGAGGTTTTGAGTGGTCTGAGCTTGAATGAAAATGGTAACATGAAAATGTATTTATAATCTATTGTATCACTTATGAAATAAAAGAGTAAAATCTGTAATTCCTTGCAAGTGCATTTTGTTCAGTATTGTCGTTGGTGTCAACATCAGCGGGGAAAAGTGGGATCAGTTTGGTTATCTTGTACTGTATGGTGCTGCAGCTTCTTATCGGTATGGGGGGGGGGGGGGGGGGGTGATATGCAGCGGCCCAAAAGTCAGGTTTGTCACAAAATTCCTCTGGGAAGGAAGCTTCAAAGGCACCTGGATCCTTTGTCAGCTTCTCAAACAGACGTTGAAGCAATCTTGACACGTGACCTGTAAATGTAACAGTGGATAGCTCAGGATGAGATAGTCGTGAAAAGGCATTATTAGCACGGAACCAAGTACAGCTTTTATGCTTGCAAAAATGCATTTTAGGAAGAATGCTGCAGTTCTAGCGAATACCCAACTGAACAAAATTAAATGTAATATTTCTCTCTCTGTCTTTTCCCTCTTCAGTTGTGTGTGTGAGTGTGTGTTTGGGTAAATTGCCAGAATTCTGGAGTATAAGAAAAGAAGAGGATTTTCATTTGTGTGTGTCTGCTAAAAACCAGCAGTCAGTAATTACCCTGCATGTAACTTACCATAAGCTCGTGGCCCTTTGCACTTCCTCACACTGTACTCTCCTTTCTTTCCTTTTGGGAATGTGATGGACAACGTGGGATTTCCTTCCTCATCAAGCGCATCACCCCTGTCCCCATTTTCATTGTAATGCAGAGTGGCAAGGAACAGCCTGAAAACAGGATACAAATTTAAATGCACTGAATTAATGACTCTCACTCTCAGTCATAATTCCACGCTTTACTAAATATTAGACAGATACCTCATTCAAAATCACTCTGCACACCCCTCCCCCCTTCATGTGTATTTATTGTATAATTCTCATTAATAGATCTTATCCAAAAAAAAGCATAACTGAATGTGTAAATTGTAATATTGTTTGTTCATCTAGTAGTTGCCTCCCTTCAAATTTATTTTTGAACAATTCCAAGAATACAATTTTAACTATAACTCAATGTCATACATAAAACAAGGAAGATAAATTGTGTAGAGATCTCAATTCCTTATTTTCAATTTTTTTTTTTAAAGGATATCACTATGCAATGTCATTAACAATTGCATCAAAATTATCTCCCTTGATCTCTCTTGCACAAGACATTTGTTTCAACTACATGTACATGTATTTGTTTGTTAGATTTGGGAGATTTTACAGGAATGAATCTAACAATCAATGACCTAGATATTTCTACATTGTAAAAAAAAATCTGCTGGAGGTATGATGTGTGTTTTGAGTGTGATTGTGTGTGTGTGTATATGTGAATGTGACTGTTTGCGTGTGAATGTGTGTGTGTGTGTGTCCGTCCGTCTATGTGTCAATCTGGATCAAAGTGTATGTGCATGTCTATGCGTATGTGTGGTGTATGCGTCTGTCTCTGTGATTCTGGATCAAAGAAAGTGAATATGCATGTCTATGGGTGTGGTTGTGTGTGTCTGTGTCTGTTTGTGTGTTTCTTTCTGTGTGTATCTCTTCGTTATTATTTTATTGGCAAGACAGAGACAGAAATCAGAAATCAGAATTTTTGAGAGTCTCAGTCTCCCTCCTACACATATTCACACGGACACACATACCTTACATAAACGATGGAGATGCAACGCACTACGTCTGCCGTTAAATTTAATCATGCACCGCCAACAGAAACATAACGATCACTTGCCTTCATCACTTTTCTTTTCCGTCGACTTTGAGTCTTTCTCCGGTTCGACACTTCTTCGTCAGCCGTCTCAACCGTCTTTTATGCAGCATTCAAATTCTTCTTCACATTGATAAACGTTAGTGGGATCCCTGACGGGACAGAATCCTCCAACAACCTCCGACTCGGACGATAACCGAGTTCGGATTCGAACAAGGGAGCTGTGAACTGTTCTGCAAATGCATCATCTGCAAAATGGTGTCCACTCGTTGGTTGTGAATAAACCGTTTCCACAAAGTCAATCCAAGCTTTCCTTCTGTGAAAGACTTGAGGGAACCCGTGAGTAAGCTTACTTATTCCCGGCATGTTTGCATGGATAGTATTGCAACCGTAAACGACGCAGAAACGATCTACTCATGCTGACTCGTGTTTGCAGAAAGTTAGATCTAGATCCATGGAGAGGGCGCTGCTTCCGCTCCCACTCCCATTCCCATCTCTACGTCATCTGCCGACGTTTCTATTTTTAGCATCATCGTCTTGTTTCAGCTGAAGGCTGGCAGGTGCGAGCTTTTACGGACTGTTCCCACTCGCTGCGTCTGCTCCTCGCATCTTCGGGCCTTGAAGGGGTGGGAATGGAATGCATCTGGGTGTATGTTTGCGTTGGTAATAAGGGTTTTGGGTTGAAAAATGGGGTTTAGATACACTTTAATGGCTTTTTTAGCGAGTGGTTATCGACAATTAATGACCGGTAATTTTTAATGAGTTGGGGCATTCTGACCAATCACAGGATCTGTTTCATTAAAACGCCAACTTGATTGAATTACAATAAGTATTGTTAATTGATTTCAATTTTAGAACTATACATGACCCTACTGTGACCTTGAAATTTGTCCAAGGCCAACCAGATTTGAGTCATTTCTGTAGGTCAACAAAGTCTGGAAGTATGTACTGTATTTCAAAGCTCTATTGCTTCAAAAGCGTTGGAAAAAGTAATAATTTTCCATTTCATAATCCAAACTTGACCCCACCATGACCTTGAAATTTGGCAAGGGTTCAACCAGACTTACAGCGGGAATGTCCTCAATTACTAGACGTGCGTAAAGTTTCAAAGCTGTAGCTTCAAAAAAGTTCAAGAAATCTACAACAACTAAGCTTGTTTTCAATCCTTCTTGTTATTTATGACTAACTCAATAGAATATCCCTAGCTACTTCCATCCCACAACCTTATAATGCACACTGGTGCCAACAAATATCAGCTTGACTGACCTTGACACCAGGTGGAGTCATAGAGTTGAATGTCATGTCCTGGTTGTGAAGGTAAAGGTCAGCCACAGCAAGGTCAAATGCAGAGAGATAGAGGTCGCAAATCTCTGACATCTTTTTTCCTGTCAGCTTCCAGAATTCCAGGAATTCATATTTGAAGTCTCTGAAACAAGTGGAAATATATCCTGCATTTATTTTTTATAATTATCACTGAGTGGATTATACGCCACCAGCACACTCTGTATTTCCTCTCAAAAATATTTAGGAAAGTACGCAAGACAAAAATACTACTTTAAAAACAACAACAAACACACATTAGAAGAACACAGAAATATGTTTGTTAAAAAAAAAGACTTCTTGCATCGAGCCTTCACATTCCAAATACTCAAAATACACTAGTGATAAAATAACGCAATGACAATGAAAACAAGTCACGTAAGGCAAAATTACTACATTTAGTCAAGCTGTGGAACTCACAGAATGAAACTGAACGCACTGCATTTTTTCACAATGACCGTAGTCCGCCGTTTGTGCATAACGGAGTGAAACTGACGAGCCTGTTCAGCACGGTAGTGGTTTCGCTGTGCTGCATTGCACGCTTTTCTGTACCTCTCTTCGTTTTAACTTTCTGAGCGTGTTTTTAATCCAAACATATCATATCTATATGTTTTTGGAATCAGGAACCGACAAGGAATAAGATGAAATTGTTTTTAAATCGATTTCGGAAATTTAATTTTGATCATAATTTTTATATTTTTAATTTTCAGAGCTTGTTTTGAATCCAAATATAACATATTTATATGTTTTTGGAATCAGGAAATGATGTAGAATAAGATGAACGTAAATTTGGATCGTTTTATTTTAAAAAAAAATGTATTACAATTTTTAGATTTTTAATGACCAAAGTCATTAATTAATTTTTAAGCCACCAAGCTGAAATGCAATACCGAAGTCCGGCCTTCGTCGAAGATTGCTTTACAAAAATTTCAATCAATTTGATTGAAAAATGAGGGTGTGACAGTGCCGCCTCAACTTTTACAAAAAGCCGGATATGACGTCATCAAAAGTATTTATCGAAAAAAAGAAAAAAACGTCCGGGGATATCATTCCCAGGAACTCTCATGTCAAATTTCATTAAGATTGGTTCAGTAGTTTGGTCTGAATCGCTCTACACACACACACGCACAGACAGACAGACAGACAGACAGACACACACACACACACACACACACACACACACACACACACACACACACACACACACACAACAACAACCCTCGTCTCGATTCCCCCTCTATGTTAAAACATTTAGTCAACACTTGACTAAATGTAATAAAAATGAAAATGAAATGCAACATAAAGCAATACAAAGCCAATACTTTTCTTCTTGTATACGTTTACTTCCTTGACACAATTCACTTTCTTTGACTGAATTCATGCTGTCTGTCACAAAAGAGACAAAGCCAAATCTTACTGCTGCATGCGCTGAAGAGTGAAGATGTTGAGGAGAGTGGCCGACAAGCCCTCCATGTCGCCTGCAGCTTGATATAACCATGGTAACTCCTCCACTGGACGCTTTGACAACTCTGTATCCAGGTCGGTCCAGGGTGGGAGGTTCTGCCAAACAGACAGTTATTTTAATCAATCGTCAAAAACATGAATGATCGAGTTGGATGATAGTAGATTTATTTTTCACTCATCCTTCTTTTTCCAATCACAGACTGTTCGTCAGGTATCCATTCCTAATAGTCTCTGTTTTGTTTGAAAGTAGGAGAGGCCTTTCTCGGATAAGGTCTTTACTTTTAAAGGATATGGATGAACCAAGTTTAAAATTTACTTTATTGCCTGCCAATAACACAAATGCACAAATGCATGCACACACGTAGACACACACACATGCACACACATGCTCGCAACCCCCCCCCCACCCCACACACACACACACAAGGACACACATGATGACACACACAAGGACACACACACACACACACACAGCATAGAATAAGACAGTCGTACCTGTAGCTGTTTGTCAAAATATCCAATGAGCTTCTTCAGCATGCCTTTCCTGGTTAATAAAACAAAATCAGCATGCTCATGCAACAAGATTCACAGCAAATGAACACAAAAAGGAAATGAAGAAGAAAAAAAGAAACACACACACACACACACACACACACACACACACACACACACACACACACACACACACACACACACTCACTTACTCAGTCACTCACACAAACTAACACATACACGTGAAGAAAAATTGAAATAAAGATCAATCCATAACGTTTTTAGCTCCACATTCATAAAAATGACATCACTCTGATCACATCAATTTAAACTTATGTTCAAACAGAAGAGTAATTGCTTTGTTTCTGGCTTCACATAAAATCGCTCATGCACATAAAAAAAAGACATGTAAACAGTGCCATTATAAGGTCAATACCTCTCCTTTTCATCCTGAAGATATTTTGCTTGAACAGCTTGGGAAATTTCTGTGAAGGCAAACCTGTAACAAAAAATGAGAAAAAATATGCAACCCAGCTATCACCAGTTAATTTTGTTACATATTTTTTGTCTAGTTCTAACTATTCATCCTCATAATTATGTTTTTATAAGAAGCTACATAATTAAAACTGAAGTTAGAGATTTTTTTTAAATTGTCACTGATCTCGCAAAGCTAAAATTCATTAATTATACATGCGTGTATGCTTAATTAACAGACCTGAGGAGACCAGCATGGCTAACGAGCAATCCTTCCATAGCAAAGTGAAGTGGTGACCAGATGTGTGTGTCCACCCCCAGCATTTCCATCAACTCTTTCTCAGACAGACCTCGATGGGACAGCTCTATGGCACACAGCACCTGTCATTTGAATGAATGCAGATCTAAACACTCATATTTCATTCTGTTTGTCTTCAACATGTTGGAGTTGGTGTTTATCTGATGTGCTGTTTCTATTCTGTCAGACCTTCTTGAAATGAACTTAAGCTGAATAGTTACACTGACTTGAAACAACCAATTTTAAACAGAGTTTTAGTCATATTAAAATCAAATATACTGATTATTTCTTGGGTGTCAAGCCAGAAGTTAACCCAAAGAACAACAACTTACAATGGGTAGAATTCCAAATCTGAACAGGCAAAGAACATTTTTGTGGCACAGCCTCACCCACACCAAAAAAGAAAACATTTATGGATAAGCATCTTTTCCTTCTGTATATTTTGTGCACCTATTCCACACCAACCCATGCCCCCCCCCCCTCCCCCTCCCCCCTCCTGCTTATGCATAACCCTTTCTATGCCCAACACCTGACTCCTTACCTCTTGCACCAATTTTGTATGTTCTTCTTTTCCATTGTAGTCTTCTTCAAGGCGGGTAAAGATCTTCTGCAACAACTCACCAACACTGAAATAGAAAATAATATGAACAGTTAAAAAAAATATGGGAAAAAAGAAAAATTCTGAATGCACACTCTAAAAGAAAACGAACAAGGAAATTTCCGAATGCACACTCTGAAAAAAAAAAAAAAGGAAAAATTCTGAATGCACACTCTAAAATAAAATTTTAAAAAGGAAAATTCGCAATGCACACTCTAAAAAATAAAAAAATAAAGGAAACTTCTGAATGCACACTCAGAAAAACAACACCAAAAAAACAACATCTTGTGCAGCCACTCAAGTCCTGACTGAGAAAAATACCCTCTTTCTCAAAAGAAATTTAGTAAATGTAGTTATCAAACAAAATTGTGGTAAAAATGTTGATATGGATAAACTGCATTATTTCGGTCTGGTAGTAGAACCGGGAATCCATCTTCATATAAAGCTGGCACTGCTACCAAAAACTCTCACCAGTTTTTACAAGGCACTAATGACGCAGATGAGAGTAAACACTATGACACTGTTGATAATAAACTGCTTTTTTCACTCATCGCAGTGTATCAGGGAATCAGACTTCTTACAGAGATCTTGAAACTTCTGGGACTATCAAAGGTATCGACGTCGTCATGGAATTTTGGCGAAACCCGTTCTAGGCAGCTTTTCAGGAGAAGGCCAAAACTGATTATTTTTATTATGAAATAGTGTTGATATCAATTTTGTTCCCGCAGTGGGGCACTGCGGTTATGAAATTAAAGGCCCCTCCTGTTTTTGGAACCGCAGGAGCTTTCTAGTTTGCTGTTAAGTAGATTTTTGGTTCCTCTTTCCTGTCATGCTCTCTTTTTCTTCATGAATTCTTTTCTTTTTTCTGCCTTCTTGCTCATTCACCTGTATTTTTTCCAAAAATCTCTTCTCTTGCCGCTTGTCTCGCGATTCATGTATAGTTTAATCTGTTAGTGTTCTGATGTAAGTCCAGCAGTAGATAGGTTAAGCCTATTTTAACATACTGGAAACTGGTAATCTTCCAGTAGGTATTAATTTAGTTTTACTAAAGCCTGCTGGGACACAAGTAATGGGTTAGTGCATTTGTAAACAGGAATCGCTTGACAAGTGGCCCCTTTCATCCCCCCCTTCCTCGTCCTGATATGGCTCTGCGTAGTCGGCTGGACGTTAAGCAACAAATAAACAAACAAACAAACAAATCAATTTTGTACCTGGTATGGCTAGAAAGATAAAAGAATGTTAAATCATGTATTGTCAATCATATTTGAGAGAATATTTCTCATGGAGAATGATTTACTTCGTCTAAAGCACAAAAACAACAAAATCGTCAAGAATCGAGTCACGTACGCCAAAATTCCGTGACGACGTCGGTATGTGAGCATTTAACTCCATACAGTTTATACAACTGATGATAACAAAATTATACTCACTCCTTGCAGTAGATCAAGGAATCAATCTTTTTGTCAAGCAGTCTGAAGTAGCCAAAGATGGATAGCTCCTGGATAAAACAAGAATTTTTTTTAAATTTTGACTGAATATAGACCTGAATACTGCATTTCTCAAGCAGTGGACAATAAAAGAATGGATTTGCATCAATCAATTGACTATTTCTCCATCATTAAGAAAGGAACAGTCGTCTTCTTCCTATACTTTCATGGTCAGTGCTTCCCACAAGTGGGCAATCAAATGTATGGCACTCCCTTCACCCCTTCCCTCCCTCCCTGCCCCTCCCTTCCTTTCTTCCACCCCCCCCCCCTCCCCCCTCCTCCGTTGCCTTTAAGGCAGTCATATTCTGTTTTGGGGCGAGGGAACAGGCAATAAGGAAGGACAGTTCTAACTTTCTGTGAAGATTAAATTCATGCCATGGGCCCAATTTAACCCTGTGGAAGTGACGTCACATACTGAAAGGAGAGTGACCATTTGAGATTCACAGGGGGCTTAATGGAGTTATTGCCGAATTATTGTGTTGGATGTATTTTGACTTGTAAGTCAGTTCACCTCTCACACACACAAATGTACACATACATACCGCCAACACCAGCCTGAGGTACAGAGGGTTGTTAGTTTGGTCGGCAGCCACAATTCTGTTCAGCTGTTCTGGGGAGAGTTCTTTCCCACTCTTCTTTAACACTTTCTGCACACAAATACCAAGTATAATCTTAAAAATGTGCTTCCTTGTACCCCTTCCAGGCTTTGCTGTTTGAAAAATGTAAACACTTTTTGTACATGAATTTCACAAAAACATTCAGACGGGTTTTTTTCATGAAATACGTCTCATACTACATTATCATATTTCATTGCAAGTCTGAGTAGTCATTTTTATACAAATATTAAGACTGATGCAGTTTTCCATAAAAGGCACTGTAATGATATCCATGGTACCTGAGGAACCCAGTACCTCTGAGCTATAGCGGATACTGTTGTGCTTACTGAGAGTATCTTCCCTTTCCCTTTATGGCTGTACTTCCTCCAAAATGGATACCCCAATACAATGTTGAAATGGAACTACTAATTCTCCTGAGTCTGCAGTGAGCGTGAGTGAAAGACACACATAAAACAACATGAACAGTAAACAATAACATCACAGGCACTCTATGCAACATTATGATCATTATTCCAGTGAATGTCTGAGTAGAACTTTGAACATGTATGGGAAAGATGATAACGGTATCTGTCTATTAAAGATTTCTTACTAACGTAACAGTCCCTCTGTTTGCATTTCTGACTATTCCTTTCAAATGTTCATTAACGGTATTTTTCCAGTCTACAAACATACATACCACGCAAATTTCTCGTTTGGCAGTGTCCTCCAGTGGCTGAATAGCAAGATTTTCATATTCTCTCTGAGTGACCAGCAAATCACAGGTGAGAGTGTCTGTGTCCACTGTAGAGGTGATGAACGACACACCTGTTGGCCAGGTGTCCGGGAGCCAGTACAGATGCTGCAAAACAGTGAAGTGTTAATTCTATTTAGACACAGGAGGATACTAATAACATGGTTTTTTTTTACATAGTCATGTCGGCCCAGCTACGTTTTCTTAAATTGTCATGCAATCGTGTGGTTTTTAAAAGTGAAATAGTGTTGTCGAAAGAGCAACTATGATTTCATTACATGTATTCATTGCTTTGAGTATGACTGTGATGTGACCCTCTAGTGAGACACATCTAGCCATACTCAAAGCAAAGGAATCAAATCACAGTTGCTCTTTTCTGGGATCTCTTTTTCAATTATCTTGACCAAAATAATTATACCTGCCACGGCAGGCCACCTGCAATGTGAGGACACTTTCAGCTGGTCCCAGAAGAGTCCCTTCATTGCAGGTACAGTGGAACCCCCATTTTAAGACCTTCACACATCTGAGAAAATCAGGTCTTAAACAGGAGGGAGTCTTAACATAGGGGTAATTTTACAGAGGTTATGAACAGAAAGTCTGAGAAAACAGAGTCTTAAAAAGGAGGGAGTCTTAAATTGGGGGGTCTTAAAAGGGGGGTTCCACTGTATCACAATACACTCAAGTTCCAATTCTAAGACCCTTAAATTACTCCCCTCCCCCCTTTCAGATTCTGCTTTTTTCAGATCTTTTGTTTATAATCTGTATAAAGTTAACCCCCATTATAAAACTTGATTTTATTCCTTCTTAAAGGTCTTAAAGGTAGGGGGGGGGGGGGGGAGTACATGACACTTCAAATTGGGTCAAAAACAATTAATTACAACAACTGCATCTCACCTTGCTAGTCTTGCCAGCTTTCAGCGTGCTGTTGAGTCCATCAACAACAATGACCACACGCTTCTGTGTCTCCTGTAGCACTTCTTCTATCGCCCCTAGCAACAGCACCTGCAGGGTTTCGACATTCTGTGTGTCTTCCTTCTTGTCTTTTGTTTCCATGGCATCCTCTTCTTCTTTTCCCAGCACGTGCTTCACCTCCCACAGTAAGCGAGATAGAATCTCTGATGCAGCTGTTGTAGGAAACATGATGTATTTGATCAGTGACAAGAGCTGAAGTGTGTTTGTTTGTGTTTGCATGTGTCTACTTGCATGCATATAATGTTATGCACAGACTAGTGTAAGTATGGATGTGTGTGTGAATGCATGTATGTATGCTTAGTGGTGTTAGTGCAGGGATGTTGCCACAAATTCATACATATAGGACAAATGTCCTGAGCTCTCCGGCATCAATATGACATTTGACTGCTTTTAGACATTTTAATAGGACATGATAATTTTGTGCAAAACACAAAATCATGTGCACACACACATATCAGTATACGCACCAACATTGTGTACCTATATTGTTTTATTACTTTTGTTTCAAAAAGGACACACACAAAAAATAAACAAACAAACTAAAAAGCAACCAAAAACTCAGCACTCTTACTTTGATTGGCACACAAACTGCATGATTTCCTGACAGAGCTTTTTCTTGACAGATTCGACAAAACACTTTGCCTATATAGATGGTCTCTTTGTTGTCAAATTTGAACCAACTAGTACTAAACAGGGTCAGCCATGAATAGTTAACCATATTAAAAGACCGTTTGTGTGAATTTCCTGCTGTACCGACACCCTCTACAACTTGACGAAACTTTACTTTCCGAGATTGTGGAGGTTTCAGCCTTGGTCAGTTGGAGTTGTCTCCCGTACTCCTAACTTTAGTGTGCTGTAGACGGGTGTACGCAAACGGCTCATACCCCAAACGGTTCAGAAAACGCAAGATCTGCACTGCACAACTTCAGTGCACCTGTACGCGAGAGCGCTCAGTCATGATATAAAGCATTTGAGCCTTTTAATCGGTCTATGGCCGATGTCCGACGCCTAACGACATCCCTGTTTAGTGTGTATGTTAGTGTGTACTGTGTATAATATGCATGTATACTGCTTTGAGAGAGAGAGAGAGAGAGAGAGAGAGAGAGAGAGAGAGAGAGAGAGAGAGAGAGAGAGAGAGAGCTAGTGTGAGAAGCAGTATGTGTATGTGCGTGTGCATGTGTTTGTATGTGTGCGTGTGCATGAATGTGTACGTATGTGCATACATGCGTGTGTGTGTGTGTGTGCGTGAGTGCATACTTGTGTGTGTGTGTGTGTGTGTGTGTGTGTGTGTGTGTGTGTGTGAATGTAACCGAGTGCCGAAACACCACAATCACTTTTGGAGGCGAAGTCCAATCAAACAGGATTGAGAATTTTAGAGCTTATTTCTAAGCCCTATAAAAACTGTTATGCATTCGCAAAGGAATCCATGAACATACAGAGAGACAAAAGCCGCCAGACCCCATCACAAACAGAACTCTACAATCCACAGGTGTTGCCTGCTTCAAAGGCAAACAACTCTGCAGAGTCTGCTGTGAAGGGCGACGGTAGTCTCCCTGTCACACCTTGTGTGTATTACACTGAGCAAATAATATACTGTCTATAAGAAAGGGACAGACATTTTTGGTCTCAGATGAGATTTTTCACCCTTGGGGAAGAAAACTGCTTGGAGTTGTCTGCCTGTGACAAACACAGTGCATTTGTGCACCTGTGCTATTTTGAGCCTGTTTCTCATCTGTGCTATTTTGAGCCTGTTTCTCACCTGTTGTTCCAGGAGCACATCCAACAAAGTGGTAGATTAGTACAACATCTGGCCTGGATTTCTCCAACTCTGCTGTCCAGTTACACAGTACGGCACTCTTGCCGCTTCCGGCTGGTCCCGTTATCAAGACGCTTCCTTTTTCTTCAGATGAGAGAGCAGACAAAAATAACAGTGGCTTGGGATGAGAGAAATGAAAAAAACTAATAGTAAAAAAATAAAAAAATAAAAAATACACACACACACAAATTGCAAGAACCAACCACTCAAAAAACCAACACTTCAAAATGCAGAAAAACACAGAAACAAACATTTGTTGCTAATCCACCAAGCCACAATAAGTTTGACCTTACAAAGATGAGTTAAAACCTGCATACATGATCGGAAGTCTTGCTAAATGAAGACTTGTAAATGATGACCAAAATTAGCTTTCAGTATAGAAAATCAGCTGCCGCCGAAATACCCCCATGACCGCCATTTTTTCACACAGCCAGGCATGAAGTTATGAAATTGTAACAACAACAAAAAGCCTGAAAGCATGCCATGACGACCCCCCCCCCCCCCCCCCCCCGGGCATAACATCATGAAAATTAAAATTTAAAAATTATATAAAAAAAAAAAAAAGCCTTAGAGCAGACCTCCCCAAAAAATTCTTTCTCAAATTGTGCAATCTTGTGCAATCTGGTGGTCTCAAGAATAATCGCTGGAGCTTCAAAAATGCTTGGTGGAAAAATCTTATGTCTGACATTATCCCATACCAAATCTGTAAGCTGTAACTTTTAAGTCTACCTTCTTTGTCCAGCACTTTGTTGAGAAAGTCAAAGTACTGCTGTCCACCATCATACACAGTGACGTGTCGCGCCCTGAACGCTGTATGTTCAGCAAGTCGTTGTTCTCGCTTTGACACTTTGGCCTCCTCTGCTTTGGCCAGTAGTACGTCAGACAAATGTGGCCATATTGTGTCAAACATGAACTTTGCTCCCTAAAATTAATCAAAAAGCATGGTGCTCAGGTAGAATAACAAACAAATCTCATTGGTGTGGAGTTTCACTGTAAATGAAGACATGTTGATGTTCTGCCCTACATTACCAGATTTGTTTATCACCCACTTTATTCCCTCTCCAGTGGAGCCTATGGTTTGAAATGTGGTGTGAGAAAGGTCTGTTTTACATGCTCACATGTAAAGAACCTACACACAAAATTTTTCAAAACCCTCAGACATAGACCAAACACCTGCTTTCATCAAACATCAAAGACATCACATAACCATGCCCCTTTTAACATTTTCAAATCACACACAACTTCCTCACCTCATGAGGATGGGAGTAGGCCATGTTTACACCAAGGCACTGCACGACAACAAAAACAAAAGCTGTAAAGTCACATGATGTGTCAATCACAAAGATACACAAAAGCCTGTGTGAAAAATATCCACAAAACTCAGTTTATAACTTATACATCTAATATGAAAATCAAATTTCTTTTATACATTTTCTTGTCATAAAAATAACACACAGTATGTTTGCTTTCAAATATTCAGTGAACAAACTAGACGGCCATCTCTCGATAACGACTACCTGACCATAGCGACCATCCACAAGTATCCCGAACAAAATCTGTTTGTATATAATTCACCTGTCCATAGTGATCACAAAGTCATGTCAATAACAATCACCTGTCTAGTATGACCACTTTTGGTTGATCCCTTGGCTAGTCAGTAGAAACAGGTTTGACTACCACTTAAATTCATCCGATGCTCTCTCTTTCTCTATCCATCTCTTTGTCTGTCTGTCAATATATGTATTAATTTGATAGATTATATCGACGGGCGCTGTGGCGTAGTAGTAAGACATCTGCCTCCTAATCGGAAGGCCGTGTGTTCGAATCCCGGCCACGGACGTCTGGTGGGTTAAGGGTGGAGATTTTTCCGATCTCCCAGGTCAACTTATGTGCAGACCTGCTAGTGCCTTATCCCCCCTTCGTGTGTACACGCAAGCACAAGACCAAGTGCGCACGGAAAAGATCCTGTAACTCATGTCAGAGTTCGGTGGGTTATAGAAACACAAAAATACCAAGCATGCTTCCCCCGAAATCGGCGTATGCTGCCTGAATGGCGGGGTAAAAACGGTCATACACGTAAAAACCCACTCATGCAAAAACATGAGTGAACGTGGGAGTTTCAGCCCATGAACAAAGAAGAAGAAGAAGAAGATAGATTATATCAAATGCCACGAGGTTTCAAGATCCAAGCTGACCTTGTTGTCTATGGCTTTGACCCTTTTCTTCAGATCATCCATCATGGTTGTTGCATGGTCACTCTCAGAGCTGTACTTAAATACTTGTTTCTTGTCTCCTTTTGATTGCCCCTCCTCTCGCTGTGCGTCATCATAAGCCTGGGTTAACAATGAAAAAATAATGTATTAAATGAAGTGAGAACAAATTCTTTCAGAAGCAAATGGTCACACACACAGACACACATGTATCCATGAGACTATAGATATCCATGGCCACACAAGCACACACCCACACAAACAGAGAACAGTCTTAGACTTAAGTTAGAGTTCATGTTTTTTTTAAAATCAAGGAACCAGAGACACACACACACACACACACACACACACACACACACACACACACTAACACACACACTAACACACATGCATGCACGTACTCAAATACACATGTACACTTTATCCCTGAAGCAGGAACAGATGAACATATATACACACACAACAGTAAACATAAATAGGGGTGTTGCTGGGATTTTTTCTTCAGCAAATTTACCAAAATGGCCCAAAAAATGTCCACAATTTTCCAAAATGTTAAGTAATAGTTTGCATCATCTTTTCCCGCACAGTAAAACAAAAGTTAGGCAACTGTGCCGAACAAGATTGCAAAGTTTGTGGTGATTTGCAAAAGGTGTTGGCGTTTCCCGGACTTCGAACACAAAATTACATCTATGACAAAGATGCACACATGCACACAAACCTTATCTCTGAAACAGATGCAGGCAGGTAAGTCACTGGGACTGTTCAAGTGACCATGGAGAAACTCCAGCTCTGTCACGCTTCGGTCGCGAGCTGCATCCAGCCATGGATACAGACCAACTGCATTATCAAAATTGTCCTGCAGCTGCTGGTCATCTGCACCATGCCATCCGTAACGCTGCAAACAATGAACAGGGTAAAGTCGAAACAAAGATGGGGCACATGCTTGACATAATACAGTCTCACACACAGTGGTATCTGCAATGAAAGGACACCCTTGGGACCAGCTGAAAGGGTCCCTACATTGCAGGTAGCCTGTCATGGCATTTTGGTAGAGATAATAGACAAAGGTGTTCTTTTAAGGGAGGTGTCCTCTCATCGTAGGGGCCACACATTGCACGTACCACTGTATTACTGGGACAAATGACTAGCAATGGAAATAATCACAACAAAAATGATTTTTCAGAGGTACCTGTTATAATGTTATTTGTTGACACAAAGGCAAAACATGTTGTTCATGTTTTCAGTGGTTTATTCAAGGAAGCTGCAAGCGTAGGAAGGCATAGCGCATGCGCGTACATTATACGATACAGAGCTATGCGACATTTAGGTTTACTTTTGTTATGGTTTCGTATACTCGATCGTAGTGTAGGCAATCATATTACATCTCCCTTTCCAAGATAAAAATTCCATACAGGGAGTTGTGCTGGATTGTTTCAAACAAATGTCTTTCCTATTTCAATGTTCATACATCAAGAGCACACAATATTGTTGAACATTTCTGAGTCTGTTTTCAGCTTTGGAGTGTTCATGTTACAAGTTTGTATTATTAACATTACATAGTTGCTTCAGGTAAAAATGCTGGAAACACGATTTGACTAAAATTGTCTTTGGCACATATGATGACATCTTCTGGAACTGTCTTTGGATTGTTCAGCTGGCTGTGGTCAGATAACAAAAAGATATGGAATATCCAGCTGCTATGCACTATAATGTGTAACCTGCTACACGGTTACTTACATACAGGTGTGACAGCCTACATACACATGCTGTTCACCTATAACAGGCCATGAATTTCACAACTAAAAGCATACTAATGCTTCTACCAACTTTAAACACAACTGCTCATACTTTGGCAGATACTAGACAAATAGAACAGCCTAGCTACACATGCTGTCTACTTGTGCACAGGCCATGGGTTTATTCTTTATATCTAACAGGTTGGTTGATCTTTCTACCACTACGAGTGAACACAGCAGATGGCTCTGGTGCTGCTGCTGGTGAGGGTGCAGCTGGGGTGTTGACGGTTGGAGATGCTGTGTTATTTACTGGGGCTCTGACTGGGGTGTTGACTGAAGTGTTGACTGGAGTCGGAGTTTTATCAGCAACCGGCGAGTCTGTGTTTTCAGTTAATTGTTGCTGTGGCGAGTTTCTGATGTTGACTCTGTTTCTTCTCATTATTCTTCCGGTTGGTGTTTCTATCAGGTATGACCTTGGTTCCTGACATTTCTCTTTGACCACCGCTTCTTTCCATTTGCTTGAAGGTTGGTCTTGGAATCTGACGTGCTGGCCTGGGGTCAGTTGTGGCAAGTCCTTAGCCTTGGTGTCGTGGTATGACTTCTGGTTGTCTTGGCGGTGCTGTAGTCTTTCGCGAATGAGGTCGTCGGTTGGATTTCCGGTGTGTCGAGTAGGAAGATTTCCACGAGGTTTTCTTCCGGTGATCAGCTCTGAGGGACTAGGAATTTTGGGGGAAACTGGAGTTGTGCGAAGGCACAATAGGGTAAGGTCAGGGTCACTGCCGTCCTGTTTTGCCTTGATGAGAGCTTGCTTTACTGTCTGCACCTGTCTCTCAATGAAGCCATTTGACTTGGGGTAGATGGGGGAAGAAGTGACATGGTCAAAACACCACTCCTTGGCGAACTCTTGAAATGCTTTTGCCGAAAACTGGGGCCCGTTGTCCGATTTGAGCGTTTTGGGAATTCCGTGCTCGGCAAATATCTGCTTCATTACTGCGATGGTGGTCTTGCAGGTGTAGTCGTTTGGGAGTTTCCTGCAGACGAAGAACTTGCTGTAATAATCAGCGACGAGGATGTGTTGGGTGTTGTCCACTGCAAAGAAGTCTACACCCAAGACTTCCCAGGGCTGTGTCGGAATCTCATGAGGATTGAGTGTTTCCGGCACTTGGTTCTTTTGGTGCTCCTGGCAGATGGGGCATAGGGATGTCAGTTTTTCGATGTCCTTCGAGATACCTTGCCAGTACACCGAGGCTCGTGCCCTTAGTCTGGTCTTCTCTATCCCTTGGTGGGCTGCGTGCAGTTGTCTCAGCATCTCTTGCTGGAGGTTTAGCGGAATGACCACACGATCACCTTTGAGTACGATTCCGTCCTCCACAGAAAGTTCGTCTCGGAATGACCAAAAACTGCGAATCGGTTCGGGGACTTCTTGTATGGTGTCTGGCCATCCGTTGATGATTGTTGGGATAAGCTTGCTCAGAGTCGGGTCATGTTTGGTTTCCTCTTGGAGTGACTTGGTTCTCTCCGTGCTGAATCTGACCTGGCCAACAGTGAGGTCGAGATCAATGGTCTTGACGTTGCCAGGGCTCGGCAGTCTGGACAGTGTGTCTGCTACTGTCATGTCCTTGCCGGGTTTATATTCGATTGTAAAATCATACTGTTGTAGTCTGAGGAGCATTCGCTGCAGTCTTGGGGGTGCTCTGACGAGAGGTTTGTTGAGGATCATAACCAGTGGTTTGTGATCCGTTTTGACGAGGAATTTCTGACCGTATAGGTAGGTGTGAAATCGTTCAACCCCGTAGACGATGGCCAAAAGTTCTCGCTCAATACAGGCGTATCGCGTTTCAGCGTCCGTCAGCGTCTTTGATGCATATGCTATCGGCTTTCCCTGCTGGAGCAGTGTTACGCCAAGACCCTTGATGCTGGCGTCTGTCTCCAGTGTTGGTGTAGCACTTGTGTCAAAGTAGACCAGCGTGGCATCCTCTGAGACTGCATCCTTTAGGGCCTGGAAGCACTTTTGATGGTGTTCACCCCAGATGAATACTGAGTCTTTCTTGATGAGTTCTCTGAGTGCAGCTGCTTTCTCGGCCAGGTTGTTGATGAATGGCGACATGTATGTCACAAATCCAAGGAACTCTTGCAATTCCTTTTTGGACGTCGGCGCTGGCATGGCTTTCAGGTCGTTGACCTTGTCAGGATCAGGATGCACGCCTTCCGGAGTGTATGTTGCGCCGAAAAATGTGATGGACTGCGTCTTGATGGTACACTTCTCCGAGTTGAAAACCAATCCATTCTCTGCTGCGGCTTTCATTAGGTTGCACAGGCTTTCGTCGTGCTCTTCTTCTGTCTTGCCGTAGACTACAACATCGTCTGAGATGCCGGTGGCTCCTTTCACGTTTTCAAGGATCTGATCCATTTTAAGCTGGAAAATATCTTGGCTGACCTTGAGACCAAATGGAAGTCTGGAGAAGCAATATCTGCCATAGGGAGTCTGGAACGTCGTCAAGAGCTGGCTTTCTTCGTCGAGCTGAACTGACCAGTAGCCACTCTTGGCGTCTAGCTTCGAAAAGTAGCGACTTCCACAGAACTGATGCGTCAGCTCTTCAATGGTCGGAATCTTGTGGTGTGGGCGTTTCAGTGCGAGGTTGAGATGACGGGGGTCAAGGCAGATTCTAAGCTTTCCCGACCGCTTCTTGGAGTAGGCGAGACTGGACACCCAGTCCGTCGGCTCTGTCACCTTTCTGATCACACCACTTTTCACCATGCAGTCGAGCTCTTCTTTGATCGCGTCTCTGAGAGCGATCGAGGTTTTTCTTGGTGCGTCAATGTGTGGCGGGACGTCTGGATCCACCACAAGTTTGACAGGGCCAGGCATCTTGCCAATTTTGTCAAACTGCTCCGGATTGTCTTTCAGCAGGTCTTGGACACAGGTGATCTTGTCCTTAGCTGCTGGGGGTGACGCTGAAATGCTGCAGTGCAGTGTCACGATTCTCAACTTTTCGCACGACGGCAACCCAATGATGGCTGGTCCCTCTACATCTACAATGTAGAACCCCGTTTCCTGCCACTCGCCTCTGTAGCGACAGGGAAACGTAATCTTGCCAAGGCAGGAAATGTCTGTGCCGTTATAGGCAGTCAGCTTCGTGCCGCCTTTCTCTTTCAAGATCTTGTTGATAGGTGTCCTCTCCTTTGTCAGTAGATCGGGGAACATGTCTCTAAACATGCGCAGGGGCAGTGTGTTCCCCTGTGCACCTGTGTCGACCTTGACGATGACGTTGTGTTGTCCGGCTCTACGTGGAAGTTGTGTTTTGAGTCTGACGAATGCTTCGTCACGTTGTTGGGGCGTTGAAGAGACTGAAGAGATGACGACCGGACTAAAAGTTAGTTCGTCGAAGTTCTCTTCGTCGATTTCCGCCTGCATCGCCTTGATTTTCGCTTCTGACCTCCGGTGATGTCCTCCACCGCGGCTGCTTGATCCGCCACGTCGTTGCCCGCGTCCATGTGAAGGGATGCGTGGAGACTGGTGTTGCTCAGAACGGCAAACTTTGGCAAAGTGATTATTTTTGCCGCAGGCATGGCAGGTAACACCATGGGCTGGGCATTCTCGTGGTTTGTGTCGTCCGCCACAGTTTCTGCAGGTAGGATGGGTTTGAGAGGGACGGTTGTTAGACTTAATGGTACTGATACTGGCAGAGCCGGCCATTGTTTGTAGCTGCTCTACATGAGATGCAGTAGCCTCGAACGTGCGACCCATCTTTACCACATCAGCCAACTTGACACCCTTCTCTTGTTCCAGGAGTTTCCTTTGGAATTCTTCAATGGGTGTGCTCGAGATGATCAATTCTATCAGTCTCTCCTCCAATTCTGCTGCAGCGTCAAAAACACACTTCTGTGCCTGGAGCTGCGCCCTTGTCACAAAATCATCGAGTGACTCTGATTTGGCCTGCCTCATGCTCATGAGTTTGAGCCTGCTCACACGAAAGTGTTCAGCTGGTTCGATCTGTTCACTCAATTTTTGGAAAACAATCTTGGAGCTCTTCTTTTCTTCATCTGTGAGGGTCATAGCATTGTACATGCGAAGGCCTTTTTCACCAATTTGGAGGAGTATGTGGGCAACCTCATTCTCTTTCGGCACCTTCTTTGTGATAAAATACAGTTCTAGTCTTTGCTTGAACATTTTGAAAGACTCTGCGACGTTTTCACTGTCCCATACCATCTCGGGAACTTGTTTTGAAGACATGATTGGAGACGACTTTTCCTAACCGTAATCTGTGTAACGGTCGCGAACACGTGCTCGAGCGAAGAGGCTATTACTAACAACACAACAGTGTATTCAGCCCAAAAAAGTCCGATTGTAGGCTTCTAACTAGATGCACACTCACGGGGACTGGATCTGCTGCTTGTTACCTTTTCCGCTGCCACCATATAATGTTATTTGTTGACACAAAGGCAAAACATGTTGTTCATGTTTTCAGTGGTTTATTCAAGGAAGCTGCAAGCGTAGGAAGGCATAGCGCATGCGCGTACATTATACGATACAGAGCTATGCGACATTTAGGTTTACTTTTGTTATGGTTTCGTATACTCGATCGTAGTGTAGGCAATCATATTACACCTGTGATAAAAAGGACACCCTCAGGATCATTTGAAAGTGTCCTTACATTGCAGGTGGCCTGTCATGACAGGAATAATCAATAGTGGTCAAGAGAATAGACAAAGGAACTACAAAAGGTGTCCATCATTTGGAGGTGTCCTTTCATAGTAGGGGCCTGACATAGCAGAGATTATACCATGTACTGTACTGACAACAAAAAATGACAAAGGCAAGCAAAGCACAGGTACTGACTGACCTGTCCAAAGAAGCCAACAAAAATGTCCGAGCGGTCAATTTCTCGCAGACAGATGTTGATAACCTGTGCGTTCTCAGCAGCTTGTGAGGTGATCCCCCACCGCATGTCAACCGCCACAAACTGTACGCCCTTGGCGTTGCAGGCATGTTGAATGTGAGGGAAATATTTTCTCGTTAGCTCCTCCCTCTCCTCCTCCATCCCACCAAAAGGTGACGAGAAAAAGATGCGACATGTCTTAGGTTCTCGCAACTTTCCCTTCTCTCTTTTCGGCAGACCATCCATTCTGGCAATAGTGGAAGGATGAACTGAGTTGATGCCCCGATTACCTGTAAAAGATGATACATTTTGTATCTGTAATATGATTTGAGGGTAGAGGAGTAAGCGTGCATGTCCTTTTTCACATCCAACTCTTGGCAAAGGAGGGGCCTAGTGTTTACGCGTTCATACTAAACTAAACTTTATACAAAAAAAAAGCATTCAGATGATCAATGCTCAATTTAACACACAAACACACCAACGCTTACAGAAAACAAAACAAAATACAGCCGCACTCGCCTAAACGAAACACGCTTAAGGAAAAAACTCGGATATCAGAAACCAAAACCAATTCCCCGCCAGACCACCCTCTTTGTAAGACTATTTCTAATTCGGATAAGCCAAACTCTGTAAAAAAAATAGCTAACTCAAACACGGACATCTCAAACAGGATTTTGACAGATAAGCCAAACTCTAAACACTGTCGGAGAGACTTTTTTTTAAATTTTTGCTTGAAAAACACGTCAGGAAGATAAACATATTTCGTTACAGCTATAATTATCCTACGGAAACGAACACGTCACCTGTTTTTGAGTATGCGGGGAAACTGATGACGTGTGCCACATGTTTTGCAGGCGCCATTGTTTGGACAGAAAGAGTGGTAAGTTTGCGTGCGTGAATTAGGTGGTGGGTTCAGGGTTAGAGATGGGATAGCCGAAAAGCGGCTAAGAGAGAGGCCTTTGTGCCAACAAACCGTGCCTGGCGACAGGAACAGTTGACACTCCATGGTCTTCCGTTGTTGTGTGATCTACCTGAAAGATCTCGCTCTGAGCTGCTTACAGACCCCCTTCAGGTAGACACAATAGTTGGGGACGGGAATTGTTTTTATCGTGCACTTAGTCTGGAAGTGTGTGGCACACAGGACCTCCACGAAGAAATTCATGCCAAACTCATCGACTTCATGCTGCAAAACGAGAAACCATTCTCAGGCTATGTGGGCACCAGTATTGGCAATCATCTTCTTGCCAACACCCTCAGACCTAATTCTTGGGGGTCCGACGTTGAAATCCTTGCGGCTGCCAGCATGTTCCAAACAACTGTTGCAGTGTTCAAAAACGAATGGCTCTCATACAAACCTCTTTTTCCAATCGAAGGAAGAGATCTTTGTGAAGAGCAAATTTACCTGAGGAATGTATGTGCTCATTTTGAGCGAGTGGTGAAGATCAAACCACAATAAACATGCAGCGAAACAAAACATTTGCCTACAATCTATGTTTACGGAGATTTGATCTTGATTTATGACCACAGAGACAAATTGTCTAATTTTGTTTCTTTTCTTTCTTTAATGGAGAGGGTTTCATTAAACATTATATTTATTATGATTTACTTGGAATCCTTTTAACAAAAGCGTACTTGCTTGTGGAATCTTTGGTTTTGTTTGTGAGATGTGTCACTGTTTTCACCATTTATTTTTACAGTTGGCTTTGAGGTATTAATAAAGTCCCACCGAAGAAAGCACTTATGTAACTTGTCACTGTTTTGATCTTATTCATTTAAACACACACACACACACACACACACCACGCACAGAGAGAGAGAGAGAGAGAGAGAGAGAGAGAGAGAGAGAGAGAGAGAGAGAGAGAGAGAGAAAGAGAGAGAGAGAAAGAGAGAGAGAGAGAGAGAGAGAGAGAGAGAGAGAGAGAGAGAGAGAGAGAGAGAGAGAGAGAGAGAGAGAGAGAGAGAAACATTCCAAGTGGTTTTACAACTTATCCTGAAAAAACTCGCTTAAGCCGAACTGCAGGGTAATTTCTCGGGAAAGGTTTGGCTTATCCGAACTCGGATATGCACAAACTCGGATAAGCGAAACGATTTTTCATTCCCCGGGCGAGTTCGGCTTAAGCGTGTTTGACTGAACAGTAGAATCCGCTTAATAAGGCCATGTTTAATAAAGCCACCCGCTTTTTGAGGCCAATTTCTGACTGCACGGATTTTTCCTTATGTTTTATGCTTAAAATCACCCGCTTTATAAAGCCACCATCCCGCTTATTAAAGCCATTTTTTGGCTCGCGTTAGGTGTGAAAAGCCGTAACAGTGAGTCTGTAATCGCTGTCTGATCACTCACAGCAAATAATAATAATAATAATAATAAATGAGCATTTATATAGCGCAACATCATAACTTTACAATTATGCTCTTTGCGCTTGACTGGTTTTCAAACAACCTGAGACGTTTTGGCCAGCCTCTTGTGAGTTTGAAATCACGTTAAGTGCAAGTCAGTGGTCATAAACAACTTCCAACAGAAGCGTACTTCTGGGCTTTTGTTCATGTGCATGATTGTTCATGATCGCATTTCTGTCACATACACTGCCAACAAGTGTTTAGTCTGAATCTGGACACCAGCAACCATGGCCACCAAACGCAAGAGAACAGACATGACTCCAGCAGTTGTCTATGGACAGATTCCTTGGAAAAAGAAAAGACCGATGATGACGTCCCCGTGACCATACATGTCCCATATCTGGTATTTTTCTCTCCCTCTGCTATAAACTTTTCTCGAGAACAGATTTGAGCGCTTTCTGCTTTATTTGCTTTATTTGCTTCATGAATAAGCTGTTTATGAAAATCGTTAAGTTGTCTCTCTAATGCTATTTTATTAGCTTTTGTAAGGATGTTTTTCTGTTTAATAAAAGAGATGCACACAGAATGTCTCTCCTTTGTTTTAAGGCTCTGTTTGCCTAAAAACCATGAGTTCCTTTAATTAAATTCACCCGCTTAATATAGCCACTTTTGTCCTGCACCAAGGTGACCTTATTAAGCGGAGTCTACTGTATTGGTAAAGAATAAACTGTATTACAACACATTACAGAACTTTATTGTAGCTTCAGAAGAGTAATTACTTAATTAGAATGACAAGAGACTGAATTGATATTTTTAACATAAAATCTTCACGAATAGATTTTTATCTAATGATTGGACGCCATTCACAAACATTTCGATCCTTTATATATATAGTTTGCTGAGAAAAAAAAGGAATACTCTCACAGACTGATTTTTCACATCAGTAAATGATTAAAATTTAGAAGTGTGGATAGATCCTACATCAGAGGATGTGCAGATTTGAATACAGCAGATATATATATATATTAGTTCAAGATGACCGCTTTGTTAAATGATTGTGCCACGATTTAACTTGAGTATACATAACAGAAATCAACAAAATACCGTCTACTAATCTATTCACGTATCCTATGAGAATTAAAAGAAATGAAATGTTACTTTCAGGTCACAAATTGGGCCCATCTTTGGAGAATGACCTAAATATAGTGGAAAAAAACCTCTGAAATACTGGAGAGAATTCTGAGCTGCATCAAGAGATCGTTCGTGGATGAATCAACTAAAAGTAAAACATACTCTACTGCATCTTGAATAAGTCGCACCCCAACCACTGATCTGAAAAGAGAGACAGAAAACAGCGTTTCTCAGATCAAGATTGTTTGGCGTCTGTGGAGATGAACACCTTTCAATGCAGAAGATTTCACCAAGGGAAGTAATCGAAATTAATTAGCTATTTCGGTGGAATGGATGTCATCAAGCAGCCAATGAAAATGTTTATCGGGTGACACACCCTCTCCGGCAGAAAACTCTTCTACAAACTTTCCCCCAACTTTTAAGCGATTTTAGTGGGCCCCAAGTTAGTCAAATCAGTTAAATTCGCTGCCCATGTGAACCGTGCGTAAACCGCGCTCAAACTATATATATTTTTTTTTTTTTTACTGAAGCGGTGATTCTATGTAGACTTGAAGAAGACTGACTTCAGGGAGCAGGCTACCTCCGAGTGCGGGAAGAGCAACCGGTTTGGAAAGAGCAAACCAATACATTGACTATTTTCGGAAATAACTCCGTCGGGTTTGTATAGGTTGTAAATAGTGAATATCCTTGCTTTTTCTCTGACAAATAACTTCACACATGTCTCCAGTCGGGCCACGTGTTTCCGACACATCCCTCGCTTAGTGAGTCGGCCCCTCCAATGTTTTGTCGGCCTGTCAGCGGATGATCTGAGTGTGCGTGATGGGGTGTATGTGTGCAGGAGTTCAGAAAGGTACTGAGGGGCACTTCCTGAGCAGACCTTTGACTCGAACACAGACAAGCGACTTTGTACTTGATACGCTGTTCCACCGGCAGCCAGTGAAGTGTGTATAGCAGTGGAGTGACATGCTGTGTTTTCTTTGACCTAAAACGGATGATGCGGGCTGCAGCATTGTTAACAGTTTGGAGAGGTTGGATAACTAACGAAGGACATCCAATCAACAGGGCATTACAATAGTCTAAACGAGACAATATGCAGGAAGTGACAAAGGTTTTTACGAGTCGAGCATAATTTCTCCCTTAATCTGTTAGCTAGTCCTAAATCAAACCCGGCTAAATCGTTAGACTCGGGAGCCGCGGCTTCAAACCAAACAAGAAATTCCTCCGAGGTAGGAAAAACACCCCCGTTGGTCAAAGGGAAATAACCATTCTCACTGCCACCAACTGAGAAGGTTATTTCCCTTTGACCATTAATATGTGCCTCTATAAGTCCTTGTAGAATCTTAATCCACCAATAACTCCCTAATCGTGTGTTTGACTGGTCCCAATTTTTGTAAGGACCGTCTCAGGAATGTATAGAACCTGTTCACCAAGTTTGGTGACGATCGGTCCGTTCATTCTTGAGATCTATATGCGAACACAAACACACAAACACATCGACCGAAACCTATACACACCCCTATACGCGTACCGGGGGTGTAATAAACACGCCGTATAAATAGTTACATCGTGCTTTGGGAGCACAACACAAAAGTTACGGGTCGCACTACACGAAGACTGAAGGGTAGTTGGTCTAGAAATATCACTTAAACAGCTTCTCAAAATGCATGATGTTACTAAAGTTAGTGTCTAACATGTACCTCATATATTCGTCTTTTTGTTGAATTAAAGTGATCACTGTAATATAACTCACAGTGCCCGTATTCAAAGACTTCTCAAGTTGAAAAATTTTGCTTTCAGACGAAAACCAAAACCTTTATTGATATTACATTCATCCAAACACACACTCAGTCTTGTAATAGAGACATGGACTAGCTTATGCTTAGTCAGTGCATCTTGTGATTTTGGTTGCGCTGTGTTTAAAAATGACGCATACAGATCAGTTCAAAGTTATGTAGTTAAAAAACACAATGTTACGACACGCACAACTTGCATGTTACAGATAGCACTTAGTTTTGGTTTTCAAATGTTACGGATCGCACCTATAATTATGTTCAAACTTAACTACCAAATATTATTGTTTTTTGTGTAGTTTTGTACAATTTAATTACTGTAAACTTGCGTATTAAGACTAAATACTGTATCACACTATGTGTGCATACCTAGATGAGTGCTTGTTAGCTTCCATAAGCATTATGTCTAACAAACAAGTCGCGTAAGGCGAAAATACAACATTTAGTCAAGTAGCTGTCGAACTCACAGAATGAAACTGAACGCAATGCCATTTTTCAGGAAGACCGTATACTCGTAGCATCGTCAGTCCACCGCTCATGGCAAAGGCAGTGAAATTGACAAGAAGAGCGGGGTAGTAATTGCGCTAAGAAGGATAGCACGCTTTTCTGTACCTCTCTTTGTTTTAACTTTCTGAGCGTGTTTTTAATCCAAACATATCATATCTATATGTTTTTGGAATCAGGAACCGACAAGGAATAAGATGAAAGTGTTTTTAAATTGATTTCGACAATTTAATTTTGATAATAATTTTTATATATTTAATTTTCAGAGCTTGTTTTTAATCCAAATATAACATATTTATATGTTTTTGGAATCAGAAAATGATGGAAAATAAGATGAACGTAAATTTGGATCGTTTTATAAATTTTTATTTTTTTTTTACAATTTTCAGATTTTTAATGACCAAAGTCATTAATTAATTTTTAAGCCACCAAGCTGAAATGCAATACCGAAGTCCGGGCTTCGTCGAAGATTGCTTGACCAAAATTTCAATCAATTTGGTTGAAAAATGAGGGCGTGACAGTGCCGCCTCAACTTTCACGAAAAGCCGGATATGACGTCATCAGAGACATTTATCAAAAAAATGAAAAAAACGTTCGGGGATTTCATACCCAGGAACTCTCATGTCAAATTTCATAAAGATCGGTCCAGTAGTTTGGTCTGAATCGCTCTACACGCACGCACACACACACACACACACACACACACACACACACACACACACACACACACACACACACACACACACACACACACACACACACACCCACACACACACATACACCACGACCCTCGTCTCGATTCCCCCCTCGATGTTAAAACATTTAGTCATAACTTGACTAAATGTAAAAAGCGAAAAAGCCTAACGGTTTTGAGGTTTGTGTTTCTGCAACTGTTTTGACATGTGCAACTTATCCAGAGCGCTCTAGCGCCGTTAGTTTGTCAGAACAGGAGGTGGTCCATATTACTGAGGAGCCGGTCCATACTATTAGGAGCCTTTCCCCTAAGTAAAATACGGAAGGTGACGACAAATTCTTCGATTATTGATCCGTCGCCACCCAGGGCAGATATTTTGGGGTGTAATTTCTAGAGACTAGGGCATAATATTCGCGCAATTAGACCACGTCAAGATTTGTTTGACATCAAAGGTTCGTGACATCATCCCATCTCTGGGGCTTTTTCCTCGCGCGCGTGGCGTGTGTAGTTTGCACGTTTATGTGTACAAGTTAGTGTGTTTGTGTGTGTGTGTGTGTGCGTGCGTGTGTAAGTGTGTGTGCCGGTGTGTGTACATGTGTTTGGGTACGTGTGTGTGTGTGTGTGTGTGTGTGAGTGTGTGTGTGTGTGTGTAGAATGTGTGTTGATGTCTGTCTGACTATTTACGTGCGAGTATGTGCTCAGCGGTTTGTGTGCATGGTGTGTGAGTGAGTGTGTGTGTGTGTGTGTGTGTGTGTGTGTGTGTGTGTGCGTGTGTGTGTGTATGTGTGTGTGTGACGTGGTTTGCGCGCGCGCGCCTGTGTGTGTGTGTGTGTGTGTGTGTGTGTGTCTGTCTGTTTGTGTGTGTGTGTGTGTGTGTGTGTGTGTGTGAGAGAGAGAGAGAGAGAGAGAGAGAGAGAGAGAGAGAGAGAATTTGTCCTTCACAGGGGGTATTCAGTGCCTTGGCAATGCACTTCTACTCAGGGGAAGGGCTCCTAATATGGACCACTTTTTATATTTAGTCAAGTTTTGACTAAATATTTTAACATCGAGGGGGAATCGAAACGAGGGTCGTGGTGTATGTGCGTGTGTGCGTGTGTGCGTGTGTGTGTGTGTGTGTGTGTGTAGAGCGATTCAGACTAAACTACTGGACCGATCTTTATGAAATTTGACATGAGAGTTCCTGGGTATGAAATCCCCATACGTTTTTTTCATTTTTTTGATAAATGTCTTTGATGACGTCATATCCGGCTTTTCGTGAAAGTTGAGGCGGCACTGTCACGCCCTCATTTTTCAACCAAATTGGTTGAAATTTTGGTCAAGTAATCTTCGACGAAGCCCGGACTTCGGTATTGCATTTCAGCTTGGTGGCTTAAAAAGTAATTAATGACTTTGGTCATTAAAAATCTGAAAATTGTAAAAAAAAATAAAAATTTATAAAACGATCCAAATTTACGTTTATCTTATTCTCCATCATTTGCTGATTCCAAAAACATATAAATATGTTATATTCGGATTAAAAACAAGCTCTGAAAATTAAATATATAAAAATTATTATCAAATTTTTTTTTCGAAATCAATTTAAAAACACTTTCATCTTATTCCTTGTCGGTTCCTGATTCCAAAAACATATAGATATGATATGTTTGGATTAAAAACACGCTCAGAAAGTTAAAACAAAGAGAGGTACAGAAAAGCGTGCTATCCTTCTTAGCGCAACTACTACCCCGCTCTTCTTGTCAATTTCACTGCCTATGCCGTGAGCGGTGGACTACGAGTATACGGTCTTGCTGCGTTGCATTGCGTTCAGTTTCATTCTGTGAGTTCGACAGCTACTTGACTAAATATTGTATTTTCGCCTTACGCGACTTGTTGTTTCATGCTGATAACTAGCTTGTTTTCTTGCGAAGAAGTTTCCTTTTGTGTTTGGTAGTCCTTCTCTCTTAGGTTAACCGTTAGGCCTAATTAGAGTGAAATAGCTTTGATAGACATTCAGCAAAAATTAAATACAGAAAAAAATCACAAAGGGTCCATATTAGGAGCCTGGGCGCCTAATATGGACCAGTGAAGCGGCCTTCACGAATCACTGTAAAAAGCCCCCTATATTTTAGAATAACATGATACAACTTAGTGTACAAGTCAGCCTAATTAAAATATGCTCTAGATTTATCTGTTTCGGGTTGATGAGAGCATCATTTGAAGGACACCAGGAAACTAAAGAAGCTTATCAAAAACAGAGTGAAAATAAGAGTAGTATAGGTTTATGCCTATCTATACTACTAATAAGTGATATTATCAACTTCCACGAAAAGAAGACTTTTGGTTGCATTTTTTTTAATCTCGAGGGCTAGTTATAGGTTATTTCCAGCAAGCTTCCTAATGAATGAATGAAAATAGCCTTTAGCTTTTATTTTCTTCGATTTGTTAAAGGTGGTCCATATTAGGGGACTCGCACATACTTTGAGATTTTGCTATTATTTTTTGTTTGCAGTACAAACTCGGGGTCAACATTGCTAAAATGTAACAAATACGGTTTTAGCTGTCATATATAGCAATTTTTGTGTGATAAAAGCTTTGGCTGTGGACAGAAACGAGTCCGTTTTAGGCGGCAAATTTAGAGTGAACGCTGCCAAAAGTGGAAAAAAAGAGAAAAAGCCTGACCGTTTTGAGATTTGTGTTTCTGCAACTGTTTTGACATGTGCAAGTTATCCAGAGAGGGTGAATACAGCGAATAAAACTTTTTTGAGCGCTCTAGCGCCGTTAGTTTGTGACTCGAGAACAGAACTTCGGGTGGTTCATATTAGGAGCCGGTCCATATTAGGAGCCCTTCCCCTAATTCGAAAATCGTATTAGATAGCCAAGATGGGTGCCTTTTAACAGAAATGATGAATGGGTGATGCGGGAATGAATGCTTTTGTTCGGATGTAAAACTTGTCGCAATATTGTTTTGGCGAAGTTTATTTCGAATTGATAGCCATGACTCAGCGTGTTTTTCCTGTCTTGAATGCTTCAAACTTTTCTGAACAATACCAACACATATATTTCTTGTTCTTCTTGTCCATCCTTTCAGCACAAAACGGTCAAAATAAAAGTATGCAGTCAAGCCGAAAGCCTTCAGTTATACATGTATACATCAGTCACTACATCATGGAATTCTCTTTCTTGACGAAGACAAGACGTCCTCAAAAATACATTCAGGCATCTGTAAATCAGAAGAAAACAACAGCATATTTTTTACAATCTTGTCATCTGAAAATCAAATTAGAACAAAACATTTGTGCAACTTTAAAATAAATTGGGAGCAGTATTGAAAATTGAATATATCTAACGACCATCTATGGTATACCTAGCTGATATAAAGCGATGGCTTCCTCAATGCTGATTGCTCCCTGTTGTTTTCATCTTCACTCCTTATTGTCAGGCAAATGTAAGGCTTCTCTGAGAGGCGTACCCTTGCAATAATCCACGTACACCACCACCCACCCGGCCCCTCCCTCACCTTAAACGTTGTTCAGTCATTACATATTGGCCTGAAAATGATTTTACAATATTCCTCTACTGAGATTGGCCGAATTTTTTCCTGTGGCGGAAGAACTTCCGTGCGGCCATGGGGTAAGCACATTCCAATGGTGAAGAAACACTTGCTGAAATAAAGCATTGGTCTTTTCAACATGCACGGTCTCAGTGTCAGCTTTTTACACTTATCTACTCACGTTTTGGGCGTGTAAAAGTGGCCCTTTAGTGCTGATCAGAGTCTTATTTTGACATGGTTTTCTGTGGGAGTGCGTTCTGTAACATGAGTGAAGTGCGTGTCGTAACAAGCCTTTCCTGCAGTTGTTGTGCGCTCTGTAACCTACGCATGTGTGGGTATCATACTACAAAACGTCATAAAACCTGAATTGTGTAAGACACAAGATAACGACCGAACCACATAATCCTTGATATATTGCAGCTTACTAATAACATAACAGTATGTGCAAACTGCATACGTGGGCCGCGTGCAAAGGTCAAACAGACGTCCCAATATTCCACAAAAAGTAACTTGAGTACCTGAGAGAGTGGATGAAGCTTAAGCAACGGTTAAAATCACATTTAAGAAAATGTATTATCGTGGATTCAAAGAAAAATACACACTGAACAGTCTTCATCTATCAAAAGTTAAGAGCAAGAAGCCTTGGCGTCTCTCTGAGCCGCAACAAATATACAGCCACCCACCTCAAGTTTTTGCCCACGAGCTAGTCAGTGCGACCCGTAACTTTTGTGTTGTGCTCCCAAAACACGATGTAACTATTTATACGGCGTGATATCGATAAAGTTGGGGAAAAGTTTGTTGAAAGTCTACCACTGATGTGAACGGCACTTTAGTCTTCGTCTTGCAAATTCTTCAGTCCAAACTTCATCTACAGTGATGCCTTGCGTCACACTGGTTGCCTCTCAGTTCTTCTTCACCCCCCCCCCCCCCCCCCCCCCCCCACCCCCACCCAAGAAAATATTTATAAAAACAAGGAAAATGGAGCAATATGGTGCAATCTGAGCCAAGATACTAAATGTACAAGACATAAATTATTTGGATCAAAAGAAGGACATCTGACCGATCTGGTCAGTGCAACCGGCCGAGCCAACAAAACACCCAACAACTCTCCAAAACCGTCACTTAGAAGACAAAGGCCGGCTCCTAGGGGGGTTCGAGGACATGCCCCCCCCCCCCCCCCCCGGAAAATTTTGATAAAAATCATGGAAAATGGAGCAAACCCGTGTAATCTGAGCCAGCAGTTTTTCTTTATTTTCAAATTTATGTACATTTGTTTTCTCTATTTTTTTCTTCTTCTTTTTTTAAGCTGGGAGGGGGGGGGGGGCGGGCCGGAAACCCCGGAAACCCCGGACCCCCCCCCCCCTCCCCGGATCCGCCCCTCAGTGTTTAAGTTAACTTCAAAGTTTTGGTCGGAGAAGCAGCGGCTCAGACCGTGACTCCAGCGGCAAATTGTTGTTTCTCCCAGCCACATAATCATCATAATGGAACGAGCAGTCAAAGCCCAAACAAAAGAAAAGGGAAGACAGAAAAAGAAAACATAATAAAGGTACCTCCTTTCCCCTCCCCCCCCCCCTCCCACCCCCCTCTGCCACTACCGCCTCTCCCAACCAAGGTTAGCGGTGTAGTTCAGTTTGAGTCCCAGTTTAATCGAGAGCTGAGACACATTCTTTTCTCTTTTTTTCATATCTCTTTTCTATGTAAGTGCGTAAGGCTACACCTCTCTTTCAAAATGGTTTGCCATGTTTGGTTACAATGTAAAGACGTTGTTTTCAAGTTGACTAATAAGCGCTGGAAGCCGCTGAGAAAAACTCGCATTTTCAGCCTAACCTCATTTGCCCTAACCTTCGCCACGTGATAATTCAGCTTCCGGGTCGTTTGACCATAATCCTTTGCGCCTAAAACGCACATGATCCTCCATATTTGTTGTTTATCATCTCCTTCGAGCTGGCTCGTGAAGCTCAAGAGGTGAAATCAACACATGGGCACACAAAGAAATAGTACACCGGACACTGTAGGTGGACATAAATATACGTTTTATCTATTTTTTAACAGTCAGCCAACACCAAGAGCATAAAGTGGATTATACGAGTACCTGTGTAAAATTGTGAAAAACGACTTCAAGGACCTTGAGTGGTAGGCTACTTATCAAGCCGAAGCATTTCATTTTTCCTTCCGAAGGCTGAAACAGTTTCAAGGTTGTTCGACTGACATTTTTGTGTGTGTTTGCACAGCCTACGCTCGACGCTTTGCTATTGAACGTGAAGGGGCGTAGGGGGGAAAATGGGCAACCAGTCAGTCAAAAATCGCCACCAGTCGGGAGATGACACAGCCCCTACGTTGACGACAGGACGATACGATTCTTCACCGAGAGACTCCTTTTTCAGCGATCACGAAATGCAGGATCCGGCTAATTACAGAGTGAGTGTAAATACATGTTGTTTACTTGTCTAATTGTGTAGATGTAATCTTACGTAGAGCCAGGAGCATTGGAGTTTTGGACGCTCCGTCTACAGGCTAGTATAGTGGCTAATCCGTATTCGCGGCGCTTTTGGTCATTGAGCTTTTTGTACGAACGCAGTTGAGTTCGGCAGCGTGTCAATATAATAGGTGAAAGAAAATTCCTGGATGACGGTCAAAAATAGCTCAATTGCGGAGCCACACAACTCGGACAAACAGGCTATTGATCGTAGACATGTGCGTGACCTCTCACTTTTCTCTCCAAGGTCAAGGACGTCACCACCGATGACCGCATTTGAGAAGTGTTGTTTACGTTCGGAAGCGAAAAGATAAGACAAAGCAGTGATGCATACTTGCACCGGTGTTTTCTTTGATCCAGTTAAGGCAGGAAAGACCGTTCAGGAGTGCAGACTTGGCACGTGATTCCTGAACTAATGGATTCTGTGTCCAAAGGCAGTTATATTCAGAAGATGGTGGAGGAGGTAGGAAGATGTTCTCATATCGTCAGTGACCTTGGAACAGCACTGTAATATCAGGGAAAAAAAACCATTTTAATTTTGTTGTTTAGTTGCTATAATTCCTTGTGTTGCTGTTTTGTTTCAAGTTCAACTAATGTATAAAAAAAAAAAGTCCTGTCTAGATTACCCATGTTTTCATCAACATCCTGATTCGTCCGCCAAGGTCTGTCTTGCGTGGTGCTGAAAATTACACTCATAGAACTTGGTCTGATCTATATCTATAAGGAAAGTGCCAAACAGTAATGTTTATCATTTAGTGTGCTTTTCTTGCACTTTTAAAAATGATGATTCATTCATGTCACGAAAAGACTTGCATAACTCACCCAGGATTATTTTTATTGGGCTTGATTTCAGTCTTTCACGGCTCTGAGGTAAAACTAAGTCAACTTTTTTTCCAGTGTCATAAATGTTTACAATTACAGTGCGTTAATCACATACTTGTACAAAAGACCATACATATTTCAGAGCTAACAAGTAATGTGCAATGTATTCAGTGACAACTTCTACTTGGCAAAACTGTCACTGTCACTGAGTGTCAGTGTGGCAAAGGTTGCCAGCAGTTCTTAAACAGCAAGCTTTTTGAGGGATATCTTGTTTCATTCTTTGATGCATATGAGCCTGTGACAAAAGGTCGTTGACAATCAGGACTGAAAGTGACAATTTCCAAAATGGATTTAAAGTGTTCAGTTTGTGCATGTTTTACAGGGTTCATACAGGTCATGGAAAACCTGGAAAGTAATGGAATTTGATTTTTAATTTTCCAGGCCTGGAAAGTCATGGAATTTCAATTCAAGCCATGGAAAGTCATGGAATTTAACAAAAATAAGAAAGAAAAAAAAACCTTTAGCACGCCAGCGGCGATTTTCGTCGCCCAGCCATTCCCCTCCCTTGGCGTCGCCAGCACAAGGCTTGTTCGTATGACCAACTTCTCGTTCGTATTTGCATACGAGAATAACGGTATTTTTAACGGCACTTGAGCCAAAGCGGGGCTCACTTCCTTCCGTTATCTCGTCTGCACTGCATTTGAGTCGGTTTTGTCGAAGTTTTCTGCTTTTGTTTTTGCATCGATAAAGTACTTTAGCGCTTCGACAAGCAAGATGGAGGATGATGAGTTTGAAACTTTCTTTCGAGTTGTTTCTTGACAACAAAAAGTATGCGGAATTGGAACGAATTACCGAGGAAGATCTTCGCAATGAACTGTGTATCGCGGTGAAAAAAATGACAGTTCGTCCAGTGACGGTTACGAAACGGAATTTACGAAAGTGCAGATGGATACAAACAGTGGCTGGTCCAGTTTAGTGAAATGACAGGACCAGCAAACATTACCGATAATCTGACTGTGTAGCAAATGCTTGACTTGCTTGTCGCAGAGACACTGCGTAGAAACTGACTCAAATTCAGTGCAAAGCAAGCCAGTGTCAAAACTGGCAGTGACAAGACGCAAAAAGTTTGCGTGTTCGGAAATGGCGACCTGTGGATCTTGTCATGGAAAATGTTATTGAGGCTCATGGAAAGTCATGGAATTTTGTTTCTAAAAACCAGTGGGGACCCTGGTTTTAAGTTGTGTCTTTTGGCTATCTGGAAACATGTGTTAAAAGATACTTTGAGCAACACTTGACATGATTTTATCAGTTGTTAGTCGAATAATTTGAGATTGTTGGTTGTGACACAAGACAAACTAGTTCACAAAAAATAATGGCAAAAACATCTCCAAAGTTTAAAACAACAGTTAAAACTTAATGAAACAAAGGTATATAACTATCGCTGTTAAAATTCATCCAAGATTGTTGAAATATATTGTGTTTATATGATGTAATAATATGTTCACTGTGACAACCAACACTCACACATCTTGATTATTTCCACTCGCATCAAATAGAACACCAAAACTGACCTCAGTTTTTTTTATATGTCAAATACCTTTATTTCCTTCAATCAACACACAAAATAATTGTCATAACATGACAGCATGAACATGGGTACACATTTGTGCTGTTGGTTGTCGCTAAACAGGAATAGTCTTGATATCAGTTACAAAAACATCATTTCCGCTGTTGGTTGTCACCACCCTGCAATGGACATATTTTTAAATGTGAACAATAGTCAAAGCAGTAGTTGGTTGTGACGATTCTGTCGGTCGTGATGTTATTATCAAACGGACATACTACAGTCTCTTACCTTCACGTGTTCGTGTGGCCATTTTTGGAACTGAAAGCTCTCCTTACATCCGGCATGTTCCGGTTTACGCAAAAGCTAATATCGGACCAGCTACGCATTGTGTAGTGGAAAAATCGGTGAATCTTTGGTTGTGACGTTCGGACAAACTATCAGCCACGGCACACATTTTTTCAAAATACCGGTGATGTTCAAACTTTCCAATATGCAGTATATATAGTTTTATTGTTATTACTGTTGTTTATAAAGGAAAACATGTTTAAACTTGTCCTGGAAGCGATCAGGGGAAAACAAAAAAAGATAAATGGGAAACACATCGGTGGGACATACGCGAGTCACAACCGACTGACTGATTCTTTTGGGTCAAAATCATCCGAATTTACAACAGCTTAACCATAATGTTGACTGAGGTGTATTTTTCAAACCTCAGTTGTGTGGTTACTTGCTAAAAATTAGTGCTTATGATTTTGGATTTTTTTTTGTTATCAACAAAGTAGGTGAACACGTTCTTAGGAGGAAAACAAAGAATATATTTATACTTTTTTTTATTTTTTTAATAACATCCAGATTCACAGACATCAACATGTTGTCATATGTATCTCTCATGGGTATATTCAGAACAACAAACGAACACAAAAATAGTAAAGCTTTTGTGAAAACATTTTATTGTCTTTGCAAATGCACAAGGGTATACCGAACGACCTTTTGTCACAGGCTCATATATGGTCAGGAATCTGTCAAGGTGTCCAAATGCAAAAATCCTGTTCTGGATACTTTTATTACTTTGTATTTTATTATTTTTATTCTGTTTTTAAATGACTACAATATAAACAATACAGTTATGAAGTATTCCTCATGCAGATTCTATCCATACCAAATTTATGTCTGTCAGTAGTCTGGATGCTGAGAAAATTGACTTTGTTCAAGAAAAAAAGCACCTTTTTGGGCACACAAGGCGTTACGCGAAATGCATGGTACATTGGGCATTGAATAACCAAGTTACTGATAAGGGTATCATCTCAATCTAATTTTTAATAGGTCCAAAAATGGATGGAGAAACATATGTTAGATAATGAAAGTTTGATCTGAACATAGGTTTTGGATTTTGAACGTTCTTTTTTAGCTGGTCAGTACGTTACATTTGGTGTAAATAATCATGAAAAAAGGGAAACTATCTTAAAAAAATGTGTCTGGTCAAACTTACTTCATTGCAGAGGAAAGTCATTAGGTAGGATGATTGTATTTTTTTTTTAAATTAGAGACAGAAGATAACTTATCAGTGCTTAAGAACAACCAGCAAGACCAAACCTTTGTTTCAACATGAAAACAAGCACACTGAATGACAAAATTTACCTCAGAAGGACCACTGTTGGGACATTTTGGTGTAAATGTAACATACATCACCTTGTTTTTTTACTGAGACCATATGCAGCACATAATAATGCTAAAAACAGCACATAACAGTCTGTTGAGGGTTTATGAGCTAAATAAAAGATAAATTACCCTTCAAATGGACCTGCAGATCTTCGGAGCCTTCTGTATGTTACTTTACACCATCCTTTTGTGTAAAGATGTACACACAACCAAAAAGGCACAACCATTAATTTAACCCTTTATTTTGACTTGAGACAGGTAGCTTAGAACAAACAAGTTAGAAATACTGTTTAACTGATGTGAGCATAGCCCATTAAATGTAAATTCAGTACCTTGTACTTGCTGTTTGGTGTAAACTAACGTACATATCATGGGTAAAATTAACATTTGGTACCGTAGTGGAGTACCAACCTGACTATTCTATCGTGAAAGAGATTTGTTATGATTTCAATGTAACTCAAAAAACTGCAGACCAAAATAGTGTAAAAATATTTAAAGAGGGTGATTTGATAATAATTTCTACACCGCTGACCGTGCTTATTTCAAATTAAGTAATAACCTGATGATTGACGTTAAGGTTTGCAAAACAAATGACATGAAAATTTACTGGAACCTTTTCTGCACTTCCATAGAGAATTTCATTGTTTGAAAAACAGTGTAAATAGGTAAATGTTGAATTGTAACTTTGATTCTGGGCATTGGTGTAAAGTAACTAACGGATAAATGATTTTGCTTATATTGAGACAGGAGAAACTTTTTTCAAGTGTTGCCTTAGTACAGATCAACTCTACATTCAGCCATCAAGCCATTGGATAGTGAAACAGTTGCCTTAAGCTGAACCTAAGAAAATGACAGCACCTTGAAATTATGTTATGGTGTAAATGTAATTGTAACATAGTCATTTGTGCTTTATCTGCAAATATTTGATAAACCGAACACTTGACTGGAAAATAAAATGCTGCAATTGAAGGACAGGAATACCGAGATGTTTATTCATGTAAATTTAAGGAGGTTTAAAAAAGTCTAAAAATTGTAACACTTTTTGGACTCCTTGACAGATTCTTGGCCATATATATATGTATTAGTCATTGAATGAATGCATGATTAAATTAATGATAACATAGACGGATGTAGGTAATAACACATGTATACAGCACAAAGATGGTTTTGTTAAAAGTCTCAGGAACAACACATAAACAGGCTGATCTTATCTTGAGGGATTGCTAGCAGTAGTAGTAAGACTGTAGTGGTGTAGGGGTCATTGACCTCAATGTGAATGTAGGGCTAGGAGTGGGAAAAGTGTTGTGGCCCCTTTTGTTTGGGGCCAGCAGGTTAGGACAAGGAGCTTGTAGTGTAAACAGTCCTTTTGCCATGGGGTGCGGCAGGGCTTGTTGATTAATCCCTGATTCCAGGCTCTCTGCACACAGACAGTGACACACACGCACTTTGCACATACACACACTGGGTGTTGTTGTGTAGTGATTTGTTGGCCTAGCCTCTGTGTGCTAAAAGCACAACAGAACAAAAAGGTTTTTGTTTAATGTGAACGTCATGCCTACCACTGCCAGTGCCAAATGTTTTTGTTTGAGCTTCATTTTTCATGGTTGAACTTTCAGGGGTTCAAAGTGCATATGTCTGCTTGTTCAAGTTTTGTGAGGGCGGCTGAAAATTGTGAAATAAACAAAGTTGGATTGTACTGTAAAGTTACTGAATTGATGGATTTTACTGTGAAGTTTGCTGGTTTAAACAGTACTCAAAATAATTTTTTCACATTGAACACTATGAGCAGCTTTATGCTTTTAAGTTGTAAACATACACTGTTATTTCAAATTCATGGTCTCCATGCAATCTGTTGTAGCATAGACTTATAAAACGAAGACATATAAAGATAAAGCAGGGATTTATTTCTGTACGTCTAATAATGTGTTGGCATTTGTATCTATATATATACGACTAGTGTCTGTCTGTCTGTCTGTTCGCGATGCACGGCCAAAGTTCTCGGTGGATCTTTTTCAAATTTGGACACCGTATTCAGCTACACCCCGGACACAACCTCATCGATGAGATATTTCAACACGTGCTCTCAGCGCGCGCTGAACCGATTTTTTTGTTTTTGAGTCACTTGAGAAAAAGTGACTCTATGTAATCGGTCAGTGTTAGTCTGTCCGGCCGGCCGGCCGGCCGTAGACACCACCTTAACGTTGGACTTTTCTCGGAAACTATCAAAGCGATCGGGCTCATATTTTGTTTAGTCGTGACCTCCAATGACCTCTACACTTTAACGATGGTTTCGTTGACCTTTGACCTTTTTCAAGGTCACAGGTCAGCGTCAAAGGAAAAATTAGACATTTTATATCTTTGACAAACTTTTCTCGGAAACTATCAAAGCGATCGGGCTCATATTTTGTTTAGTCGTGACCTCCAATGACCTCTACACTTTAACGATGGTTTCGTTGACCTTTGACCTTTTTCAAGGTCACAGGTCAGCGTCAAAGGAAAAATTAGACATTTTATATCTTTGACAAAGTTCATCGGATGTGATTGAAACTTTGTAGGATTATTCTTTACATCAAAGTATTTACATCTGTAGCCTTTTACGAACGTTATCAGAAAAACAAGGGAGATAACTAGCCTTTTCTGTTCGGCAACACACAACTTAACGTTGGGCTTTTCTCGGAAACTATAAAAGTGACCGGGCTCAAATTTTATGTGAACGTGACTCATTGTGTTGTGAATAGCAATTTCTTCCTGTCCATCTGATGCCTCATATAATATTCAGAACTGCGAAAGTGACTCGATCGAGCGTTTGCTCTTCTTGTTTGTTTTTGTCGGGATCCACTACCAGTAACTCTTCCTTATCTTCTCCAGTGTTTTCAGCCGCGATTATCTCCCTTCCTCCGTGTGGCGTCAATCCATATTCCCGTTACTACGTTACTATTTTTAGAAGGTCACTGCACATTACTATTTTTAGAAGATATCCAGTGTTTTGCACGTTTATCTTTCTTTCGTGCTCCGGCGAAGCCGGCGTACACCCGGCAAAGCCGGGTCCCAGGCGCAGCCGGGTATTCGGCTCTACTTCTTCCCGGCGAAGCCGGTAATCATCTAGATCTAGTCTTATCAATATATGGTCAGATCTGATCAATGATTTAAATTGAAAGTACATAGTCATACTCAAAGCCAGAGCCTGGTAACAGATATATATATATATATATATATATATGTATATGAAAAACCAACTGAACTTACATAAGGATAATTTTTATCATAAACTCATGTTTTTCTACTGCAGTCTGTCAGTGTAACTGTCAGTAACTGCTCATGGCTTCGCCTAAGCCGTTCATTTGTACTTGTAGACTGTTCATAGATTTTCAGGTAAAGAACTGTCCATGGAGGGATCTGTTTTTTCCCTGGTTGATTAAAGGCACAGTAAGCTTCCCGTAAACCATCACAGATACTGTCAGGCTTTTACACACAGGACCGGCACGGTTGGCCTAGTGGTAAGGCGTCCGCCCCGTGATCGGGAGATCGTGGGTTCGAACCCCGGCCGGGTCATACCTACGACTTTAAAAATGGCAATCTAGTGGCTGCTCCGCCTGGCGTCTGGTATTATGGGGTTAGTGCTAGGACTGTTTGGTCCGGTGTCAGAATAATGTGACTGGGTGAGACATGAAGCCTGTGCTGCGACTTCTATCTTGTGTGTGGCGCACGTTATATATGTCAAAGCAGCACCGCCCTGATATGGCCCTTCGTGGTCGGCTGGGCGTTAAGCAAACAAACAAACAAACATTTTACACACAGTACAAACACCCTTTCATTTACACACTCACCGCTTTTGAACATCCTAGGTGCCCTCCGTAAAGAGAGAGCAATTTTCAAAGAATTTATTTTTGCATGGTTTATCTTACTCCTGAGCCATCGCGAACCCGTGTGATCCAGTTTCCTTTTTGACTCACATGCGAAGCAAAAGTGAGTCTATGTACTCACCCGAGTCGTCCGTCCGTCCGTCCGGACGTCCGTCCGTCCGTCCGTCCGGAAAACTTTAACGTTGGATATTTCTTGGACACTATTCAGTCTATCAGTACCAAATTTGGCAAGATGGTGTATGATGACAAGGCCCCAAAAAACATACATAGCATCTTGACCTTGCTTCAAGGTCAAGGTCGCAGGGGCCATAAATGTTGCCTAAAAAACAGCTATTTTTCACATTTTTCCCATTTTCTCTGAAGTTTTTGAGATTGAATACCTCACCTATATATGATATATAGGGCAAAGTAAGCCCCATCTTTTGATACCAGTTTGGTTTACCTTGCTTCAAGGTCAAGGTCACAGGAGCTCTTCAAAGTTGGATTGTATACATATTTTGAAGTGACCTTGACCCTGAACTATGGAAGATAACTGTTTCAAACTTAAAAATTATGTGGGGCACATGTTATGCTTTCATCATGAGACACATTTGGTCACATATGATCAAGGTCAAGGTCACTTTGACCCTTATGAAATGTGACCAAAATAAGGTAGTGAACCACTAAAAGTGACCATATCTCATGGTAGAAAGAGCCAATAAGCACCATTGTACTTCCTATGTCTTGAATTAACAGCTTTGTGTTGCATGACCTTGGATGACCTTGACCTTGGGTCAAGGTCACATGTATTTTGGTAGGGAAAATGTGTAAAGCGGTTAATAGTGTATGATGTCATTGCTAGGTTTAGTTATTTGACCTTGACCCTGAAGGTCAAGGTCATGTAAAGGTCAAGGTCAAGCATGTGAGTCGTATGGGCTTTGCCCTTCTTGTTAAATTTGTTTTATCAATGCCAGTTCGAGCAGGTGGGCAGACAGAATGGTTTGTGTTAACTTGAAACTTCTGCCAGGCTGTCATTTGTTTGATAATGGGGGGATCCACAGATCACGTGTCCCACCCCCTTGACACCACTACGGCATAAAATACCTTGGTCATGGTGCCAGAAGTGCACCCAAACACGTTCAGTCACACCTGGGTTAAACGCAATTATCCAACATACGTGAGAGAGACACACACGTGTGTATATCATGTAAATGAGGTCATGTGAAGCAAGTCTGGCAGGGACCTGTTTTTCCACTGCTTATGATGCCAAAGTCACTGAGACAAACGTCATAATAGAAACAACAATTGCGCTCTCTAATTACCCTCGATGAATCTTTAGAACTAACACGTCACGCCACACTTTATGAGTGACGTTTCTTTACCTTGACGTAATAGATTGCACGAGGCTTTAGAAGAGATCGAGGTTCCAAAACAAGCGTCTTCATTTTAGCTGCCTCGACTGCAAGACATTTTCAGTAATATACATGTAAATACAGTATGTAGGATAAACAGAATACTACATGGCTTGCCGTGTCGTACCAGATTTACACGAGTTGCTTTTTCGCGAGCTGTTCACTATTTGAAAAAGCAACGAGTGTAAATCTGGTACGACACAGCAAGCCATGTAGTATTCTCTATCTATCTGCTGGTAGGAAGCCACCAGCATTTTCCAGAGATGTGACGATAATGAAAATGAAAAAAAACCAAGTGACATGGTGAACCATGGGATGTGGAACTGTTTCATGTTAGGTCTTATGGTAATTCTTTGACAGTCTTTGCCCAGCTGCCACCATGTCAGAACCGTTCTCTTTATGTGTTGCAGTGTGTACCTTACACAAAACTTGAGTTATTTGATCATTAATAGTAATACTGCACTTAGAAAGCAGTGAAAATGGAACCAGTTCATAAATAGTCTGCTTGTTTGTTGTACAATGCAAAAATGTCAGCTCTAGTGTCAAGTAAATCAACCTGACACTGAACGTAAACTGTTGTTTGTTTACCACAGTAATGCCTTTGTGTATTTTTGACAGCTTGTCTTCACATAATCCCAGTCTGTTGAATTGACAGTGAAGTGTTGTTTTCCTGTCTTTAGCGTGGCAGAGCCAACACACTGACGCCTGGCCAGCAGATTCAGCAGCCCAACACGCCAAGACTTTTGCCCACCGTCTTCAAGTGGGAGGGGGGCGGCAAGGACGTTGCTATCGCTGGCAGCTTCAATGGATGGAAGTCAAAGATCCCCCTGGCGAAAAGGTGTGTGTGTTGTGGAGATCATGAAAATGTTGCTTGATTCTCATCATATTAATTTTAACAAGCACTGGCCTGTAGGTGGTCAGGACATCCCCTGTAGGTCGCTTTGCAGTCTATTCGGGGGGGGGGGGGGGGGGGGGGGGGGGGGGGATTGGCATAAAAACAGTGGTATTAACTATTATCATACTTGGTTTGGATCCCCAATAGCTCACATACACATTAGATACTACAAACTGTTCTTGGTGTATTCCCTCTTCTACTAAAGCTAGGAACCTATTTTTTTACTGGGAGTGCGACTGTGTGTCCCCCTCTACCAAGTTATACACCAAACTTCAGCTAGACCTATAAACATCAGAGGACTTGAGTGTGGACAGAACAAACAGAGTAAAACCTATACAGACCTGCCAAGTGTTCGAATGCATTTTAGACCATGCTGCACCGTTTGCTGTGCTGAAAATTCCCCCAAAATCTGAATTGTTACACTTTAGGCTTCACAAGGGTTGGCAGGTCTGCTTAGGCCAAAACAAAAAATAGGTGTGGTTAAGGTAACATAGCCCCAAAAAATAGGGTAGGAAGGTAGGCAATCACTTTTTTTTTTAAACTTTTTTTCTAATTTATACAAATTAAACCTACTTGACAGGGAAATAAGTGTGCGACTAGACTATGAATATTCTTTTGAACAATTTTGAACTTACCTTTTAAAAAAAACAACTTTTGCTTTCATTGCGTTTTCTGCACTTGTTTTCATATTTTTGTTGTTGACAAATGTAATAAAAAGTTATAGGGTCGGCCTCTAAAAATAAGGTAGGTCGGGTTACCGTAACCACACCTATTTTTTTGTTAGGCCTTACAATCAATCAATGAGTCTTATATCGCGCATATTCCGTGGGTACAGGTCTAGGCGCTCTGCAGTGATGCCGTGTGAGATGAAATTTTATACGGCCAGTAGATTGCAGCCATTTCGGCGCATATTTACCTTTCACGGCCTATTATTCCAAGTCACACGGGTATAGGTAGACAATTATTAACTGTGCCTAAGCAATTTTGCCAGGAAAGACCCTTTTGTCAATCGTGGGATCTTTAACGTGCACACCCAATGTAGTGGACACGGGGGGGGGGGGGGGAGGTTCGGACACCGAAGAGAGTCTGCACACAAAGTTGACTCTGTGAAGTAAATTTCCGCCGAACCTGGGATCGAACTCACGCTGACAGCGGCCAACTGAATACAAATCCAGCGCGCTACCAACTGAGCTATATCCCCGCCCACACACACACACGCACACACACGCACACACACACACACACACACCACACACACACACACCACACACACACACCACACACACACACACACACACACACACACACACACACACACACACAATGTTACGGCCGCTTGTTGGGAAAGTCCCAACCGAATGAATCAACATTAACCTGATTAAGTGATGATTAACACAAGTACCAGGATTTCTTATGTCATTGTTACTGACTGATGTTGATTTCTGGTTTCAGCCATGCAGATTTTTTCACCATCGTGGATTTACCTGAAGGGGAGCATGAGTACAAGTTTTACGTGGACGGACAGTGGGTCACAAACCCAGGGGAGGTATGCTATATCAGTGTGTTGAGTGTCAGACATCTGGAAGATAAACATAACTTTGAGAAAATGATTGGCATTCAGAATCATGAGCTTTCTGTTTTGTTCAAGTGTTTTCACTAACAGCATCAAAGCATGTCATAACAAATACAGTGGTGCCCGTTTGAGATGGTGACTTTTTCTTTCAAAAACGTGTACATCGGAGGTCACTGTGACGTTATCTTCATGTTCACATCTTACCTCACGTTCAAGGAACACAGCTCTTCCAAAGTTAAAAACCCTGACAGAGTTATTTCTACAAAATCCTTTGTTGAAGGTCTGCTCCAAGTGGAGAGACATCATCTTTACAAGGGGTTGTTACACCGCAAGTACCACTGTGTGGATAGATTGCTGGGTGAATGGATGGAGAAATTTCATAGTGTGATTTTTCACATGCATTTGTGCTTTGTTTTGTTCACAAGGCACCCAGACACTCGCCTGCAAAGGATGAGCTACACTAAATCGGATTTGCATATCATTTGTTGGGTGGCAGAAGCACTGGATTGTTTAATGTAGACTCACTTGTGATTATTTGCAAATGTTCTAGAAGGCCAAGGTAAGCCACACATACACACACAAAAAACTACAAGAGATCTTGGCTGTCTAAGAACCCCAGGAGAAAGCTTGGTCTACCTTGTGTGAATCATTGAGTGACCCGCAATGCGCCACGCCATTTTTGACTCACATGCGTAGCAAAAGTGAGTCTATGTACTCACCCGAGTCGTCCGTCCGTCCGTCCGTCCGTCCGGACGTCCGTCCGGACGTCCGTCCGTCCGGAAAACTTTAACGTTGGATATTTCTTGGACACTATTCAGTCTATCAGTACCAAATTTGGCAAGATGGTGTATGATGACAAGGCCCCAAAAAACATACATAGCATCTTGACCTTGCTTCAAGGTCAAGGTCGCAGGGGCCATAAATGTTGCCTAAAAAACAGCTATTTTTCCCATTTTCTCTGAAGTTTTTGAGATTGAATACCTCACCTATATATGATATATAGGGCAAAGTAAGCCCCATCTTTTGATACCAGTTTGGTTTACCTTGCTTCAAGGTCAAGGTCACAGGAGCTCTTCAAAGTTGGATTGTATACATATTTTGAAGTGACCTTGACCCTGAACTATGGAAGATAACTGTTTCAAACTTAAAAATCATGTGGGGCACATGTTATGCTTTCATCATGAGACACATTTGGTCACATATGATCAAGGTCAAGGTCACTTTGACCCTTATGAAATGTGACCAAAATAAGGTAGTGAACCACTAAAAGTGACCATATCTCATGGTAGAAAGAGCCAATAAGCACCATTGTACTGCCTATGTCTTGAATTAACAGCTTTGTGTTGCATGACCTTGGATGACCTTGACCTTGGATCAAGGTCACATGTATTTTGGTAGGAAAAATGTGTAAAGCATGTGAGTCGTATGGGCTTTGCCCTTCTTGTGTTCCCATTGACGAGTGCAACCTCAGAGTGCAGGAAAGTTCATAGCGAGATCTATCCAAGTTAATTGTTTCTAACACCAACGACTCGAAATGGACCAAAAGATTACACAGGATTTAGCATCCCCAAGAAATCTGTTGATCCCCGCAGTGCTCAAGGAGAAAGTGGACTGAGAGAATGCTACAAGGCTTGAGGGGTCGTGCCTGCCGTATACTATGTTGGCCCTGCAACTGATCTGCTTTGGGACCTTCTATATATATATACGACTAGTGTCTGTCTGTCTGTCTGTCTGTTCGCGATGCACGGCCAAAGTTCTCGGTGGATCTTTTTCAAATTTGGACACCGTATTCAGCTACACCCCAGACACAACCTCATCGATGAGATATTTCAACACGTGCTCTCAGCGCGCAGCGCTGTGCGCGCTGAACCGATTTTTAAGTTTTTTTGTTGTTGTTGTTGTCGGGATCCACTACCAGTAACTCTTCCTTATCTTCTCCAGTGTTTTCAGCCGCGATTATCTCCCTTCCTCCGTGTGGCGTCAATCCATATTCCCGTTACTACGTTACTATTTTTAGAAGGTCACTGCACGTTACTATTTTTAGAAGGTCTCCAGTGTTTTGCGCGTTTATCTCCTTTCCTTCGTGTGCCGGCCCAGCCGGCGTACAACCGGCAGAGCCGGGTCCCAGGCACAGCCTGGTATTCGGCTCTACTTCTTCATCTAGTCTGCTAATACGTGAGCAGTCCTCACAAAACCAGACTTCAGAAATCAGAAACTTGCTGATCCTGTCAGTGCCAATGATAACAATCTGTAACTGTTACTGTTAGGCTGTTTACGTAATCCAGATTACAAAAAGCATTGTATAGTACGTAGAAACACTTTCAGGATGGCAATACGGACAGATATGTATATTGAAATTAAAGGGTGCGAAAGATTATTTTTCATGGAAACAGTTGTTCATGATTAGCTGCAGTCTCTGCCACAACTTGATTAAAATGCATGTTGGATAAGAACATAACGTGTTTGCATTAATTTGTAAATGTCCCAATCCAGTTAGTGTTCTCAAAGTTAAGATAACTAATTTAGTTATGGGAGGAATAGACATTTCAGTTCCAGTTTCACTTAGTCACACGGTGTCGTTAGGATAGCAGGGATGTTTGATGATGGTTCTGTTATTAACTTTTAATCTTTGTTTACCAGGTGACAGAAGCAATTTGCACATGTGTGTTTTTTCTTGTGAATATATTATATACCTGTGCATTATTTCTCTAAGAAACATTGTACACTTCTTTAGTCATGAAAAAGTGATGCAACCACATTTGTGTGAAGTAACCAGCATTGATCTCTGTTGCTGTGTTGACAGCCCAGTGCGCCCAATGGTGTGGGCTCGCAGAACAACAAGGTGATGGTGAAAAAGTCAGACTTTGAAGTCTTCGAAGCCCTGGCCCTCGACAGCAGAGCTGTATCCAAGTCCAAACGGAATCGTGAGTACTTGAGTTTTTTTTTAAATGTTTTAAAAAAACTTGTTAACACTTTTTTTTTTTAATGCATGAGAGGTTGGATTTTTTTAAAAGTTCTGAATGCCTACACATTTTCAAGTACTTGTTTATAAGTAGGGTAACATGACATCAGAAAAAATTATTTCAAATAACGGGTCAAAATCAACATCTGGTTGGGTGCAGAACTTTCTCTTGTGTACAGTTTTTTCTTTGTCCCACTTACCAAAGAAAAGGCATGTTTTTAAATGCCTACAAACTATAAAATTAACTTCACAGCAAAATGTGTGGACTTAATTGTTTTGTAACGTTTTCTTAAGAGTTGTTGCCAAAAGAATAACTTGTTAGGAGGGACAGTATCCTTTCAAGCAAGAGATGGGATAATCTCGTTGTTGTGAGGGCTGTGCAATTTTCCCCAAAGAGTTCTTCCGGTAGTGTACTAGTTCAGTAGTTGATATATTTATATACTAGATGAATACCCGCTTCGCCGGGAAGAAGTAGAGCCGAATACCCGGCTTTGCCGGGTACCCGGCTTTGCCGGGTGAGTGGTGCACCGTACGCCGGGTGAGTGGCGCACCGAACGCGATTGACGCCACACGAAGGAAGGGAGATAAACGCGCAAAACACTGGAGAAGATAAGGGAGAGTAATACGCTGCTTCGCCGGGATGAAAGCGTTGTGGACAGTGACCTTCTAAAAATAGTAACGGAAATATGGATTGAGCGTTGTGGACAGTGACCTTCTAAAAATAGTAACGGGAATATGGATTGACGCCACACGAAGGAAGGGAGATAAACGCAAAACACTGGCGAAGATAAGGAAAAGGAAGAGTTACTGGGAATGGATCTGGGAAGATGAACAGAAAAACCAAAATCGGTCCAGCGCGCAGCGCTGAGAGCACGTGTTGAAAATTCTCATCGACCAGATTGTGTCCAGGGTCAACCTGAATATGCCCACCAAATTTGAAGCAGATCCATCGAGAACTTTGGCCGTGCATGGCGAACACACAGACAGACAGACAGACCCAAGCCGTATACATATAGATATAGATATAGGGTGGGAAAATAGCTCAGTCGGTAGAGGCGCTGGCTTCAAAACCAGTTGTCGCTATCGATCCCCACGTTCGGCGAGGGATTTATTTCCTAGAGTCAACTTTGTGCAGACTCTCCTCGGTGTCCGGACTCCCCCGGGGGTGTGCACGATAAAGAACCCAAGTTCACAGCTAAAGTCTCAGGGCTTGGAAACATGAATACAAGCATGCAGGAAGAAATAAAAATGGGTAGTGCCGTACTGTATGGCAGCTCGTTTTCCCCAGAGAGAAAACAACTCGAATTGATATGAGGGTCACCTCACAGGACTATATATATATATATATATATACTAGATGAATACCCGCTTCGCCGGGAAGAAGTAGAGCCGAATACCCGGCTTCGCCGGGGACAAAGCCGGGTGCACACCGGCGACCGTACGAAGGAAGGGAGATAAACTGCAAAACACTGGAGAAGATAAGGAAGAGTTACTGGGAATGGATGTACAGAAAAACAAAAATCGGTTCAGCGCTGAGAGCACGCACGTGTTCAAAATTTTCCACGATTGTGTCCGGGGTCTACCTGAATATGCCCACCAAATTTGAAGCAGATCCATCGAGAACTTTGGCCGTGAATCGTGAACAGACAGACACACACACACAAGCCGTATATAGATATAGATATATAAAATCTTATCCTTAAGAGCGTGTTGCAGAAGATGACTACGGCCAGGAGGTCCCGCCTCGGAAAGTGGAAGGCAAACAGCCAGGCCCCCCGTTTCTACCTCCACAGCTGCTGCAGGTCATTCTCAACAAAGATACGCCAGCACATGTAAGTCCTAACGTAGCTAAAGCCTCAAATTAACTGGGCCAAGTCGACTACGCCAAGTATATTTTGCAAAGCTGGCTGCTTGGAGCTTTAGCACCTAGTTTTGGGTAAAAAAAAACCCATTGACTTAGGGCTCAATTAAGGACTGTCTTAACGTCTTCTTCATACCTTCATGTACACACTTTTTTTCTTGTACTTTAATTTGCTCACATGGTTTTGCATATTTTTTTTTTAAAAACTGCGTATTGTTTGGCATTGGCAGTGGGGGATTATTTCAAAATTGTCCATAACTTTGCTGTCAAAGTCATTATAGCAGATTGCAGGACTTTTTCACAATGGAGGAAAGGTGGACACTAGGGACTGCCTACAATTTCAGAAAATTGTCGAAAAAACTTTTGTGGTCATAACGGCATATTTGCTGACGAAAATAAATCCCGGCAACATTCCTGGAGCACAAGTTCTAACAAAGCAAGTGCCACTGTAGAGAGATTGGATGTGTGCAAGAAAGTATTGGTTATGTTTGGGCAAATGTGTAAAATAAATCGTGATTTTTGCGTCCACTGTTGGTTTAGTTCTTTGTAAATGCTCTGTGTACTCCAAATCTGTTATGTTTATATATTTATAAAGAGTACATGAATAAGTTTGACTAAATTTTGTTTTGATCTTGCAGTGTGAACCGTCATTGTTACCTGAGCCTAATCATGTCATGTTGAACCACCTGTACGCACTTTCAATAAAGGTGAGGTATTTATTTATTTATTTATTTATTTATGATCTTACCATTCTTGTCTTTCACTTATCTATTGGCTGATTCTGTAGTGCTGACAGTTATATAGATAATAAGATTAAAGTAAGATCATGAAGAATAATGTACGTCATGGTAGTAACAACAAAAATTCTCGGTCTTGAAGACGGTTTTTTGAGTATCAGATTCTGTTGCTGTTTTTTCTACTCACAAGTTTGATGACTGACTCATGAGTTGTTATCTTTATCCACCTCTTTTCTGTTTTTGTTTTTTTGCACTGTATGCTACATTGCCATCTTTTTCTTGTGTTCTTACGCTAAAACTGCCATGTACACTGGAGAATGTGTTGGGGCTCTCACTTTTCAGAGAAGTGTAAAATGAGAAACCTATAAATGTGGTCAGTTTTGCATCCGCTTTAGCCATTTTGATTGTAAATAGAATTTTTGGTATTTTTGCTTTTCTTCAATGGGAGCCACCATTATCTTGTTTTAGGGGGTGGTAGTACTAATGAGACTGCTACTGATTTCCTGGAATAGTAGCAACCTTTTTTTCTGTGTTGCAGGATGGCGTCATGGTGTTAAGTGCCACACACAGATTCCGCAAGAAATACGTCACTACCTTGCTCTACAAGCCCATCTAGCGCCAACTGTGTTCTAGCCTCTTAAAAAATTAACCTTTTTTTGTTTGCGTACATGTTTGCTGGTCCGTTTGCCGTTGTGTGCCTGTGTACAAGTTGCTGTTGACATCTAATGGGATATGATTGGTGTGAATGTTCCTGATAATAGGACATGAGGATTTTTTCCAATGCAAAAAAAAAGAAGACAAAAAAAGATGAAAATATGTTGCTGTTGTCTCCCCTTCCCAGTGCAGTACAGGTTTTATAGATGTGCTTTGAGGAGACCTTTTTTTTTCAATGTTGTGCAAGTGATTTTGTAAATTTTTTTACAGGTCATCTCTTCATGTTGAAATTTTGCCATCTTTCTGGCAATAGATTGATACGCCTTTTCGCATGATTTAGTTTGATATTTCGGAGGCGTCTTGGGCCCAAAGTTTTGGCACAGTTTATTGGGGAGTATGGATTTTGATTGAAAAATTGTCAAACCAAAACCTCAGACATGTGAAATGCTTTCTAAAGTGAATGGATTTGGGTGCGGGACGATTTCTTGTTCATCTTCCTAGGAATGTTTTGAGTGTGACCTTGAGGATGGATTGTGTACGAGCGGGTAGCCTGATGTCAATCAACCTTTTTATTTTGTTCTCCCTGTTCATTTCAGAATGGATTGTATATAATTATGCAGTGTATTGATTGTGTATGCCCATTAAGTACAGCTTTTTTTCCCATTGATATTATAATCAACAAGCCATCTGGTGATACTTTGTTGTTTACTTAGGCGACGTGAAAATGACTACCGTGTTTCTTGGCTTACGTATTTGTTTGATGCGGCTAGGGTGAACGTGAGTTAGACGTGTAACAGGTACAGTTCATATCTCAGATATTTGAACAAAGATGGTTGTGTTTGAACTCATTGTCAGTGCACAATCCCATCTCCTCCCCTTTCCCCGTCGCGATATAACCTTCGTGGTTGAAAACGACGTTAAACACCAAATAAAGAAAGAAAGAAAGAAAGTCGGTGCACAAAGGTTCTGTGCGTTGAGGTGGAGTAGGAAAAAGGGAGACAAAGTAGCCCTGTGTCAAGTATAGTGTGGGATGTTTCATGCTGCATTTTCACTCTTTATTGCAAACAAAGATATAATAGGAAAGTCATTTAGTAAACCGTTTTATTGCATGCCCAATTACTGGGTACACACAGTGACTTGAGAAATAGGGATGAAATTAAGCGATGTAATCCCTAGGGAAATAATGAAACATTTCCTAAAACCTGCTTTAGACCAAACCTTGTGATTCTTTTTCAAGTGTATCAGCTAGTGTCAGGTACAGAATAAATGTAACCAACAAAAAAAAGTTTAATTTATTGCATTTTTGTCATTCGCAAGACAAAACATTCAGTAGAACTTTGACCTAGTTATCTTTGTAATAGATGGAGGAGAGACAAACAGTCATGACAAAATGAACAGAAAATGAGGACTTAACTCAGTTATGTGTTGCTTCCTCAATCTCAATGACGATGGTAAATAATGAACACAATAAATCTGTATTCATTACCACCATGTGCAAGTCCTTGCGGATGCATTTTTGTACCGCCGAGGTTAAGGTTTGAGGTCTGTTATTCCAGGGCATTGGGGCAAGTACATGTTGCACTATTTGTCTCTTAGTAAAAGTATGACTCCGCCTTAGCACTATTTTCTGTTCATCTTATTCTTTTTCTGACCTTATCGTTGTCATCTCAAAGACCTTGTGCTTTTCTTGTTGTGTTGTTCTCATAATGAAACATCACAGAAATGTCATACATTTTGTAATGTTTTCTTGTTTTGGACATTCTGAGCTGTTTCCAGAGCCATGCCATTTAACTTGAAGTGCTGATTGAATTTGATGCATGTGATCGTGTAGAACACAGAATTTAGTTTTTTTCCATCCTTCCCAGTGAGCGAACATGCGATAAATGTGATAAAATTGAAGCTACAATTGATAAATTGATTGCTAGTAATTATTGGTAACATTGTACTATTTGGTAAACAGTTGTATGTCTGATAGGACTTCAGTTATTCACCTGGTTCAGTGACTGGTTTATTTTGTCTGTGTGCGTTCTTGTGACAGTGGTCAAGTCTCTGTTCCTAGTGCTGAGTTAAGTAATACAAGACAGAAGAACATTTCTATAATAATGAGGACGTCAGAAAAACAATTTGTGAACAAGTGAAGTTGTACTTGATGCAATTATCAACATATACATGGATTTAATAGGATGGGGTTACATTTTGTACCATGTTTTATAAGTGATCATGGTGGTCACACAATTGTTGTAAATTGTTAAAGGCACACCCCTTTTCGTGCAAACATTAGGGTTTGGCTCACCATCTCGGATACCCCCCGCGGGTTAGGGGGAAGAATTTACCCGATGCTCCCCAGCATGTCGTAAGAGGCGACTAACGGATTCTGTTTCTCCTTTACCCTTGTTAAGTGTTTTTTGTATAGAACATAGTCCATTTTTGTAAAGATTTTAGTCAAGCAGTATGTAAGAAATGTTAAGTCCTTTGTACTGGAAACTTGCATTCTCCCAGTAAGGTAATACATTGTACTACGTTGCAAGCCCCTGGAGCAATTTTTTGATTAGTGCTTTTGTGAACAAGAAACAATTGACAAGTGGCTCTATCCCATCTCCCCCCTTTCCCCGTCGCGATATAACCTTCGTGGTTGAAAACGACGTTAAACACCAAATAAAGAAAGAATCTTTTCATTACTTGGACACGTACCAAAAATCAACACCCTGACTGCTTGCTGTGGTGAGTTGGAATTTTTTTTAACGAAATTAAGTTATTAAAAAAATGCGCACTGTGCACAGAGAGCATGCAGGCTCTTCTCCTTCTCCTCCTCCTCCTCCTCCTCCTTCTCCTTCTCCTTCTTCTGCGTTCGTGGGCTGAAACTCCCACGTACACTCGTGTTTTTTGCACGAGTGGAATTTTACGTGTATGACCGTTTTTTACCCCGCCATTTAGGCAGCCATACGCCGTTTTCGGAGGAAGCATGCTGGGTATTTTCGTGTTTCTATAACCCACCGAACTCTGACATGGATTACAGGATCTTTTTCGTGCGCACTTGGTCTTGTGCTTGCGTGTACACACGGGGGTGTTCGGACACCGAGGAGAGTCTGCACACAAAGTTGACTCTGAGAAATAAATCTCTCGCCGAACGTGGGGACGAACTCACGCTGACAGCGGCCAACTGGATACAAATCCAGCGCGCTACTGACAGCTACATCCCCGCCCCCATGCACGCTGTTCATTTTTGGTCTGTGAGCAGGTGGAGGGATGGTCTTATCCCATGTAAAAGCCTGGCCTGATCTGAGACGGTGAGCCCAACTGTTTACACAAGGAGTGTGCCTTTAAGCGTGTCAATGATCCCCCTACCAGATTTGTGCCAAACTGCTGACGAGTTTGTGTGCTTTCCTGTGCGTACCGGCAGGAAAATTGTGCGCAGTTGTGTTCTTTGAAGTGTGCGCTTACCATGCGGAGTGTTTTCTTTGACATTTTCAACCGATGGGAAACAAGGAATGAACTAGGAAAAGTTTTACTTTCTTGTAGGGAAGTTGATATATTTCTGGACTTTGATGTGCAGTGTTTGTACGCTTCATTATTTATTGTTCTTTACCCTTTGTTCTTGATTGATTCGTTTTCACCATTTGCTTCAGTTTGTGCTGTATTTTGATTTATTTGCAATAATATTCGTCTGTATGCTCATTTCTAGTTGGTTGAGGGGAAGAATGATACGATGCTGTATTTTTTTCCCTATGTAGCCTCTTTTTCACATAAACAAGGACAAAAAGAACTAAACAGAAAAAAATGTCACCCTCAAAGTTTTTGTGAGTAAAAGGATTGTGATGTGTACTCTTGTTTACTTTGTCCGTAGCTGGTTTCAATGATACAATGTACCTGGAAAGTAGTTAATTTTGGTGTTGCTCTTATTCCTTCTCTGTGTTTTAAAATCTTTACTATGTTGAACCATCTTTAGGCTGCTTGCCAAAGGTGTTCCATTATCATTGTAGCGCTGCATCCCCATTTACTTATCCTATCTTCATTTTTTGTTTGTTTGTTTTTGTGAACTTCATTTTTTGGTTGGTCCAAGCTTTTGCATTGGCATCTTAAGATAGCCCTTATTAAAGAAATACATTGCATGACGATTACATTCGAGCGGTTTCTGAGTATGAGCGGAATGTTCAGATGTTGCCAGGATGGATGAGGCAGAGGGGGAAATTGTTATTGTTTGCTCAGTTAACCAGTGCAACTCTTTTTGCCTTTTTTGTGTGTGTACTGTGAAGACATTTCCGTCGACTGTATCCGTGATCAGCTGTTGCTGCTTTGTCCAGCAGCATAAGTGTGACTGTAATAAATTCATTAAAGCTGTCTAAATGTGAGTCTGTGTAACAATTTGTGTCCAGCAGTCCAGCTGTTTACAGTCACTCGAGCTTTGGTTTTGATTCAGATTCTTGAAATTAAGTGCAGTGGGAACCCCCCCTTTTAAATCTTCTGAAATTCTTAAACAAATCAGGCCTTAAAATAAATGGGGTTATGCAGGTAAATGTTAAAAACTTTCAAATGCATGTACCGTATTTGACGGATTACAAGACACACCGTTTTATAAGCCGCACCCCCGACTTTTAACAAAAAAATTGGGACGAGCCACGTCTAGGCCGCGTCACTATATTAGCCGCCGTCGAAAAAAATATAATCAGATCGTGTAAATCAATCAAAACAACCAGGCAAACGAAAGTACGGTATTTGGCGAAATCTGCTCCGAGAATAAACAAGTGAAACAAAGAAGAAAAGTGAAAAAGTTTGAAGAAAAATATCACACACACACAATTTGTAACCAACACACACATGTAGTCCTGCCCGGAATAAGCTTTTTTGGGATGATTTACGACTTTTGCGCACATTTCGAGCAGACGAAAACACAACATGACGGCTCTCGCTCCTCCAACTATCTCGAGACACAAAAAAAACAAAATCTTGCGCGCGCGAGATCCTGATACATCCGGTGTTTCTCTGTACGCTATCTTGTCACGACGACTTGTTGACAAACGAAGATTCGCGAAAGAAAGAGAAAAGCGCCGAGTCTTGAGTAGAGAGCTAATAAAGTACCGGTAATCGCTAATCGAGCGAAATGAAAATCCGCGGCGACTTCCATTAGGTGAATGCTATTCAAGTTTAGGTAACGTTTTAGCCGCATCTTTTTATAAGTCGCAATGCTTTTTTTTTGGAAAAAAAGTCGCGGCTTGTAGTCCGTCAAATACGGTAATGTTGCAGACCTTAGGAACAGAAAATCTCAAAAGACAACATCTTTAAAAGGGGGGGGGGATCTTATGTATGGCGGGGAGTGGGCGGGTCTTAGGTTCCACTGTACAAGATTCAAGAAATGGTTCTGATCTGTTTGATTGTAGCCTGTACACTTTCCTGTCCTTGTTATGAGTTACTCTGTCCCTCTATTGTAAGAGTATGGGACATTCTTGTAGCTGACACTGGTGATTCAATACAGTGGTACCTGCGATGAAAGGACACCCTTGGGACCAGCCAAGTGTCCCTACATTGCAGGTGTCCTTTCATGACAGGTATACTTTGGTAGAGATAATATAAAAAGGGATCCCGCAGTGGGGCACTGCGGTTATGAAATTAAAGGCCCCTCCTGTTTTTGGAACCGCAGGAGCTTTCTAGTTTGCTGTTAGGTAGATTTTTGGTTCCTCTTTCCTGTCATGCTCTCTTTTTCTTCATGAATTCTTTTCTTTTTTCTGCCTTCTTGCTCATTCACCTGTATTTTTTCCAAAAATCTCTTCTCTTGCCGCTTGTCTCGCGATTCATGTATAGTTTAATCTGTTAGTGTTCTGATGTAAGTCCAGCAGTAGATAGGTTAAGCCTATTTTAACATACTGGAAACTGGTAATCTTCCAGTAGGTATTAATTTAGTTCTACTAAAGCCTGCTGGGACACAAGTAATGGGTTAGTGCATTTGTAAACAGGAATCGCTTGACAAGTGGCCCCCTTCATCCCCCCCTTCCTCGTCCTGATATGGCTCTGCGTAGTCGGCTGGACGTTAAGCAACAAATAAACAAACAAATATAAAAAGGGACAAGAGGTGTCCTTTTAAGGGAGGTGTCCTCTCATGCGAGGGTCCACACATCTCAGGTACTGCTGTATTACTCCATACTGTGCAGAAAAAAAGGACACCAGGATCCAACTGCCAAGGGAGTGTTGCACTCGGAAATCGAGACAACGGCGTGTGCGAGTTACGCAGAAGCGGTTTACATCCTCAGTTACTGTGGTGTAGTCTCTTTGTATATCGAATGCTCCTTGTTTTGGAGATTGTGTAACTCTTGCTTGCTGTTGTTCGCTGTCCGAGGGCTTCCCTCCTGTAGTTGTTTGATGTGAAAACCAGCGTTCTTGCCCGTTTTGTGTCCAAATTTGTTAAGAAGGAAGCTTTGTTTGCGGGATATGTTCTAGAGATCAGGGGGATTGTTCTAACCTTGTTAAGTTGCTGACCTTCATTTAAGACCTGAATTATTACAAAAATGTTGAAAGTCGGAGCCAATGAATAGTTGCCTGAAAGTTAACCTGGTCTTATGATTTATTAGGCCCCCCCAAAAAATAGGTCTGTTTACGGTAACATAGGCCAAAAAAATAGGGTCGGTAGGTCGGGATTTTTTTTTTTTTTCCAAAAAACCATATTTTTACGTTATTTTGCAAAAAAAACCAAGATTTTTTATTTGATTTTTTTTTTTCCAAATGCCAAAAAAAAGTCTAGGGTCGCGCGAAAAAAATAGGGTCGGTCGGGTTACCGTAAACAGACTATTTTTTTGGGGGGGCCTTACTGATTGTCATAAAGAAAAAATGTAATCATTTGAGTTAGCAGTGTGATACACATGTACATTGCCATTTTTTTTGGATAGTAACGCATACAAAATTGCTTGTTCCTGCATTCTACTTATAATGGTCTACTTCATTCTTTATGTTAATGATAAGGCAGAAAGAAATATTACTTTGTAATAGATTGCAGCCGAAACAATTCTGACAAATGATCGAGTCTATAAAACATATTATGGTTATTTTTAATGTTGTTTTGGAGACCGTATCTTTCCATTGGTATTGATTGATAAACCGGAAGAGTATGGACCGCATCAAGATTGTTTGTGGAAAACACTTTGTTTCAATAGCTGTCTCTTATGGATATGTGTGAAAACAACAGGTACTTTCAAAAAGCCGAGCAATGCGATGTTTGATAAATGATCTCAAGAGTGGTTGGCATTTGAGTGAAAGAAACGCCTTGTCTAAATTTGTCCAGCTCACAAGAAGGAAATTAATGTCTCCATTCTCCGCACACTCGTGAATTACCAAGCGGCTGCAAATACCCACGAGTGGTTTAATTTCCAGTAATCAACTCGTGGTCATTGTTTAAGCTCTATGTTATAAACATGTGGCAATGGTTCTTTTAGAATACAGCTCTTGGGGCAGTGCAGTTAGGTAACGTTATGTGTGCTGTGAAGACAGGTCAAAGGTCGAGGTAGGTTTCTCTTGTTTTAAATCTGGTGGACTGTTGAGGAGAATTTGATGCACAGAACTTGTTCTTTTTCTATCTTATGTTCAACTGTTCTCTCAGATCAGCCGTGTATGCCCTAATATTTGTATACTGTCATCTAACTTGGCAGAGTAACAAACATACGCGTACCTTGAAATGAATTTGTTTTTCAGATGTAGCTATCTTGTGCATAATGCGCAAATTTGAGTGCTGCGATGTGTTTACTTTACAGGACATTCATTACTTGTCTAATATGAATAATTGAGGCTTTTGCAGTACCAACCTATGTGCCATTCAGATCTGATTATGATGTGAATGCGTAAGAGACCGTATATTTGAGTGATTGCTCTATTTGGAATATGAAGCTTTTGAATTTGATTCACGTTGGGTGCATATGAATTGACAAACAAGAACAGCAAAAACATTTTTATGTAGGATTATTTTTTTGTCTTGCTTGGTACCAAGCACTGTGATGTGTTATTAGTTGTATAGAGTATAAAAGTGTGAAACATTGCAATCATTGACAAAGCTGTACTAGTAGGGCTGAGAAATTTTGTGTAACAGGACTAGTTTCTTAGCCTAATTACATGTGGCAAGTTTAACGATACAGTATTGGGGAAAATGAGCGATATTACAACTGTTTTCAAATTTTAAAGATAGTACTTCCTGATGCGAAATTGTGAAGAAATTATGATGTTGATTGTATCCGAGCATAGCACTTTCAATGTAAATCAACAACCTGGGTTGAACATCCATGTATGAAAACCCCATTTGTGGTGTACATGTTGGTCTTGAGGGAAGTATGATGAAATGAAGCAAGCAAAACCCAACAGCGTATCCATTTGGACCGATCACGTGCTGTCACATAGTCTGGAAGTTTAAAAGAGTGTCTTTGGAAGCGTTGTCATGAAGAATGCTGCTTTTACAGCTTTGTCATAGAATCAATAAAAAGGTGATAGATAATTATCTACTTATTCTGACGGGTTCTTATAGACGAGAGATTGGATTTGTGGGTATTAAGTTACAGCAGTGGATCATGAACAGCAGACCCTCTTTAGCCTCACGGCAACATACCGGTCGTCTTGTATTCTGGCAGCTGAGATTGCTGGAGCATTTTCTTGTCAGTAGTGTTACTGATGTCTGATCAATGACATGTCATGTACAGGTGTAAACATTCACAATAAATGACAAATGAAGCGAACTTTTCAGTGCGTGTTGTGTGTGTATGCAAGCAACTTTTAGCACTTTGATAACACAATTAAATGATTAAGAACACGTATGCATGAGTGAGTGTGTGCAGGTACGTGTACAAGCTGATGGTCTCAATAGACTAATTCCGGAAACAAGTCTGTAGGGTTTTTCTGATTTGTGGAAGAGTTGCTTTTTCTTGGAAACGCCGAGACGAGCTACACGTGGCATTGCAGGCCAATCACTTGCAAGCGTTGTGTCTCCACACTAGGTAGGTGATCTGTGCACTTGAAGGACACAATCACATCATCAATGCTGTTGAACGAAGGGTGTTATATTGAACCAACAGTGCAGAAAGCCCGGATAGGATCTAATTCTCACTGGGATGTCTGTCTTTCATACGATTTCACCATGTGTGCAGATCTGCTAGTGCCTTATCCCCCTTCATGTTTACACACAAGCACAAGACCAAGTACGCACCGAAAAGATACTGTAATCCATGTCCGAGTTTGGTGGGTTACAGAAACACGAAAATACCCAGCATGCTCTCCCCGAAAGCGGCGTATGGCTGCCTGAATGGCAGGGTAAAAACAGTCATACACGTAAAAACCCTCTCGCGCAAAAGCATGAGTGAATGCGGGAGTTTCAGCCCAAGGACGAAGAAGATAGAACCAACCATGTGAAGAGACATGCCTCTGGCTTGCAATGCACCTACAATGTCGCACACAGCTTGCCTCAGTGTTTCCAAGGAAATGCAACTCTTCCACAACCGATGAAAATCTAAGTTATTTCCAAACATCGTCTATGCGTTTGTCACATGAACTGACCAGTTTTCTTCTTGTATTTACCAACTTATATGAATTCCTTCATAGATCAGTCCATGTTTTTACATGGGATAAGAGGATCGTTCAAGTTGGAAACACCAAAAACCTACAGCATGGCTGCTTTTCGTGCAGATTAAAAAAAAAAAATGTTGCTAAAATTATTTTGTAATTGACATCTGTCAACTTATAAATACATTCAACAAAAACTTTGACCCTGCACAGAAAGAAACCAAGCTGTTGATGTTTGATATGTGTCCAAATGAAAGGGTGCTCTTATCCCATGTAAAAGGGGCGGGGATGTAGCTCAGTCGGTAGCGCGCTGGATTTGTATCCAGTTGGCCGCTGTCAGCTTGAGTTCGTCCCCACGTTCGGCGAGAGATTTATTTCTCAGAGTCAACTTTGTGTGCAGACTCTCCTCGGTGTCCGAACACCCCCGTGTGTACACGCAAGCACAAGACCAAGTGCGCACGAAAAATCCTGTAGTCCATGTTCAAACGGCGTATGGCTGCCTAAATGGCGGGGTAAAAAACGGTCATACACGTAAAATTCCACTCGTGCAAAAAACACGAGTGTACGTGGGAGTTTCAGCCCACGAACGCAGAAGAAGAAGATCCCATGTAAAAGCCTAGAACAATATGTGGTAGTTTACATGATGGTGTACACATAAAAGTCTTTAAACAACAAAACATGCACAGACTCGGTACTGGGTTACGCATCTTTTACTTCTGGCATCAAACTTGACAACAACAAATGTCTCCGGTGCCATTATGATCTTCTCATTGTCAGTTGCAATGACTCTAAAACATGATGTACAATAAATGACCAGATCTGTAAACCACAGCCTTGATTTGTGCGAACATACCTGGGAGATGCAACCTCCTTCAATATCCTGACAGACAACCTATTGCCACTTTGGAACCATAATGTATAACAAGTATTCAAGCACGATGTTATGAAATGAAACCATGAATGATGATTGCTACTCCTGTTTATAACATACATCACTTGCCAAAAGCAATCTCTTGTCTTTCATAATAAACCTCAAAGTTTTATGCAAAATGTAAAGCAAGCAATTTATGTTTATGGGACCAAATGCACTGGCAAGTAGAAAAACACTTTCAAGTGTATGGGGATAAAAATCCACTGACCTAGTGTCAGCATTCAGCTGAGCAAGTCACAATATTTTTTTCTTAACAACCAAAAACTCATTGGAAGCCTGGAATGAAATCTAGCAATTCATATTTTACAGTTTTATAAGTGATATAAATGCACAGATGTAAAAACATTTTTTTTTTAAAGTTATACAAAATTCTTTCAGATTTAGAAAGAATACTAGAAAACTAGACACAGAGCATTGGAGAGTACCTATGCATCACGCATCAATTAAGAAACAATCTTAGCATAATGCTCTGAGCAAAACTTTAAACCACAACTCAAACAATCTGATGTTTAAACAACAAACAGTTCTCGAACTCAAACAAGTCTCAAACTATTCAGGAGTATTGCTTCTATTTCTCACAACAGAACAGTCAGTTGACATGTAGTACAAGGCAGTTATAGTGAAGTCTCGAAAACTAGGCCCATACATATGAAGGGTTTTGTATAATTTTCGTAGGGACGGCTGGCAGGAAGCCTCACAGGAGTTTCATGACATCATCTGCTTTGCTGCAGGTCAAACCGGTTCCATCGGGTTCCACACTGATCCCCTTGACGACACCATCTTCAGCCACCAACACAAATCTGGAGAAAACACGACACAACATTCAATCAAATGCATCACATCTTCATCAGTCACGTAACTCTGGGCTCAACATTTGATTTTCAGCACAAGTAGACCAACACTTTTATTGTTGGTTAGATACCTCCCAACTTGTTTTAATACTTCTTCTGCGTTTGTGGGCTGAAACTCCCACATACACTTAGGTTTTTGCATGAGTCGATTTTTACGTGTATTACCCTGCCATAAGGCAGCCATACGCCGCTTTCGGAGGAAGCATGCTGGGTATTTTCGTGTTTCTATAACCCACCCAACTCTGACATGGATCTTTTTCGTGCGTACTTGGTCTTGTGCTAGCGTGTACACACGAAGGGGAAGAAGGCACTAGCAGGTCTGCACATAAGTTGACCTGGGAGATTGGAAAAATCTCCACTTTAACCCACCAGGCGCGGCCGGGATTCAAACCCGCGACCTTCTGCTTTGGAGGCCGGCGTCTTACCACCAAGTCATTGCGCCCGTCTCAGCAATTTTAAATAGAAAATGAGGTCTTAAAAAGAAGTAGTCTTAAAATGCAGGTAATGAACAGAACGTCTCAGAAAACAAAGTGTTAATTTAAAAGGGGGTAGGACTCAAAATCCGGGATTCACTCCGTACCAAAACATGAAGAGATATAGTTATGCAATCAAGAGTATCTGCCACAAGATGGTTATTGTCCAGTGTCATCTGACACTGATTCTACATACACAGGTCAAATGATAAGGTACGTATGCGAACCGATACGGTTTGTGAACTGACCGTTTGCTGCGAACATTGCCAAGCACTGCTGCGAGGTCCACTGATAAGTCTGCTTTCTGTGAACACAACAGATGGTAAATGTTATTTCCTTGCTATGGCAATACTTTATTAATCAGACATCTCATTCATACACTGGTACCTGAAATGTCAGACTTGTCGGATTTCAGTACACCTCCCACAAGAGGACACCTTGTGTTATCTATCAACTGTCCCAAAATATACCTGTCATGAGAGGACATCTGCATTGTATTAACACCTCTGTCTAGTCAAAAGGGTTTTCTCTCATTTTATTGTACAAGTTCAACTTTCTGTCTGAGGGTATTCAGGAGCTACCAATAAAATCAAGAAGATATGGGTATGCTTGACAAATATTGCTCCGATGCACTAAACTTTCCAAGAATATCTAAACGAAAACCTCATTTGTTTACAAGTTAACACCTTCCAAAATGTATGCACATAAGACATAATAGAACTGTTCAATTATCCAAAGAAAATGCACTCACACAAACTTGTTCTTTCTCTCCTACATAAAGAAAATGCACTCACACAAACTTGCTCTCCTTTCTCTCTCACCATACCTCACAACATAAACATCTCTTTTTATCATTATAACTCATAACTCATAACTCATAACTCATAACATTTTATTGATCCAACAAAGGAAATTAAATTGGTCATCAGCACATATAGGTCATTAATTAATAATTATAAATGAATAAGAGAAGAAAATTCATAAAACCCATGATAACAACATGATGTACACTGTAGCTTATCCTGGTAAACACACCTTTGCAAACTCTGCACATGTGTCAGCCAAAAACCTCACCTATGAACAGAAAAAGAAAAATTAATTCACAAACAGTTCTGCCAGCAACCCTAGGGTGTGCAAATCTATTACCTGCCTTGCAAGCAATTTATATATGGGTCGTTTTAAAAAAAAAGTCGCCAAATGGGTCCAACTTTTTTCGAAAAATGAAGTTTGTAAAATTGTTATTTTGATTTTAGGTCTGGAATCTGCATTCATTTATTAGTTAAAAACTGAAGTAAGCCACCTTAATGACGAGTATTAAGAACAATATCTTCAAAATGCGAGAGCTACTGGTGACGCGTTTTACAAAAAATGTTGTATGCGTGGAAGTATACATGATGTGTGCAATTAGCGTGTATTCTGCTTATTACTTGACACTGTCTTCATTTATGTGGCTGCATGCTGCCCCTGAATGTAGTTGAATGTAAAATGTCAAATAAGCATATCTTTTCTTTAAAATGTCACCCAATCTTTTCTCTGCCTAGTTCGTTAGGGGGATATTGCGCGCCCTAGAACTTGTCTCTCAAGGAACATGGGACGCATTCTTACGATACAAAATAAAAATCGCTTTCTCCGGGATGAACGGAGAAGAAACATTCTGAAAAGACATTTGAAAGCCCGCAGATAAACTATAGCGACAGGCAAATAATTGTCTACTGCTGCCAAAGACGCTTTTATATTTGAAGCAATAACAACGTCACGAAGCTATTCGGAGTTCCGTGGTGAACGGGAACACTCATTCACTGATCCTGTCATAACAATAGTCAGATTCAGAAAACAAAACCAATAAGACTTACAGTTATTCAGCTGCTAGTTGCGATTGATGTTTTCGCAGCAATGTTAGGTGCTGACCAGAGAAATCAGCTTAAAATCTCGACGAAAACGACTACTTGCGACAGAGCAAAGTATGTTCTCTTTCATAATAGAGGATAAGCTTATATTTGACCGTCGCGCAGACAATAAGATAGATCTAAAACTGATCAGATCTGTAAAAAAAAAGTACCCACTGTGTAACCCAATTCAGTATGGAAATCCAAAGATGTGTCACTGAAATATGCAGTTTAAAACATGACCTATACACAAGTACGTGTTCAGTGCGTACAGTGGAAACTGGCCCCAGAAACATAACAGCAAGGACCGTAACAGCAAGAACATTTTGGGTGTTTTTTTGTGTCGCAATTTCCAAAGCGACGTCGCTTTGAAATAAACTTGTGTGATTCTTGATCTGGATCAAAATCTCTACAAACTGTGAAATTTTCAAAGTTTGAATCGAACTCTTTCAATTTGAAAGTACCGTAACAGCAAGGACAAAATTTTGAGGGACGTCTCACCTTAGTTGAAAGGCAGCAATATTTTGATGTTTTTCATGTCGTCTGCAACTGTATATATGTAGTTAATCAATTGATGAAAGAATTGTCTTTCTTTAGGTCTAATTAGATCTGAGTTTGGCGATCCACATTTTTTAGTGTTATCAATTTTCTTCAGTCATAACAGCAAGGACATTTTTTGTGGGACAAAAGTTTTTTTTCGTATTATGCACCCCTAACACCATCTTTCTTTATTTGGTGTTTAACGTCGTTTTCAACCACGAAGGTTATATCGCGACGGTGAAAGGGGGGGAGATGGGATAGAGCCACTTGTTAATTGTTTCTTGTTCACAAAAGCACTAATCAAAAAATTGCTCCAGGGGCTTGCAACGTAGTACAAACCCCTAACACCAAGTTTTGATAAAATTTTTATCTTTAGCAAAAAGAAACCAATAAAGACTATTATGTGACCAAATTTCATGACTATCCGATACTGAAAAACAGAAAAAAATAGATCTAAAAGACTGGTAAGCGACCGTGAGACACTCGTTTTTCGGCACCCTTGCGTCAGATAACTCACGCTCTACAAACCATATTAACATAAAATTGTATTTTTGATACAGGAAGTTAATGACCCTTGGACAACGAACAAAATGATACAAAATGTTGTCTAGTTTGTTTTAAGATGCGACGACTGTGCAGAGCCAAAGTCCGGGGACAGCTTTCGCGACATTTTTTGAAAACGACCCATATGGTTCTCATTGAAAATGAATGGCCCTGCATTGTTAGATACTCGCTACCAACGTCTTCTGAATTAGGATCTGCCTGGTGGACTTGCTTGGTGTGTTTTTTTCTAGCATGAAGTGCCTCTCCTTTATGCGTGCAAAGAGTGGCGGACACAAAACAGAAAAGCACCACTGGTGAAAGCAAATGTTGATATATATTATGTAAAAGACAAAAAGGAGCTGTTTGTCTGCATGTAAATTACTAAATACACCAAACTGTTTTTTGCAAAGTATGCCAATTAACTTTCCTTTTTAAGTCAATGATTCAACCTCTTGTCATCTCACAGTGTATAAAAAAAACTGAGGTCATAAACTGCATGATTAACAAGGCATACAAAACCCTCAGGTACAAAAACCCTCAGGTATAACTTGGTATAATTGCAATAGGTGTAACTAAACAGGATACATAAACGCTTTAACTGCAGCGCAGGTACCAGACATGCTTGCAGGCAGGTATTAATTTTTTTTTCCTGTAACAGGAGTGAGTGGGGGTTGAGGAGGTCTGCAGGTGTTCAGAAAAGCAGTGAGGCCATCTGGTTGGATTGTAGTGTGGACTGTCTGAAGAAGTTGGAGGGGGGGGGGGGGGGGGGTGGGGGGGGAGGGGGGAGACTTACTTTGTCACCAGCGCCCAGGTCTTTCCCCCATGCTTCCATGACAAAAGGGTCGTTAACAGAGACACACACGATGCTGTTCACACCCTTCCCTTTCAGAGCATCTGCATTCTTTATGAAAGATGGGGCATGATCCTGTAAAAAGAAAAAGTATACAAAAATACAATCATGCGATTAAAAAACAATAATAAATCAACCCAAACCGAAACCAGAAAAAAAATAGCAACAGCTTAATTATGGCAAAACAGACCTCTTTTAACAAGCAGTAGTAAAGTCTGATGATAATTCCACAAGCCTATAAAAAGGGCCAAAAACGCAGTAAACCAACAAATGGACATTGAACAATTCATTTTAACACATTGTCAACATGTTAGCAATAATGTTTTCGCCTATTATAACCATTCATGAAAAAAAAACTCATAAACAATTGTTCTCATAAACAATTGTTCAGAGAAAACATGGAATTAACACAAAATTGGTGTTGATTTATGTGTGTTTAAATCGATTGATTAAAAAGAGGGAGCTGCAATGGGGAAGGGAGAGACAAAAGAGATAGAAACATACGGACGTGCGTTTTATCTTCATTGAAACCCTTCCAGTTCAACTATCAGAAGCGCAACAGCTGCCAACAACAGAAACCAGCCAACTTGCACAACAGCATTGCATTCCCTTCTAACAATGAAGGAGTGTCTGCATACAAAAAACATTGTTTTACAGTAGGGGTAACGCGATCCCATGGCATGCCACTGCTGTCTTTGCAATATTTCGGGGCTCTACACCCCCCGGCAAGATTACAACAACCAAAGTCATTTAAACTACCGGGTAACTACACAGTGAGAGCTAACTTTATGTCTTCCTCAGGAGTGACAAAGGAGTGCAGACCAAACCGTACCAGGCATATGACCAGCTCATTTACAACAGGAACAACCCGACACACCTTTTTTGGTCAGATATGCCAAATAAATCTTGGGACACAATATTACCTCACAAATCTGTAAACACTAATACATGTTTGTAAAATAATAGTCCAATAATTATATATATTTTACATAAACAAATCTAACAAACTTGAAATACGCCTGGAATCTATTCATTAATTACAGAAGAAAAAGACTTCCGCTCACTTTGCTACATGTAGGAGTGAAGGCTCCTGGAACACCAAAGATGACGACCTTGCCCTTCAGGTCAGCAGTGTTGACCTTGTTACCAGGGTTACCCTCAAAAAGGTCAACAGCAGGCAGCTTATCCCCAGCCTAAAGCAAAAAAACACAGAAAGTAATTCAAAATGCCTGAACCTCCACTGGATCATGCTTTGGATTACAGTGGACCGCCCCCTTTTTAGACCTCCCCCTGTTTTATACGTGTTCATAACATCTGTAAATCTACCTCCATTTTAAGACTCCCTTCTTTATAAAACCTGATTTTCTCAGATTTTTAGGTCTCAAAAGGTGGGTTCCACTGTACATATAACAAGTCGCGTAAGGCGAAATAACATTTAGTCAAGCTGTCGAACTCACAGAATGAAACTGAACGCACTGCTTTTTTCACCAAGACCACATACTCGTAGTTTTGTCAGTCCACCGCTCGTGGCAAAGGCAGTGAAATCGACAAGCCATGCAGAATAGTGCAGTAGTGGTCGCGCTGAGCAGGATAACACACTTTTCTGTATGTCTATTCTTTTTAGCTTACTGAGTTTGTTTTTAATCCAAACATATCATATCTATATGTTTTTGGAATCAGGGACCGACAAGGAATAAGATGAAATTGTTTTTAAATCGATTTCGGAAAATTAATTTTAATCATAATTTTCATATTTTTAATTTTCAGAGCTTGTTTGTAATCCAAATATAACATATATGTATTATGTTTTTGGATTCAGAAAATGACGAAGAATAAGATGAAATTATTTTTGGATTGTTTAATAAAAAAATAATTTTAAATTTTACAAGTTTCCGATTTTTGATGACCAAACTCATTCATTAGTTTTTAAGCCACCAAGCTGAAATGCAATACCAAAGTCCGGCCTTCGTCGAAGATTGCTTTGCCAAAATTTCAATCAATTTGATTGAAAAATGAGGGCGTGACAGTGCCGCCTCAACTTTTACAAAAAGCCAGATATGATGTCAAAGGTATTTATCGAAAAAATGAAAAAAACGTCCGGGGATATCATTCCCAGGAACTCTCATGTCAAATTTCATTAAGATCGGTCCAGTAAGTTTAGTCTGAATCGCTCTACACACACACACGCACAGACAGACAGACACACACACATACACCACGACCCTCGTCTCGATTCCCCCTCTATGTTGAACCATTTAGTCAAAACTTGACTAAATGTAATTTTCCCGTTTGTATACATACTAACAGGAAGATGCAGGTATTGTACGACCCATACTTCTTAAATAGAATTCAACGTTAAAAAGTATGGGTCAGACATGACCCACGTCATCAGATTAAGGATAAACACAAATAAAATGTCCTCTCATAATTATAATGAAATATCATAGATCGGGCATGGCCCACACTAACGGATTTAGGATAAACACAAATAAAATTTCCCCTCAAATAATTAAATAGCATGTCTGTTGGATACGACCCACACTGTCAGATTATGGATAATCAAAGAGAAATGTTCCTCCCAAATATAATAAGGGTTGCCCACGACCCTCACCATCCAGACTGTATAGTTCAAATCACATCACTGTTAAGTGCTACTTGACTTGAGTGATGCAAGAGAGATTACAAAGGTCAGCTTGTTACCTAAGCTTGGTGAGTCATTGCACTGATGGATTATTTCCTGTTCCACATATTTCATCTCAGCACTTTAAAGGATAGTGGGTCCCACTGGTAATACCTGATTATATGTGTAACCGAGTGCCGAAACACAACAATCACCTTTGGAGGCGACGTCCAATCGAACAGGATTGAGAATTTTAGAGCTAATTTCTTAGCCCTATAAAAACTTTGTTTTGGTTACGCAAAGGAAACCAAGAACATACAGGAAAATATGATAAAATCATTTATTTAACGTGACTCTGTAAAAACATTGGCGACATTTGTCTTAGATTAACAAGAAGAGCAAACGCTCGATCGAGTCACTTTCGCAGTTCTGAATATAATATGAGGCATCAGATGGACAGGAAGAAATTGCTATTCACAACACAATGAGTCACGTTCACATAAAATTTGAGCCCGGTCACTTTTATAGTTTCCGAGAAAAGCCCAACGTTAAGTTGTGTGTTGCCGAACAGAAAAGGCTAGTTATCTCCCTTGTTTTTCTGATAACGTTCGTAAAAGGCTACAGATGTAAATACTTTGATGTAAAGAATAATCCTACAAAGTTTCAATCACATCCGATGAACTTTGTCAAAGATATAAAATGTCTAATTTTTCCTTTGACGCTGACCTGTGACCTTGAAAAAGGTCAAAGGTCAACGAAACCATCATTAAAGTGTAGAGGTCATTGGAGGTCACGACTAAACAAAATATGAGCCCGATCGCTTTGATAGTTTCCGAGAAAAGATATAAAATGTCTAATTTTTCCTTTGACGCTGACCTGTGACCTTGAAAAAGGTCAAAGGTCAACGAAACCATCGTTAAAGTGTAGAGGTCATTGGAGGTCACGACTAAACAAAATATGAGCCCGATCGCTTTGATAGTTTCCGAGAAAAGTCCAACGTTAAGGTGGTGTCTACGGACGGCCGGCCGGCCGGCCGGCCGGACAGACTAACACTGACCGATTACATAGAGTCACTTTTTCTCAAGTGACTCAAAAACACACACAGGCGCGCACACAAACTTTCCCTTTATGTACAGTGGTTCACCACCCTCCCACCCCCCGCACACTCTCGCTCATCTTATTAAAAGTGGTAATAAGAGATACTTGGATATGTTTGTTTGTTTGTTTATTTGTTGCTTAACGTCCAGCCGACTACGCAGAGCCATATCAGGACGAGGAAGGGGGGGATGAAGGGGGCCACTTGTCAAGCGATTCCTGTTTACAAATGCACTAACCCATTACTTGTGTCCCAGCAGGCTTTAGTAAAACTAAATTAATACCTACTGGAAGATTACCAGTTTCCAGTATGTTAAAATAGGCTTAACCTATCTACTGCTGGACTTACATCAGAACACTAACAGATTAAACTATACATGAATCGCGAGACAAGTGGCAAGAGAAGAGATTTTTGGAAAAAATACAGGTGAATGAGCAAGAAGGCAGAAAAAAGAAAAGAATTCATGAAGAAAAAGAGAGCATGACAGGAAAGAGGAACCAAAAATCTACCTAACAGCAAACTAGAAAGCTCCTGCGGTTCCAAAAACAGGAGGGACCTTTAATTTCATAACCGCAGTGCCCCACTGTGGGAATACTTGGATATAAAAGGGTAAACTTAAAGGTTCTGATAAAAATATAAAGTAGCTATGAGAAGCAATGGCGTTAGTTGCAGTAATGTCTCTTCATATCCAGGGACCAAGTGGGTGCGTGTGCACAAGTCTAGCGATAAGTTTGGGACCTTGCCACCCAAGGTCTTTATTAAAACTTAAAAGATAGCTTAATTTTTCATTTGGGGTATTTGGCAGGATATTTCTATTCGAGTTTATAAACTGAGTCAAGGGTTGAAAGTGGCATGAGTTCAAATCACACTCGAAAGTCAAATGAGCAATGCTGAGGAAAACAGCAGCCACCGGACCCCATCACAAACAGAACTCTACAATCCACAGGTGTATAGCCGTGAGCTATAAATAGCTCACACTCAAGGCCAACAACTCTGCAGAGCCTGCTGTGAAGGGCGACAGTAGTCTCCCTGTCACAAATATGCCCATGGTGCCAATAAAATCATGGATGTCTGTTCCACATGTGGGAATCTTTTAGGCAAGGTGCAGCAGTAAAACACCTGATTATAGGCCCAGACTTCAAATACATAGGTCATGTTTGGAAAAACAACAACACCTAACAAATATTCAAACCTGTTTTACAGCCCCTTACATGTTTTCCGCATGTTTTCTTTGTGTTCATTCATGATTTGTGTGTTAATTAGGTGCGCGCACACAAAACATAATGTGTACATGTGTGTGCAGTGTGTGTGTGTACATGTACCTATGAACATATATGTGCGGCATAAGTGTGTGTGTGTGTATGTGTGAGAATAGACCTTTTCCGTATCTGAGCAGCTCTCGCGAGATATCCGCAAGACACGCTCTTAGTTATGCTTCGAATGTAGCGAGAACTTTGAACCGCCTCGGCTTTCGAAGCTCGCGCGAGATAGCTGTATCACATGCTTTGATCTGAAGTATACGAGAGCTTGGAAAACAGAAGATTGCTTCCCTCACTGTGACCGACCTCCAGCTGGATGACGCAACTGTTCCATTCTCCCCTGCTGTCAAGAGCCTTGGCGCTTGGCGTCTTTCTCGACTCCACTCTCTCCATGCAGACACACATTTCCTTCATCATCAAGACTTGCTTTTTCCACCTACGACGCATCGCCTCCATCCGTAGCTACCTCACCCACGACGCCTGTGTCAAGCTGGTTGTCTCCCTCATCTTCAGTCGTCTGGACTACTGCAACTCCCTTCTGGCTGACCTCCCCGCCTCATCCATTCATGGCCTACGAGTCCAGAACACTGCTGCCAGGCTGACGTTGAGGAAGACGAAGCGAGACCACATCACCCCCCTACTTCGCTCCTTGCACTGGCTCCCTGTCAACACCCGAATCTCCTACAAACTGTCCACTCTGGTCCACAAGTGTCTCAACGACTCTGCTCCCGAGTACCTTCAATCCTCCCTGGACCTGTACACCCAGCCCTCCGACCGTCCCCTTCGTTCTGCTGCTGACCCACTCCGCCTTCACATCCCTCGCTCGAAACTCGCATCTGCTGGTCAGCGTGCATTCCCCTCCGCGGGCCCCTCTGTCTGGAACTCCCTGCCGCTTGAGCTTCGCCAGAGCCCCTCTCTTGACGCGTTCAAGAGTAGGTTGAAGACATTCTTGTGCTGTGCTCTGTGAGAGGTGTTTTCTTTGTGTTTAATATTATTTTGTTTGGACCTAGCTATTGATGTGTATATTGTTGTTAAACAGTTGTTTGTTGTATGTTTATCAGGGTTTGCTAGTGTGTGACAGGTACGTTCGTGTCCGCTTGCTATAGCCTTGATTTGTAGTTCTGCTGTTTGATTCACACACTGCACGTGATAATTATGAAGTCAGACCACAGCACAACACAGATTCTACACACAGTGACACATCACACAGATGAAATCACAGTACACACTCCATACACATGTATCTGTTTCAGACTCTTGCAATGGCTCCGCTAAAAGACAGCCCACCCTTGGTCTTGATCTTGATCTTGATGGTTACGCTGCTGGGTACCAGAAGACTGGCATAAATGCAGCGGGGGAGAGTGCGGCAGCCTAATGGTGGTGGGCGACTGCTAGCTTGGCTTTAAAAGATGCCAATGCTTTTGGAGGTTACAATATTGTCCTCAAGTAGATTCCAGTCTTGTGCCGTCTTCACAAAAAAGGAGTTCCTAAACTGATCAGTGCGGCCTTGGGGCACTGAATAGGGTCTAGAATTGTTTCTTGAATACTGTGAGACGATGTTGGATGTGTGATGGTCAGTGTCTCACTGGCCTGATTTTACGGCCTTGCTTCTGCTCAGTTAAGAACTGGTGTGATGGTAGTGCCGGTACCAGCCCCTCAACCACCCTATAGAAGAAAGTCAGACGGAGATGTTGACGTCACTGTTGCAGAGGTTGGAGTCCAGTTTTCTCTAGGAGTCTGGTGACGCTGCCGGGGGTCGACGACCTGAAGTCGCCTGTGATAAACCTCGAGGCTTTGCGTTGTACGCGTTCGATGCAGTCAATGTCTTTCTTCAGGTAGGGGTCCCAGACAACCGCCCCATACTCCAGGAGGGGACGCACAAGGGAGAGGTAGGCCTGCTGATGGCAACGAGGCGGGCAGCGTTGGAGGTTGCGGCGGAGAAAGCCAAGGGTGCAGTTTGCTTTTTTAGTGATAGAAGAAATGTGGGGGCTCCATTTCATGTCGTCTGAGAGGAGAATGCCAAGGTAGGGTGTGGATCTAACGTTTTGGAGGATGCTGTTGTCCAGTTGGTAATAGAAGTCAGAGGATTTGTTTATACTGAGGATATAGCATTTAGAGGCGTTGAAGCGCATGCCCCAGGTAACCGCCCACTCTTCGAGGTGTCTGAGGTCTTGTTGCAGGGATTGGTGATCCGTGAAGGAGTTTATTTCCCTATAGAGCAGGCAGTCGTCGGCGAACAAGCGGACGTGGGACGATACGGAGGCTGGCAGGTCAATAATATGGACAAGGAAGAGTAGTGGGCCGAGCACCGTCCCCTGCGGGACGCCAGAGTCTACTGTAGTTGATTCGGATGAAGTACCCTCGAGCACAACTTTCATGGAGCGCTTAGTGAGGAAGGACGTGAGCAAGTTGAGTAGGGGGCCGTTTATGCCATAACAGCAGAGTTTGTGGAGAAGGTGGGGGTGGGGAACAGTGTCGAACGCTTTAGAAAAATCAAGCACAGCGACATCTACTTGTTTTCTTTGGTCGAAGGTGGTCAAGAGGTCGTGGGTTGTGGTGAGAAGTTGGGTTTCACACGAGAATCCAGAACGGAAACCATGGTTTAGATGCGTGAGGATGTTATGCGAGTCGAGATCTGTGAAGATGTGGCGGCATGTGTTCTAAGAGTTTGCAAGGGATGGAAGTGAGGGAGATGGTGTGGCTGTGGAGGCTGCTGGCAGGACACAGCCAAAGACCCGACAGTCAATAATAGAACAGAGACGCACTTGACTTGAGCGCATTCTCTCTTTATTCATTTCTTTCTTCAAGACAATCATTCGACCTTGAACAATAACAGTAACACCGTTGGGTTCTAAAAGAGGAACTAAAAGAGGAAGTGCAGTGTAGAACTATAAATGGATGACAGAACTGAAATGCCTAAAAATTACTTTAAAGTAACTCAACAAATTTGACACCTACCTTCAGCGGCATGTTTAGAGTTTTGGATGTCGAGATAAGGCGAACAGTCCCGTGTCGGCGAAAGGGAGCAAGTGACCGAACGAGGACTCTGCCTGCCTGCATGGTTGAATCAGTTCGTGTATTTCCGTCAATGATCGGCAATCTCCGGAACTATGTCAGAGTCCGGCCTGACGAATGACTACGCGACCCCGCGCGGCCTCAAACTAAAGCATTTACATGTTGTTCTAGTATCTTCACAGTATTTTTTTTCAAGTTGTACCAAGTTTCAAGCCATATAAATTAAGTAGAAGTGCAATGCCAAGGCACTGCATGCCCCCCGCGAAGGACAAATCCGCTCTCTCTCTCCCTCTTAGAACCAATTGGCCTATCTTGGGACAGGTAGAGTTGATATGCTTTATGGGGGGACAGGACCGTGGACAGACATGCAAACAGAGAACACATATGATCGTGTTATAGATCTGGAAGTCTGTTGTTGCGATATTTCAAAATGGGGATGGAAGTAAAGATTTTGTTGGGGTTGTTGCCATAGTGTACGCGCAATATAGTTGGAGTGGAGCGGTTTTGTAGGCTTATTTGCTTTTTATTTATGTAAAATATTTTTCAAACTTTTGGATAATGCCAAAATAATGTAATAAATAACTGGCTGAATAAGTAAATAAATACGTAACTAGAAACATAAAAAAAAAAAATAATTATTAGCCAAATAAGAATATTAAATATAACTTGCTAAAATAATATATCAGAATGGGGAACTTAAGTTCAGGTAGGAGGAGGGCGGTGTATTATATGTGATTTAGCCTTGTTTGAATAGAGCTATATGATAGGTGTTGTAGGCGCTTTGGTTGTTGGGCGTGGGGGGGGGGGGGGGGGGTCAGTGGGAGAGAGGGTTGAGGGGGGAAGGGGGAGAGGGGATGAAGTTTTCAAAACAGATGTCCTATTTCAGCCTTATGTATTGAGAGACACAGGGTGTATGCTGGCTTCCATTGAAGCGTGCAATGTTTATCTAAAAACTCATGGGGTTTCAGTTTGTGTTCGTTGACAAGGGTGTGTAGGTTGCGGAAATCTTGTTGGAGTAATTGGCAGCGGTCAAAGAGGTGTAAAAAAGATATTAGCTTTCCACATTCACAGAGACGGAGAAAGAACTTGTGAGCGCATCCATCCGTGCGAATTCTGCGAAGTATTTTAAGGAGGGGGGTGGGGAGTGTAGGCCTGTTTTGTTTTGTTTGTCGGGGCAGAATAAGCCAACCATGGGCATCGCCTTCTGTTTTTAATTCTGTTTCCCAGTGACGCCAGGCAACTTTGGCCATTTTGTGTTTTGCTTCCGTCTTTGCAGTTGTTAATTTGAGGTCATGAAATTCTGCTCGGTCTGTGACAGACTCTTTTGCTGCTCTGTCAGCCATATCATTGCCTCTGATCCATGTGTGTGAGGGGATGTACATAAGGGTCAGTTCTGTTCCAGAGGCAATGATCTGGTGAGAGAGGAACAATATTTCCGTCTGAAGCTCTTCCCGGTTTCTGGAACCATTTTGGAGAGCAGTCAAAGCTGATTTTGAGTCGGAGAGAATCACGACTCTTGTTGGGGGTCAGGGAGGTCATTGATATAGTGGCATGCTCTTAAGATGGCGTACATTTCTGCAGTGAAAATGGACACATCCTGGTTGACTTGAATTTTTTTAGTTATTTTGAGGTCAGGGATGACAAAAGCACAGCCGGCTTGGCCATCATTTTGTTTTGAGCCGTCAGTAAATATTTGTAGGTGATCTTTGTAACTGTTTGAGATTATTTCTCTTACTATTGATGAGACAAGCATTGGGTTATCTTTCTTTGTTATACCCAGATCATGATCAGGGATGATAATGGGGGACTCCATGAACCAAAAGGGGAAGGGGTTAATGGGAATTTGGGCCATCCTACCTGGGTTCACCCCACTTTCTTGAAATATCGGTTGAACATAGTCTGCTAATGGGATTGTTGCTTCGTATATTGTGGGTGTTTTTCTTTTTAGGTTTTGGTAAGGGGCCGAGGTTATCGTGTCGAACTCAGCAGTGAGCTCTTCGTTCACAGCACTTTTATCAACTGTACTGGCTCTTGATATATACTGCGCCGACTCAAGTTGAGTCTTCTTTCTTCATTGAGGGGCAGCCAGCCAGCCTCTTGATACACTAATTTGTTTATGGAGTGTTTTGGGAGATCAAAGATGATTCTGAGGGCAGCCATTTCGGCTCTTTCCAATAGTTTTAGATTCGATTTTGATGCAGCAAAAAATGCTTCTTGACCATATGTTAAACGGGATCTTATAATGGCTTTCGTAACGTGAAGCAGGCTGTCTTTATTTGAGGCCCAGGTCTCTCGTTTTAATACTTTGAGGAGACTCAGTGCTTTCTTGGTTTTGCCGACAATGTTTTTGATGTGTGGCCCCCATGTTAGGTTCGGGGTGAAGGTAACGCCAAGGAATTTGACTTGTTTTCAGTTTAGACTCCGAGGCTTTTCACTTTCGCTAGGAAGCTCTTCGAAAATGCCTCATAACTCCGGTTTTTTTTGTAAAATTCTATTGTTTAAAACATGACACAACGTGAGACAATACCATGAAGATACTAGAACAACAAAAATAGTAGATGTATCATGTACATGCTTCAGTTTGAGGTCGCGCGTGGTCGCGCGTCGTCGCGCAGTAATTAGTCAGACCCTCTTCTCTTTCCAGCGTCTATTGTACAACGCATCTGCGCATGCGTGCAAAATGGCGGACATTTCAAAGTAAGTTGGGGTGTAAACCAAATTTTGTATGACTTTGTCAACACTCGGTGTATTCTTTATCACCGCGTGTCATAATTCGACAATGTTGGGCAAAATAATCTTTGTCTGGCGTTATTTGTTACGAATACGAGTCTCCTTTGTAGAATTATAAGACCAAGTTTCTGCCTGTCGTTGACTTTCTTCTGTTTTTCGGTTCTGTACGTATGTCTGTTACGCTGCACTTGTAGAACAAGTCATCCAGATGTCTGGCATTGTTGCAGCGGAGTGGGGGGTGCGCAGCTAGTTCTTTATCGTCGTCTGGCTACTGCCAGCGCCGACTTGAAGCTCTCGGTCGATGCCGAGGTTACAGTTTCTTCATCTAATTGGTTCCAGGCCACTACAGTCTTTGGGAAAAACGAATGTCTGTATTGCTCAGTGTTTCAGCGTGGCACAGTGAAGCATCTGCTATTGTTCCTGATGTAGTTGTCTACTGGATTCGAGGTGCTAAAGTCTCTGGAAGATTGACGTGGACGAATGAGGCGTCCTGGTTTTTGAGGGGTCAGGAACTTCAACTTGTCATGCGGGATTGCCGGCACCAGCCCCTCAGCCACTTTGTAGAAGGAGATTAGACGCAGGTGTTCGCAACGTTCCTGGAGGGTTGGTAGTTGGAGCTTGTGTAGGAGCCCAGTGACGAAGCCAGGAGTCGTGGTTCTGTAGTCACCAGAGATGAAGCGGGATGCGTTCCGCTGTATGCGCTCCAATCTCTCGACGTCCTGCTTCTATATATATATATATACGACTTGTGTCTGTGTGTGTGTCTGTGTATCTGTGTATTTGTGTATTCGCCATGCACGGCCAAAGTTCTCGATGGATCTGCTTCAAATTTGGTGGGCTTATTCAGAGAGACCCCGGACACAACCTCATCGATGAGATATTTCAACACGTGCTCTCAGCGCGCAGCGCTGAACCGATTTTGGTTCCACCTCAGCTATTTTGGTTCCACCTCAGCTACCCGGGCCCCCATACCGACACACCAAAGCCAAAGTTCTCGGTGGATCTTTTTCAAATTTGGACACCGTATTCAGCTACACCCCGGACACAATATCATCGATGAGATATTTCAACACGTGCTCTCAGCGCGCAGCGCTGAATCGATTTTGGTTTTTGTGTTCATTTCACCATTATAAGTAACTCTTCCTTATCTTCTCATATTCTCCAGGTTTTCAGCGTTTACCTCCCTTCCTTCGTATGGTGCACTATAGTGTGAGTGGAGCGTCTTCGGATATTCCCGGCGTTCTGTTACTGTTACTATTTTTAGAAGGTCAACGCAGTGTCCAGAACGTAAATTGGACCCGTAAATTATCCTCACTGTAAAAGTGCAAAGGTCGAATCAATTTATAGCCACGCGAAAAATACACTGTCATCTATCTCTCTATAGATACGGCTTCTCTGTGTTTTTGTGTGTGTGTGTGTGTGTGTGTGTGTGTGTGTGTGTGTCTCTATGAGAGCAACACCTGTGCATTGTTCAGTTCTGTTTGTGATGTGGTCTGGCGGCTTTTGTGTAAATTTATGTACTGGCCTTCCTTTGAGAAGCCATAACTTGCTCAGTCCTGTTTGAGTGGAGTTCGCCTCCAAAGGTGATTAACAGGGTTACATTCGTCGACAAGGATGGGACTCGATATGGTCAGGAATGGCATTATGGCCACTGAATCATTTTCGTGCTGTTCCCATTCCACGAATCTGGGAGGGACCTAAGCTTGGCGGGTCCATTGTTCGGACCCGGCGAAGCCGGCGTACGGCTCTAAGTACTTCTTCCCGGCGAAGCCGGCTACCCGGCGAAGCGGGTATTCATTCTAGTATGATATATATGATATGATATGTTGACAGACTGGTACTTAGGCTGTTGAGCCTTTGTCTGATCTTTTGATCAGTTGCTATCCTAGCTTAACTTTGAGATAGGTAACCTACACGATCTTTTGACCGTGGCCTATTCTATCAACTTTTTCTTGGCTGGTGGGAATTTGTAGTGAGAGGCATACTGACATTTGGGTACATATAGTCTTTCAGTGCATTGTCCAAGCGATTTTTGAAACTGTTCATTGTCGGCGCTTCTACCACATTCTTATGACAATGATTGGATATTTTCATTCACTTCTTCAAGTTCAAGGAGGTGGATAAGTAGTGAAAGGGTGTCTATGCATTCCTTCCTTCATCTCATTAGGTTGTGTCGAAACTTGGGATCACAAATGACAGAGACGCGTCTCTGCATATAATTTTTTTATAAATTTATGCATTATGATTATGCAGCTATCGGAAGGACGTCAGTAACTGAGTAAGCTTATTATTATTAATTTCAGACTGAATGTTTCTCCGCCAATTTCAATCGGTACAATTATGTGTGTGTGTGTGTGAGTGTTTGTTTATGTGTGTGTATATAGTTGTGTGAGTGTGTGTGTTTGTTTTTGTGTGTGTAGTTGTGTGTGTCTGTGTCGGTGTGTATTGCGTTTGTGTGAGACACAGACAGAGAGATAGATAGGCGATTTGACCTTCGCTGGGGGTATGCAGTGCCTTGTTATTGCACGTCTATCAATCAATCAATCAATGAGTCTTATATCGCGCATATTCCGTGGGTACAGTTCTAGGCGCTCTGCAGTGATGCCGTGTGAGATGAAATTTTATACGGCCAGTAATTGCAGCCATTTCGGCGCATATTTACCTTTCACGGCCTATTATTCCAAGTCACTCGGGTATAGGTAGACAATTATTAACTGTGCCTAAGCAATTTTGCCAGGAAAGACCCTTTTGTCAATCGTGGGATCTTTAACGTGCACACCCAATGTAGTGTACACGGGGGGAGGTTCGGACACCGAAGAGAGTCTGCACACGTCTACTCAATTAATTGTGAGAATTGAGATTCCAATGGAACTGACAGTGACGATGACATCACACACTGATAGTGGTCAGGATTTGAGGTCTAACGAATGACGACCTCACAACGTGCGGGGTCGTCCTTGGCGGTCAAGAAAGCCGCCGCGATCATTGCGCAGACGACACTTCCAGACCGCCAATATTTTTTGTGCGCATCACGTGCCCCACATAAATCGGCCGGAAACGAAGCAATTGGGAAACCTGGATAAGCATTTGAAATTCAGTGTAGCAGACCTGTGCACATCTACGGTTTCTCCGTAATTTCTCCGATTTTTATATGCAGAATACAGGGATCGCGTTTACCGGTAATTTCCGGTATTTTACCGGTTAAGATTCGCCAATACCGGAGAAAAAAAAGTGGATGTCGGTCAGACGTACCGATTGTTATTTGGTTTGACCGGTAAAAAAAAAAGTAGTAATTACAAAAATCGTTTGTCAGTATGTACGAGGGAGAGACTGAGAGAGAGAGAGAGAGAGAGAGAGAGAGAGAGAGAGAGAGAGAGAGAGAGAGAGAGAGAGAGAGAGAGAGAGAGAGAGAGAGAGAGAGAGAGAGAGAGAGAGAGAGAGAGAGAGAGAGAGAGAGAGAGAGAGAGAGAGAGAGAGAGAGAGAGAGAGAGAGAGAGAGAGAGAGAGAGAGAGAGAGAGAGAGAGAGAGAGAGAGAGAGAGAGAGAGAGAGAGAGAGAGAGATTTGGATGGCTTGTTGTGACAGCGCTACAATGTTGCGATTATGTCTCCATTGATGACACTTGATGTCAAGGTGTCAAACATGACGTCAAAAATCAGACATCATACTTTTCGCGCCATTTCTTTCGGTTCCCGGTCCATCGTTAAAAATCTTTCAGTTTATGTTATAAGGGACGGCGTCTAACTATAGCCGACATAGCATCATACCGGGAAATCACGTACTCACACCAGCTTAGATCTTTGTCTACATACAGTTGATTATTGTGAGGCGAGTCGATTGCGATGAAGAAGCAACGATCTTTACTGTCTTTTCTACCCCCAAGAGGTGAGAAAAGGCCTTTGAATGAAGGAACTGAAAGTGAAAGTACTTCACGGCCTAGTACATCTGCAGAGCCCGAGTCTCAAGCGGCGGCAAAGAAACCAACATCGGCATCTTCCACTGTCAAACGATTTCAGGAAAAATGGTGCAAAGAGTTTCTGTGGTTGCGGACAGAGGGGGAGGGGGAGAACTTTCTCATGTTTTGTGAAGACTGCAAAAAACACGTCAAAAAAATGGTTACACAAGAGGTTGTCGAAATTTTCAACATTCATCTCTCGAAGACCATTCAAAATCGCTAAGTCATAGAAATGCTGTTGGCTTTGCGCGTGAAAACTTTTTGACAACAAAGACTAGGCGAAAGTGAAACTGTAACAGTAAGTAACTAGTGAGTAAGTCTTCCAGTTGCGTGATTACTATTTGCTTTACTATTTTATTTCTGAAGTCTCTCTCTCTCTGTCTCTGTCTCTGTCTCTCTCTCTCTCTCTCTCTCTCTCTCTCTCTCTCTCTCTCTCTCTCTCTCTCTCTCACAGCGGCTGCTGATGTGTCACTGTCAAGTTGTGCGACAGTTGCTTTGAGGGGGGTGGGGGGAGAAAAAACGTCCGCATATCACTGACATTGATTTAATGTATTGTAAGTCATTGTTTGTCTTTTACTGGTTGCCTTGGCAAGCTTACCGATTTTCGTGAGAGCCTTGTAGCCAGCTCATGACGTCATACCGGTTTGAAAAATACCTAGCGCGATCACTGGAATACGGTGCTACATATTTTTAATTAAAATTCCGAAATTCAGATGTTTTACTAAAAAAAAATATTTGTGTACTTTTTTTCTGTTTTAAGGTGTTTTGACCAATTAGTTGGCCGTTGCGCTGAAAAGACGTTTTCCGATTTACCGGAAGCGCGCATGTTCTCAGCATTGAGTCTTTGTTCTTAGACTTAGTTCAGCGTCTGCGTGGCAACTTGTGATTCAAGTGAAACATGGAAAAGAAAAAAAGAGTGCGAGATTCAGATAGTGAAGAGAAGACACCAGCTCTGTCACCAAAGAAGAAGAAAACGGCACAGCAGTGCTGGAAGACGACGTCGCTGCGCACACCCACCCGTTGCGCCAAAGCCAGCAATCTGGATGCTAGCGACGTACCCTACAGATACAGAGATACAGAAGTTCAGTTATTCTCAAGACAGTCTAGTGATGAATGAATATGTCAGAATGAGGAGACCAAAGACATTTTCAGAACAAATGTTACAACAGTGTTGATGTTTCACCTTGGCTTGTTAATAAATAGTAATTCCCATTCTACTGCGTCATAGTGTTTCAGTTTGTGTGCTTTGTGAGCAGAATTATGTCTTGAAGTGTCGTTAAAGCTTACTACTGAAACATTTTAAAAACTATTGACATTTGGTTTGTTTACTACTGATAACCGTTTTGAGTGTGCACAGGTCTGGTGTGGCGACGAACCATAGTGACAAACCAGGCTATATATGTCGATTACTACGGATTAGTGTTAATATCAAACTTTTTCCAAAAAAACCTTGGGTGGGTCAAGTGGAAAAATAAAGTTAAATTTATAGTTATTATTCACATGTACACAATGCCATGCCTTTTCTAAAACTACGAAAACAGAATAGTTTGATGAGCATACACAGTCATGTATTATGTGATCAATGAATCATCTGAACAGGCACTAGTTTTTTTACTATACAAATGTGAATATGATTATAAACAATGGTATTAGGCCAACAAAAAAAATAGTCTGTTTACGGTAACCCGACCGACCCTATTTTTTTTGCGCGACCCTAGACTTTTTTTTTGGCATTTGGGGGAAAAAAATAACGTAAAAATATGGTTTTTTGGAGAAAAAAAATTAAAGAAAATCCCGACCTACCGACCCTATTTTTTTGGCCTATGTTACCGTAAACAGACCTATTTTTTTTGTTGGCCTTAGTAACTAGAATTTTGACTGAGAAAGAAAAAAGTGGTGTTATCCAGGGTTTCATTTACTAGTGCGCCCTGCGCCATTGGCGCATTAAATCTGAAAATGTCCCATCACAATTCCCTTCAGTGCGTCAAAGGGCACATTGAGATAACGTACCACTGCGCCACCAAATGTACACTTTACATTGGATTACACACACACACACACGCACATACAGAGATAACACAATAATTATAGCGGCTAATTCTCAGATTGCACCATTTTGCATCTTTGGTCAAAGCGCTACTTGCCTTCGACTATGTCCGATTGGAATTTGGTAGAGGGGGACAAATGTGCCATTGCCTTTTTCTCCCAGGCTAAACCCTGGTTACCTCTTTCAGCCATTGAAATCTTGACTGTGTCCATCCTGTTATAAACTGTGTATGTTAAAACTGTACCTCAATAATTTGATTTCTCACACTTAAATTCTTTTTTTTCTTTTCAGAGGGAAGCGGTCATCTAGCCGGAGATCTTCAGTGAGTAAAACACCTCTAGAAGTAGAATTTTATCTAATTATTAATCAATAAATCCTTCCTCACAACCAGATACTTAGTAATTTTTGATAAGTTGGTCAGCTCTTGGGTACGGGTGTTGTTGCTGAATGTATTCAACAATCAAAAACCAAATTTGTACAAAATTGAGTAAATCCTTAACTGATCTACTGTTGTTTTTTAATAATAATAATAATAATGGACATTTATTAATCGCCGTTTCTCACAAGAGCTCACGGCGATTTACATATTAATTTCTGCCGTGTGAGATGGAATTTTTTACACAATATATCACGCATTCACATCGGCCAGCAAACCTCAAGCCTATTAGGGCGAGCATTCACCTTTCACGGCCTTTATTCCAAGTCACACTGGTATTTGGTGGACATTTTTAGCTATGCCTTTTCAATTTTGCCAGGAAAGACCCTTTTGTCAATCGTGGGATCTTTAACGTGCACACCCCAATGTAGTGTACACGAAGGGACCTCGGTTTTTCGTCTCATCCGAAAGACTAGCACTTGAACCCACCACCTAGGTTAGGAAAGGGGGGAGAAAATTGCGGCCTGACCCAGGCCTGAACACGCAACCTCTCGATTCCGAGCGCAAGTGCGTTACCACTCGGCCACCCAGTCCTTTGCCTTTAGTTAATTTTAGTTTTGGCCAGAAAGTAAGAAACTATGCATTGCTAGTGGTTGCATCTTGAATGATTATGCATTTAAATCTAGAAATGTGTTCTGTTTAACTTGAAGTTAAACTTAAAGTACATATTATTACAAAATGTAAGTTGTTGAAACAGCTTTAGATAAATACACTCATATGGAAGAAAGAAGAACGGTGCAGGTGACTGGTGTGTGTGTGTCACTGTATAAGTTATACATGTGCGCGCTTGCATGTGAAACTACTGAAACTGTGACGCAGTATGTCATCTGGAAGAGGTTGGTGATCAATGATCCATAATACCAAATACAATTATTTATGGCTCTTTATAAATTAATCGGGTCCTTTGACCTATGTTCAGTTTACTAAAGCTAGCATGTGTGTAATTTTAAGTCATGGATTTGTTTTTTCATGATGTAGAAAGAAAGCTATACACTTATGGTGTTATTTTGATATTGATTGAAATAGAAGTCGCTTGTATTTTCCCAGATTCTGAAAAGAGCGCTTGCGGACATACATGTGAATGTGAAGGTGAGAATTTTGTGTTGTTGATAGTGCTGTGTGAAGTTTAATTTTTGTTTTAAATGACGGACTCAGGAGAAGAAGAAACACGTGGATAGTCATGTCCAATGTGCGCTTTTTATTTGTTTTAAAGATGTTGTTTATCTAATCTACCCAGTACAATCAAACTCAAAGCATATGGATGGATGTTTTTGTCCATACATATAATAAGTTAATAGAGTTAACATTCACACAAAGATAATTTCAATGGGATGTCACGTGTCTTTCTTTGTTGATTTCTTGCATAATTTCTGTTTTCCCCTTTCAGCAGGAGAAGAAAGAATTGAAACGCAGATCTTCGAAACGCGTAAGCTTTGCTGAGACTTGCTGTGTAAAGTAAGTTCACTTTACTGAGATCTGTGAACGTAAAACATGGAATGGATAGTCATCACTTTTACATGGGATCCAATTGCCATACATACAATTTAAGTAACAGTAACGCATTGGACAATTTGCTGGCATGTTGTTGTTTTTTTGCTTTGTGTATTGAATATGCAAAAATAATGTGCCGGTTTTTCTCCATTGTAAAAATTTGTATTTGTAATCATGTGTGGAAAAAATGCATACCCATGACTTTTAGACAAATGAAAATAGTTAGAGTTAAAACTTTAAGTGAAGGAAAATGTATGTGCATTACGAGTGGATAAGAAAAGAAGATTTGAAAAGGGAGGAAATCTATGACTGATCTGTCAGGTCATGTGAATTATATGTTTCTTTGTTGATCTCTCTCGTTCTCAGGGAATTTCCCAGGGATTCCCCACAGTTTTCAAAGGCAGCTGAAAAGAATAAAGTCGACACTTCAAGGGACAACGTCAACCTGATTCCAGACCTTGCCACTGACCCGGATCATGCACCTGTGAGTCATGTGTAGAGTTCAAAGTGAACCGCAAGGGATACAAAAGGAAATCAACAAAGGAAGAGAATAGACATTCAAATTGCAGTTACTGGGCCACATAAGATAAGTTCTGGCTTTGAGTTCATGCCCTGAGAGTTAGTTTATTATTGTCCCTTGATACTTCATTTGAATAAAATCATAGAGGAATTCCGGTAATAACTGTCAGGGTTTGTATGGGTTGTGAAAGAGTGAATACCCTTGCTTTTAGTGAGGCAAGTTATCCACACATGTTCCGTTTACACCTGTTTGAGACACACCCCTTCGCTAGACTGGCCTATAATGTCACGAGGAAAAATGTGACTATCAATAGAAATTTGTGGAACTTCTGTTGCTGTCGATGTGAGACTTCGTGAACTATTTCCTCAATAGTGCACTTTCGATGACATTTTTGATGCCAATGTTTACAAACATGACAGGATCAAGATGCAGAGCAGCCCTTTGACAATGTGGCAGCGGCAGGCTCCAGTTTTCTGCTGGACGAGGGAGAGACCACATTCGTCAGTGGAATGGCTGACCCTGGAGGCTTCCGGGAATCCACCAGGAATCTGGATAAGTAAGACGTTTATTCAAGAAATGTGTCTGGATAAGAAGTCAGTCTATCTTTTTTTTTTCCATACTCTCCAAAAACGATGAGACATTGTGACTTGAGACAATTTCAAACTGAAAACTGTGAGTTTGTGAACAAGTTTTATGTTTTGGAATCAATGTTACATGCAAGCGCATAAATGTCTCAGCTGGAAATCCTGCCAATTATTGAAAAGTAGAGGGTGTCTGCATTTGTAAAAGTCTAATGCATCTCACTTTCCTAAAAGGTTGAAGTATAACTACCTGCTGAAGAAAGACACACTTTTTACCTGCAAAATTCATCATGATTCCACTCTGCACCACACACACACACACACACACACACACACACACACACACACACACACACACACACACACACACACACACACACACACACACACACACACACACACACACACACACACCAATCATCTGATATTCAGCATTTTGCAACATCATGAAAATTAATGACTACTGGTTTGAACAGGTTTAACAACTGTGATTTCGGGGAAGCGGATGGACTGGATATGTCAGAGATTGCACAAGGAGAGATCAGCGTGTTTTATCCTGCCCCGCCTCAACAGCAGGGCGCGCTCTCTGTCACCACGTCCCTCAGCGCACCTTTGGTCCTCAACCCCCTGGCCGACAGGATGAGGAGCGGTCAGGACCAGCTGGGCAACAGGCAAACCTTCAGGCAGAATCCCGCTGAAGCAGAGATTGGCTACAGCATGGGTTTCCAGGGGAGAGCAGGGAATCAGACCGTTCTGTTTGACGACCAGGATGGAGGAACCATGGATCTGACGCTCATGGAGGCTTCCAGGGTGGACGTTCTGCCGCCGTCTGAAGAGCCCAAGATATCCGCCCGCAATTTTCTGAGCAAGTTAACAGGTGGGATGGGGGGCAGGCAGATGGTTGAAGTACGGCAGGTGAGAGCGGAGCAAACCATCTTGTTCTCAAACGATGATGGGGACGGCCGCACCATGGAGTTGACGCAGAACATCCCCCAACACAGCATCACGACCACCACCACAACTTTGAACACCTCATGCACCGCTTTCATGCCTGTTGCACATAGCGCCATGGCCGCAGACAAAACCGTTTTCTTCACCGACATGGATGCTGCCGATGATATGAACGTCACCAGAAACGTGTCACATCTGAACATGATTAACGGGGAAGAGAACAAGATAACAGCTAAATCCTTTCTGGCTTCGCTCGGCGGGATGCGTCCCACAGCACCCACCCGGTTTTCTGCTCATGAGCCTACAGCAATGGAAATGTTGGGCTTCGGCCCCACCCAGGAGCAGAATGAAGACAAAGAGGACATGACGATGACCATGGAGATGACGGGGTGTCTGGACGCAGCAGGCCGGTCTTTCAGCGTACCCATCTCCGCTGCCTTCCAGCCTGCTCCTCTGCAGAGCTTGTCTACACAGAAGCCTCGGCCAGAGATGCTGGCCGCTCAGCAGGATGACAGCGATGTTGCTGAAACCATGGAGCTGACAGGATGTGTGGAGAGCACACGACAGCTTTTATTGGAGGCCAACAGTTCAGCCATCATTGCAACCAACCTGCCCCATGTCAGTGAGGGAAACACCAGCAAATCGCCAGGCCGAAACGCCTTGGTAGACATCACTTCACGATACAGTACCTCCCCACCAGCCCCCCCTGAAAGCAGGGTTTCTTCTGAACAAGCCAGCTGCATCGTGGGCAGTACCCCTGGAAGAGAAGCAATGGTGTCTGTGCCACAGGGCCAAAAAGCTGCAGTGGTGCCTCCGGGACAAGGTCACAGAATGCCAATGATGTCCATAGCACAAAGCCAGAGAGTTGCCATGGCGCCAGCAGAACAAGGACACGTTGATGCAGTCATTCCTCCAGTACAGGGAACACATAACTCTCTGCAGCAGGCTCATCCCTTGGAACAAACAGCGGCTAACATGAACTTAACAAGCACAGCTTTTGGCAGTACTCGGTCAGTCTCTCACTCTCAGCATGAGGCTCAGTTGACAGAAAGAGTTGACAGTCTGAGCAAGTATGCCCCCGAAAAAAGTGTTGCCTTCAGCCAAGAGGACACTGCTGCCAACATGAGCCTGACCTGCACCACACTTCCACGCGCTCCTTCCAACAGAAAGTCTTCGGCAGCAGAAGAGACCACAGCAGACATGAGCATGACGTGTACCACACTCCCCCAATCTGGTTTGGAGACGAAAGTTCCCACTGACCAAAGCATTCTTTTCAAGACGCAAGAATCAGCAGCTGACAGAACATCGAACGCAGAAGAAGAAGAAGAAGCAGCTGACATGAGCCTTACCTGTGCATACGTTTTGCCCAAAAAATCAGCTCCACAAGCAGCACAAGAACGGAGTATGATGTTTAGAGGTGAGGAGACAGCCGCCAATATGAGCATAACTTGTGCAACTCTGCCCTTAACACATTTTGAGAACAAAGCGTCCACTGACAAAAGTATTCTTTTCAAAGCGCAAGAACCGGCAGCTGACATGAGCCTCACCTGTGCATACGTTTCGCCAAAAAATTCAGCCGCACAACCAGCAGGTGAGAGGAGCATGATGTTCAGAGGTGAGGAGACAGCCGCCAACATGAGCATGACTTGTGCAACTCTGCCCTTGACACATTTTGAGAACAAAGCATCCACTGACAAAAGCATCCTGTTTGAAAAGCAGGAAACAGCAGCTGATATGAGCCTCACCTGTGCCTACACTTCACCGAAAAATTCAGCCGCACAACCAGCAGGTGAGAGGAGCATGATGCTCAGAGGGGAGGAGACTGCTGCTAACATGAGCATGACTTGCGCTGATATCTCACTCAAACAAAACATCAGCAAAACAGTTATCAACGCTGACTTGCAGCAAAAGGAGGAGAAAAGCATCGTTTTCGGAACGGAAGCTACAGGTGGTAACATGAGTCTAACATGCGTCAACATGTCCCTCGCGCAGCATGCAGAGTCTGAAAAAGCACAGAGTAGCAAAGAGACATGGCCAACGCTCAGTTTGAACCATACACAGCAAGGAACGGAAGACAAGACAGTTACGTTCAAGGCTGACCAGAGCCAGGGTATGATGGACTTGACATGCACATCCCCGTCCACCCAGCCTTTGCCACAGAACATGCAAACTGGGGCCAGGAAATCAACTAAAGACCAGACCGTTGTTTTTTCGGCTGATGAAACTGCAGCACAGATGACGATGACATGTCCACTGCCTGCCAAGCTAGACTGTGGCAAGGAGACAAATTCTCCAAGTGAAGAGGAAAGGAACTCCGACTTGACAGACTCTAGAGCACAGGCTGGGGAGAAGGAAGAGGAGGAGGAAGATGATGGTTTTGACAACAGGGAGCCCACAGCCCTGATGGAGCTCACAGGTATCTTTGCTCAACTGAAGAAAAAGATGGAAACGCCGGCAGAGACCGTAAAGGAAGAGAGTCCTGAGCGTAAAGCCCTGACAACAGAAAGTGCAGTGCTGAAAACGCCTTTGGCGAAAGACCAAAACCACCAACCAGAAAATACTAAGTTTGGAAGCAGTCGCAAGTTGAAGCTGTCACCGGTGACAAATTCAGCCCAGGCAGTGGATTGCTCTCAGAGCTGGTTGCAGACACAAAGAGAGAAGAGTTTAGGAAGTAACACATCCCACGATGCTTTGAAGCGTCATATCTCAAGCTTCAATCCCCTGGGCAGCGGACTGAAAGCTAAGTACCAGCGACTGAGCGGGCAGGCAGTACAAAAAGACGGCTCAAACGCATCTCAGCAGGCAGCTAGACAAGAACAGAAACAACCCTCAGTCCTTGAAAATGAAATGGAAATTGACGGAGATGCAAATAAATCCTCGGGCAGCGGCAATGCCACAACCACAGAGATCTCACCAGCCCAGCAGCTCAGTAATTCAGGCAGCAGCAGGAACGCTGATCCATCTCCAGACATTCTGCAAGAGACCATGCCAGTGTTTTTCCCACTGACATCAGATACCTCAGTGGCAGCAGGAACATCCATGTCTGTGTCTGTCATGCAGACCTCCCTTGGCAAGAGTTTTGTGGAAAAAGAGGTAAACACCACTTTACAACATAACACTTGTAGTCATAGTTATTTCTTAGTTATATTGTTACTTATGATCAAGGTATGTCATATGAGCATGTGCTTTTGTGTTTACCATGTATTGAAATCAGATCCCTGATTATATGTAATTATGAAGAGTTGGTCCGACAACGCCAAGGAATGGACGCAGCTGAGCTTACATGACCTTGTGGCGACAGCCCCTGATAGAACAGCCTGGAGAAGGGTAGCTTCCTCCTCAGCCCTCATGTCCCCCCAACAACTGCCACAGTCAGGGGACTGATGATGATGATGATTATACATGTACAGCATTTTGGACCTTTGTCTGAAAGAAAAATCCTAATTCTTTCTGATGCCTTTGCCTATCTCTCCGACTCTCTTTCTCTCTATGTCCCTTCACGAACACTCAGATCATCTGCCGACTCCCTCAAGCTCAACATCCCCCACACCAAACTCAAAACAGCAGGTCAACGCTCATTTTCTTTCCAAGCACCTAGCCAATGGAACACACTACCTCTCCCCCTCCGTCAACAACAGTCCCTCGAATCATTCAAATCTGCACTCAAGACATTCCTTTTTTCCAAATAATCCATGCATTCTACACTGCCCACCCCATCCCACCCTGAATAACTGTACATATTTTAATGTTTGATGGTGTGTGTGTGCTAGTGACTTTAAGTCTCCGTGTGTGTGAACGAGTGTATGTGCGCCTTGAGTCGCCTGTTGGTGAGATATGTGCGCGTTATAAATATTCGTATTATTATTATTATTAATTCAGTCAATATAACACTTACCTCGACAGTACTATTCTTGCACATTATCTATTATAGGCCGAAAAAATTGGACAAAACGCTGAGTGGGTACAATTATCCCCCATAACCATGCGCCACCGTGGATCCCAAGCACTGTCCGAGTGCTTCCCCCTTACAGGATGTAGGTGGCGCGTCCTCTTTCTTTTTTCGCGCGTGTCAGACGGCTGTGTTTCTGCTACGCTCCCGGATTATTTTGGACTAAGAGGCTTCTTTTCTGTGTGGACTATCACCTGTTGGATTATTGTGTGTTATTCCACTTCTGGCTTGAGGCTACGTTGTGTTTCCTTCAACTTGTGCCTCCGTTGTTGTGTGGCGGACTCGGCTTGCCTCCCGTCCTACTTCGTGGTGACCGGTCGTCTGCTTCTCGTTTCGCCGCATTCACTTGAGTATTGACCTAAATTTTCTTTGAATTTGTTAATTCTCGGTCTTTAAGGGTACGTACAGGGCGAGGTAGGATGTCTCGTCCTGTTTTGGGCTCTGGTTCTACGGAACCAGAGTCTGCCGGGGGCAACCCTTCTCCGGGCGCCCAGCGTCATGTTTTGCGCACGGAGAAGGGGACCTTTCGGCGCTCCGACTCTCCCTCCCCAAACGCTTTGCGTTTGCGGCGAGGGAGGGCGGAGAAAGCCTGTTTGAGCAAGCTCAATGCGAGCTTGCTCAAACAGGCTGGGCTTGAGCCTGGGACTTCGGGCGGGGCTGCGCCGTCGAAGGTTCGGGGAAGGTCGAGGGGAAAGAAAAAGCTTCTTTCTCCTTCTCCTTCAGTGGAACAGGCTTCCCCCCCCTTCGACGCCGTTGTCCGGCCCTCAGTCTCAGGCTTCAGCTCCTCCCGGTTTCAAGCCTGGGGGGAAGGTTTCCTTCTCCTCCCTGGCTCGAATCCGGGGGCAGGTCGATTCCCAACCCTCTTTGGGGGTTGGTGAATCCGATCTAGGGGCTACTGGAGAGACTCAGGTTTCGACATCTTCCTTTTCCGGTGCCTCTCCTGTGCCCTCCTCGGTTTCCACCGCTGTGGAAGCCAGGAGGGACACGGGTCCTCCTCTGAACTCCCTCGCTGGGTCGTCTGCTGCTGTTTCGACAGTAGTTTCGGCCTCCTGGGGGGGGGAGATCGGAGGAGATGACGGGGTCTCTGAATTCCCTCCCCGCTGGGGTTGGGATGCGAAGTGACCCCGTTCAGGGCGGTCCTGTGGGGGCAGGGGTTTCAGGCTTCGTGCCTACGACCACTGCTACTACGGTTCCCTCTGACGTCCGTGTGACTGGTGGCTGTCCCTCTATGAAACGCTCCGGCCTACTAGTTACTGGACGTGGAGGTGTTCGACAGAACGTGGTACTTCTGTCGAATGGTCAGGGCGACGGGAGAATTGTTTCTGTTGCTCAGACCGACACCTCCGACCGGACCATCTTGACCCCACGCCATTCCTTAGTGTCTGGTGTTCGGGTGACGGATGGTCCGGACCAAGGGTCCGGAACGTTCCAGGCTTACGGGTCGGGATCGAACCGGACCCACGGGTCCCGACTGGACTTGACCTCCGGGTTTGGTCCGGACGGGACCCATGGTACCGGACCGTACCGGACCTTAGGGTCCGGTGCGGGACAGTACCTCTGGCCCTTGCCGGACCCCCGGACCTACGGGTCCGGATGGTACGGTACCGGACCAGTGGTCCGGTCGGGGTCCGGACCACCCAACCACCTCTGTTGGTCCGGGTGGTCTGGCACCGAACCGGACCATACCGGACCACCGGACCTACGGGTCCGGATGGTACGGTATGTCCACGTCCGGACCGAGCCACCCGAACACTTCTGTGGGTACGGATGGTTCGGTGCCGAACGGGACCTCCGGATGGTACGGGACCGGACCGAACCTACGGGTCCGGATGGTAGGGTACCTGACCACTGGTCCGGTCTGGACCACCCGACCACCTCTGTTGGTCCGGATGGTCTGGCACGGAACCGGACCATACCAGACCACCGGACCTACGGGTGACCATACCGGACCTACGGGTCCGGATGGTACGGTATGTCCACGTCCGGACCGAACCACCCGAACACTTCTGTGGGTACGGATCTTTCGGTGCCGTACGGGACCTCCGGATGGTACGGGACCGGACCGGATCACCGGACCGGAACACCGGACCACTCTACCGGATCGGTCCGGACCACCCAACCACCTCTTTTGGTCCGGATGGTCTGGCACCGAACCGGACCACCGGACCTACGGGTCCGGATGGTACGGTATGTCCACGTCCGGACCGAACCACCCGAACACTTCTGTGGGTACGGATGGTTCGGTGCCGAACGGGACCTCCGGATGGTCCGGGACCGGACCGGTGGTTCGGTCTGGACCGGACCACCCGACCACCGCTGTTGGTCCGGATGGTCTGGCACCAAACCGGACCACCGGACCTACGGGTCCGGATGGTACGGTATGTCCACGTCCGGACCGAGCCACCCGAACACTTCTGTGGGTACGGATGGTTCGGTGCCGAACGGGATCTCCGGATGGTATCGGACCGGACCTACGGGTCTGGATGGTCCGGTACCGGACCAGTGGTCCGGACCGGACCACCCGACCACCCCTGTTGGTCTGGATGGTCTGGCACCGAACCGGACCATACCGGACCTACGGGTCCGGATGGTACGGTATGTCCATGTCCGGACCGAACCACCCGAACACTTCTGTGGGTACGGATGGTTCGGTGCCGAACGGGACCTCCGGATGGTACGGGACCGGACCGGACCACCCTACCGGACCGGATCGGCACCCCCGACCGGACCGGACCATTTCTTTTCTGATCAGACCCGATGGGTTCCTGTTCAGTCTATAAATGGCGGGGGTTCGTTGGCTGGGCTGACCCAACAGTCGCAGGGTTTTTGTTTTTTCTCCCCCTTCGGCTGCTGGAGACGTTTCGTCTTTGGGGCAGGTGTCTTCGCGGCCTCTTGCTTCTGTGGGCGTTTCTTCACAGCCTGCTTCATCGCTTTCGGCTCTTCTCCCTCAAGCTCCCTACACTCCTTGTCATGAATTATTATTATGAGGCGCGAACCTGTCAAGAATAGAATAGGCAACCGAGACTACTCGCGCATTACACGACGTAGCCAAGTGACGTATTCATGTGACGTATCCAAATGTACTGACGTAAACTAAAATCGTTTCACGAGAGGGTCGTTTTCCGCAAGTCCACGCGAAGAACGCTTGGAAGAAAAGCCGTTCCCCTTCTTTGAGGGAACCCACGGTCTAACGATTTATTCATCTTCCTCTTCCTCATGTTGCCGTAATTGTGGAGAGAGATGTAACCAGACTACTACTGCTATTAACTTGATGATGGTGTCTTGAGAAGAAGAGTGACGAACCAAACCAGGAGCGCGGTCTTCTAGACCAGTCAAGTGCTACAAGTCATCTCGAGTACTTTTTCAATGACATCGAGCTAAGTCAAAACTTCATAAACATTATGTGTATTCCTTTTGTTTTGATGTCCTTCAAGGGAACATTCTGAAGAACGTTTGCAGCAGCGGAGTCACGTTAGATTACCGTGACAGAATTGAAATCCAGCAGCAATAGACATTTGATCAGAGTGTGCTGTGATGCAAGTAACATGACCTAGCTTGAACAGTGTGTGATACATTTAGTACGATACTGATATTTAGCAAAAATATAGACTAACCTGATTAATGTGTGCTGCATTGCAAGAATTTTATTAACACTATCCATGCATTAAATTGTATAAACCTGTGTTGACCTTTCTCCGCTACTTCGAGAGCATGGGAAAGAGTGAAGGAAAGTAAAGTCAAGGCAGTACCTGTTTCTTTAGCTAATACGAAAAGGCGGCGTGTTTTCCTTCCATAAACTTCCTTTGGAAGGCGCACGCAGAAAGAAACAGGCTGACGAAAACTGACCTGTGACATATGGGGGCTTCGTCCGGGATATTGTAACTCGTAATTTCAATTTGGCTTCCCCAAACAAATTTTCTTCAAACAAATTCCCTATTCGTTTTTCGTTTGTGTGTTCGTCCGTTCATGTTCATCATCGTATAAATCAACTTTTGTGTTTATTCATGTTTATAGTTAGCTCATCATTTAACGATAACAGAGTCTGACGTGTGTGCTTCAGCACACGGGAATAATCCAAATGAAGAGTGACGCAAGGCTTTGACGTCACTATAATAATTTACGTAAAGCACTAATGTTATAGTAGTTTAGTTCCCCCTATTTGGCTGTGCTAAACAAAAAGCTATAACAGAAGACAGTGGACTAACACCCTGTCAGGCCATCCTGTGTCCCTTAGTCGACAAAATTATAATATTGTTGGTCGCCGTGGGAGGTTGGTGGGCGAATTGGGTTATATACGAGGGATAGCACTCATCTTCGTCCAGAAGGACCGTGGAAGTGAAGTTGATTCTGCAGACAGTCACACTTCACAACGCCAAGAGTAAGGGTTAGGAAAATTAGATTATTGTCTATATCGCAGTAGATAATTGAAGAATCTTATTTCGACTTACTGTGCGATAGAATCGAGTTGATATTAATATAGGCGAAAGGTCCACGTTGATGGAGCGCCGATGAGATATTAAAATGAAGTTCACTCGATAGAACGGTATATTGTTTGACATATACCAGAAGAACCATAAATTCTAGTGTTAGGTATCCGTGGTTGTAAAAGGATATTAGAATGGTTCAGAGAAATCGTGTCATTGGGACACGTAGCGTTTACTGAGGTAACGTTGAACGTTCATGAATTCAAGTAGCAAAGTGAGCTTCACTAAAGTAACACTTCATTCTATAGTGAGGGAGTTTTCTCTCTCTAGTAAATAGTGTGTGAAAAGCAGTTTAGTCAAATCGGTTTTTCAACCGAGCATCACGTATTTGCAGTTTGATTCAGTGAATATCTGTGTGTGAGTTAACGTAAAGGATATGCAAACATCCAAACACCCGAGTACTAGGGCGCATATAGCAAAAATGAACGCTGACCCGCAGAACCAGAATACGGCTGAGGCCGTAGTTTCAGATGTTGAAGGTGGTGACACAAACACCCAAGGAGAATCGAGCGATAATGATTCTCAGACGTTAGGCGCGCGTGTAACGACTTATGTATCCGCTGCGAGTAATGAACGTGCAGGTCCGATCCACCCTGTGAAATCCGGATTGGAGTGGACTCGCGAACTTTTGGCGATAGGACGAGAGTTAGGACTCGAAGGCAAAGACTTGCGTGAGTTTGTAGCTGAAGAACGCGCACGAGAGGAACGTGAACGTGAACGTGAACGTGAAGCCGGTGAACGAGAAGCCGATCGCGCGTTTCAGCTAGAACAGTTGAGGATACAAACGGAAGCACGCCGAGACAACGCCAACAATAACGCGTCGAGGCGTCGTGGGGATGACGACTTTATCCCAAAAATCCCTTTTCTTGATGACAAAGACGACATCGAGAGTTGGTTTGCACAATTTGAACATTATGCAACCGACTGTCATCTCGACGACGAACGCAAAGCTACGAGAATGGTGTATTTCCTGAAAGGAAAGGCGAGAACCATTTATGCAAAACTCAGTTTCGAAGACGCGCGCAACTACAACACTTTGAAGAATGCGTTGTATGATGGATTTCAACTGACAGCAGATCAATATCGGAAGAAATTCCGTCAGCTGAAGCGAAACCCATCTGACACGTACAAAGAACATGTCACCAAACTTGAGCGCATCCTCGATAAATGGATCGAGTTAGCCAAGTGCAATGAACATGTGGCAGATCTGAAGGATCTAGTTCTCAGAGAACAATTAGAGAACACCTTCCCTGCCGAAGTGATGTTGCACGTACTTGATCGGAAACCGAAGTCTGCGAAAGAAATGGGCGAAATTGCCACGGAGTACGAACAATCACGTTCGAACATCAGGCCACGGCAATCTCACCAAAACCATTCTAGCGGCAGCGCGTTTTCGAACACAAAAAGTTCGAATGTCGTCAGAAGTGACGCGAAAGAGAAAGCGTCACAGAAAGAACATAAATACGTGAGCGATGATGAAAAGCAAAGACTGAAAGCCACAGGCTGTTGTTTTTTTTGCAAGGGCAAAGGGCACCTGTCGCGATTTTGTCCCAATAAGGGAGAAAGCGTTCACGCAGTTCATGTTCGAAATGAATTTGATGGACAAGAAATCCCCGTACATCTTGACAAGCTGTGCAAGTCGTGCAAAAAGAAGGATTTCAAAGAGGAAGTGTTCATCAAATTAGACGGCCGAATCGTAAAAGCATTACGCGATTCCGGGTGCTCAGGTATTATGGTCAGGGCCGACCTTATACCTGAAGAAAGGTACTTGGCAAAGAAAAAAGAAACTACTCTCGCAGAGAAGAAAACACGGAAATTGTGTCCCACGGCTGTGGCCCACATTGACTGTCCGTATTTTGATGCCAAAACCGAAGTGGTCATACTCGAAGATCCCATTTATCCTGTCCTCATAGGAAAATGGTATGGTGTAGGCCAGAACAAGAGGAAGACCCCTTTGTTTCCAGTACGTGACCCGAGTTGGTATCAAGGTGAGACCAACGCGACGGTCAGTACACGTAAGCAAGAGAAGGAGGAAAAAGAGCAGAATGAGAAACCTGTGCCGGGAACTAGGCATGATGACAGAAATACACACAAGATGTATTCCCCGCACGATCTCAAGAAGGCTCAGAATGATGATGAAACACTGGCAAAAGTACGCCAGATGGCTGTTTCAGGAGAATCATTCCACGGCGTGAGGTATGTCTACAAGAAAGAAATCTTGTACAGGACAACCCTCGACAAAACCGGGAGTGAGTCTAGTAAAGTCGTTGTTCCCAAAGAAATGAGAACCAAAGTTCTTTCTTTTGGGCACGACCACCCGATGGCAGGTCATCTCGGGCAAAAGAAAACCACTGATAGAATCCGGTGTGAGTTCTGGTGGCCAGGTTTTGTCGGAGACATAAAACGTTACTGTCTCTCGTGTGACACATGCCAAAGAACAGCGCCAAAAAGCAGAACCAAGAAAGCACCTCAAGACAGTCTGGGGTTCTCACCCTTTGAAATGCAGTATGGCAAGACCATCAGAGGTCCCATGCAGGATCTGCGTCGGGCATGGACTGATGAATCGGTCGAAGGTGAACAGAAGACGACAGCAGAATACGTTGTCGACCTCAGAAACAGAATTGACGAAAAAAAAAGAAGAAGCAGAAGAACACATCGCCGTAGTCATCGAGGAAGATGATACGATGAACGATGATATCTTCCGAATAGACACTCAGAAGATGATTCCTCTGCTGGAAACTACTCGTACAGAAGATGTCACAAGCGTGAACTTCTGTAAAGAATTGAGTAGAGAAAGAACAAAAGAGGCGAAAGCGATCTGTAGTACATTCTCCAAGAATATGACTGATGTACCGATTACTACCAACTTGGAGAAGTGCAGAATCGAACTTTCAGAGAAGAAACCTGTGTTTGTTCAACCGAGACCCATACCTCATGCGATGGTGAAAACGGTTGTAGACGAGATCGACGAGATGTTGAAGCTCAGGGTCATTGAACCGGCAAACTCACCGTACAATGCTCAAATCGTTTTTGTAAAGAAGAAAGGAGGTAAGAAATACCGGGTTATGACAACCATAGAGCAAATTAATTAAGTCGCGCTTCATATAGTGACTAAATTTGGGAAATTCATTCTCAAGAAAGGGGCTGTCATGAATTATTATTATGAGGCGCGAACCTGTCAAGAATAGAATAGGCAACCGAGACTACTCGCGCATTACACGACGTAGCCAAGTGACGTATTCATGTGACGTATCCAAATGTACTGACGTAAACTAAAATCGTTTCACGAGAGGGTCGTTTTCCGCAAGTCCACGCGAAGAACGCTTGGAAGAAAAGCCGTTCCCCTTCTTTGAGGGAACCCACGGTCTAACGATTTATTCATCTTCCTCTTCCTCATGTTGCCGTAATTGTGGAGAGAGATGTAACCAGACTACTACTGCTATTAACTTGATGATGGTGTCTTGAGAAGAAGAGTGACGAACCAAACCAGGAGCGCGGTCTTCTAGACCAGTCAAGTGCTACAAGTCATCTCGAGTACTTTTTCAATGACATCGAGCTAAGTCAAAACTTCATAAACATTATGTGTATTCCTTTTGTTTTGATGTCCTTCAAGGGAACATTCTGAAGAACGTTTGCAGCAGCGGAGTCACGTTAGATTACCGTGACAGAATTGAAATCCAGCAGCAATAGACATTTGATCAGAGTGTGCTGTGATGCAAGTAACATGACCTAGCTTGAACAGTGTGTGATACATTTAGTACGATACTGATATTTAGCAAAAATATAGACTAACCTGATTAATGTGTGCTGCATTGCAAGAATTTTATTAACACTATCCATGCATTAAATTGTATAAACCTGTGTTGACCTTTCTCCGCTACTTCGAGAGCATGGGAAAGAGTGAAGGAAAGTAAAGTCAAGGCAGTACCTGTTTCTTTAGCTAATACGAAAAGGCGGCGTGTTTTCCTTCCATAAACTTCCTTTGGAAGGCGCACGCAGAAAGAAACAGGCTGACGAAAACTGACCTGTGACACTCCTGCTGTTGAGGAGTTGTCGGGAAGTGAAGAGGAGAGTGAGTCGGAGGACGATAGGGAGGAGGATCAGGGTCGCCCTGAGGTTAACACTGATCCTCTACCCTTGCCGGTTTCTGATGGAACTTCCGAAGCTATGCTTCGTACTTTCCAACAGTACATGACAGACATCACGCGGCGTCTTGACGCCACGGATGCCTCTCTTAAGCGTCTGTCAATATAACACTTACCTCGACAGTACTATTCTTGCACATTATCTATTATAGGCCGAAAAAAAAAATTGGACAAAACGCTGAGTGGGTACAATTATCTCCCATAACCATGCGCCACCGTGGATCCCAAGCACTGTCCGAGTGCTTCCCCCTTACAGGATGTAGGTGGCGCGTCCTCTTTCTTTTTTCGCGCGTGTCAGACCGGCTGTGTTTCTGCTACGCTCCCGGATTATTTTGGACTAAGAGGCTTCTTTTCTGTGTGGACTATCACCTGTTGGATTATTGTGTGTTATTCCACTTCTGGCTTGAGGCTACGTTGTGTTTCCTTCAACTTGTGCCTCCGTTTTTGTGTGGCGGACTCGGCGTGCCTCCCGTCCTACTTCGTGGTGACCGGTCGTCTGCTTCTCGTTTCGCCGCATTCACTTGAGTATTGACCTAAATTTTCTTTGAATTTTGTTAATTCTCGGTCTTTAAGGGTACGTACAGGGCGAGGTAGGATGTCTCGTCCTGTTTTGGGCTCTGGTTCTACGGAACCAGAGTCTGCCGGGGGCAACCCTTCTCCGGGCGCCCAGCGTCATGTTTTACGCACGGAGAAGGGGACCTTTCGGCGCTCCGACTCTCCCTCCCCAAACGCTTTGCGTTTGCGGCGAGGGAGGGCGGAGAAAGCCTGTTTGAGCAAGCTCAATGCGAGCTTGCTCAAACAGGCTGGGCTTGAGCCTGGGACTTCGGGCGGGGCTGCGCCGTCGAAGGTTCGGGGAAGGTCGAGGGGAAAGAAAAAGCTTCTTTCTCCTTCTCCTTCAGTGGAACAGGCTTCCCCCCCTTCGACGCCGTTGTCCGGCCCTCAGTCTCAGGCTTCAGCTCCTCCCGGTTTCAAGCCTGGGGGGAAGGTTTCCTTCTCCTCCCTGGCTCGAATCCGGGGGCAGGTCGATTCCCAACCCTCTTTGGGGGTTGGTGAATCCGATCTAGGGGCTACTGGAGAGACTCAGGTTTTGACAGCCAACGGCCATACCACGTTGTAAACACCGGTTCTCGTCCGACCACCGAAGTTAAGCAACGTCGGGCCCGGTTAGTACTTGGATGGGTGACCGCCTGGGAACACCGGGTGCAGTTGGCATTAAAATCTTCCTTTTCCGGTGCCTCTCCTGTGCCAGGAGGGACACGGGTCCTCCTCTGAACTCCCTCGCTGGGTCGTCTGCTGCTGTTTCGACAGTAGTTTCGGCCTCCTGGGGGGGGAGATCGGAGGAGATGACGGGGTCTCTGAATTCCCTCCCCGCTGGGGTTGGGATGCGAATTGACCCCGTTCAGGGCGGTCCTGTGGGGGCAGGGGTTTCAGGCTTCGTGCCTACGACCACTGCTACTACGGTTCCCTCTGACGTCCGTGTGACTGGTGGCTGTCCCTCTTGAAACGCTCCGGCCGACTAGTTACTGGACGTGGAGGTGTTCGACAGAACGTGGTACTTCTGTCGAATGGTCAGGGCGACGGGAACATTGTTTCTGTTGCTCAGACCGACACCTCCGACCGGACCGTCTTGACCCCACGCCATTCCTTAGCGTCTGGTGTTCGGGTGACGGATGGTCCGGACCAAGGGTCCGGAACGTTCCAGGCTTACGGGTCGGGATCGAACCGGACCCACGGGTCCCGACTGGACTTGACCTCCGGGTTTGGTCCGGACGGGACCCATGGTACGGGACCGTACCGGACCTTAGGGTCCGGTGCTAAGGTCCGGTGCGGGACAGTACCTCTGGCCCTTGCCGGACCCCCGGACCTACGGGTCCGGATGGTACGGTACGGGACCAGTGGTTCGGTCGGGACCGGACCACCCGACCACCTCTGTTGGTCTGGGTGGTCTGGCACCGAACCGGAACACACCGGACCACCGGACCTACGGGTCCGGATGGTACGGTACCGGACCAGTGGTCCGGTCGGGGCCGGACCACTCGACCACCTCTGTTGGTCCGGGTGGTCTGGCACCGAACCGGACCATGCCGGACCTACGGGTCCGGATGGTACGGTATGTCCACGTCCGGACCGAGCCACCGTACCCGAACACTTCTGTGGGTACGGATGGTTCGGTACCGAACGGGACCTCCGGATGGTACGGGACCGGACCGAACCTATGGGTTCGGATGGTCCGGTACCGGACCGGACTGGTCCGGTCCGAACCGGACCACCCGACCACCTCTGTTGGTCCGGATGGTCTGTCACCGAACCGGAACATACCGGACCACCGGACCTACGGGTCCGGATGGTACGGTAGGTCCACGTCCGGACCGAACCACCCGAACACTTCTGTGGGTACGGATGGTTCGGTGCCGTACGGGACCTCCGGATGGTACGGGACCGGACCACAGGACCGGAACACCGGACCACCCTACCGGATCGGTCCGGACCACCCGACCACCTCTGTTGGTCCGGATGGTCTGGTACCGAACCGGACCTACGGGTCCGGATGGTACGGTATGTCCACGTTCGGACCGAGCCACCCGAACACTTCTGTGGGTACGGGTGGTTCGGTGCCGAACGGGACCTCCGGATGGTACGGGACCGGACCGGACCTACGGGTCCGGATGGTCCGGTGCTGGACCGGTGGTCCGGTCCGGACCGGACCACCCGACCACCTCTGTTGGTCCGGATGGTCTGGCACCGAACCGGACCATACCGGACCACCAGACTTACGGGTCCGGATGGTACGGTGTGTCCACGTCCGGACCGAGCCACCCGAACACTTCTGTGGGTACGGATGGTTCGGTGCCGAACGGGACCTCCGGATGGTACGGGACCGGACCGGAACACCGGACCGGAACACCTGACCGGACCACCCTACCGGACCGGTCCGGACCACCCGACCACCTCTGTTGGTCCGGATGGTCTTTGAAAGCCAGAACTAGTCGCTTTCGCTCTAGCTTCATCCCCCATGCTGTACTGACAACTCCTGTAGTGAAGACGTTGTAATATACTGTAGTTATAGGATTGGGGGGGGGGGTTCTTTTGTTACTTAGTCCTTTCACTGCATTCCATTACTGTTCTCATAACTTGTGATAGTGGAAATATGTGCAATGTGGAATGGTCCTTATTTCTAAGGTGCTGGAGTAGTTCTGTGATGGTAGTAGTTTTGTGCAATGCGACTCTAGGTTCAGGTGCTTGAGTAGATCTGTGATAGTCTGTTAATACTGTTGTTTTAAACTGTCTAACTGGCTAGATCATGATTATATAATTTTATGTGATGATCTGACTAAATGATAATAATTACGTGTACTACTTACTTTTAAATGGATTATAAATTTTAGGTATTGTTCTAGTATTCACTAATGTTGTATTGATATTACGGGCACCCCTTTTAAACTGATATGGTTTTTACCTTTACAAGGCGACGATGTGAATTTGTGATGTAGATATGTGGCTGGTTATGTGTGAGAATGTAAATAATTGTGTGTGTGTGTGTGTGTGTGTGTGTGTGTGTGTGTGTGTGTGTGTGTGTGAGTTGTGTCTGTGTGTGCATGACAGTGTAATGTACGTATGTATGCATGCATGGTGATGTGTGTCTGCATATGTGTCTGGTTGGTTTTTATTTTATTTTTACCGTGCCGTGCCAAGATGAAATCCTTTTGCAAAATTGGTGAATAAATATCTTGTATCTTGTATCTTGTATGGTACGGTACGTCCACGCCCGGACCGAACCACCCGAACACTTCTGTGCGTACGGATGGTTCGGTGCCCAACAGGACCTCCGGATGGTACCGGACCTACGGGTCCGGACCTACGGGTCCGGATGGTCCGGTGCCGGACCACCCGACCACCTCTGTTGGTCTGGATGGTCTGGCACCGAACCGGACCATACCGGACCACCGGACCTACGGGTCCGGATGGTACGGTATGTCCACGTCCGGACCTAACCACCCGAACACTTCTGTGGGTACGATGGTTCGGTGCAGAACGGGACCTCCGGATGGTACGACACCGGACCAGAACACCGGACCACCCTACCGGACCGGATCGGCACCCCCGACCGGACCGGACCATTTCTTTTCTGATCAGACCCGATGGGTTCCTGTTCAGTCTATAAATGGCGGGGGTTCGTTGGCTGGGCTGACCCAACAGTCGCAGGGTTGTTGTTTTTCTCCCCCTTCGGCTGCTGGAGACGTTTCGTCTTTGGGGCAGGGGTCTTCGCGGCCTCTTGCTTCTGTGGGCGTTTCTTCACAGCCTGCTTCATCGCTTTCGGCTCTTCCCCCTCAAGCTCCCTACACTCCTGCTTTTGAGGAGTTGTTGGGAAGTGAAGAGGAGAGTGAGTCGGAGGACGATAGGGAGGAGGATCAGGGTCGCCCTGAGGTTAACACTGATCCTCTACCCTTGCCGGTTTCTGATGGAACTTCCGAAGCTATGCTTCGTACTTTCCAACAGTACATGACAGACATCACGCGGCGTCTTGACGTCACGGATGCCTCTCTTAAGCGTCTGTCGTCTAGTGTTGACACACAGGACGTGGACCCGGGGTCTGAGGACGAGAGGCAGGAGGCTCGTCCTCGCACAGCTAGAAGGACAGTTTCAGGACGTCCTTCCCTGAGACGCCCTCTCGTCCTTTGATTCCGCTTCGGCCCGGGCGCGGGAGGCTCACGCCGCGTCTGCCGGCGGCTCGTTTTATGAACGATCCGGCCTCCGGCAATTCGCGTTCCACCCTAGTCTTAGTGCCACGGTGGAAGCGGCAGCACATCGCCTGAGGAGTACAGATTCACGTGCAAACGCGACCTATGTTCCTCGGGAGGACGCGGGTTCAGTGCCATGCTTTCCTTCGGGAGGCGCACCTCCACTGTTTCCTCGTGTCCAATCTGTTTCGTCCCTCCCTTTTCCCTTTGACTCTCGAACTCTCCCTTTCCAGACTTCGAGTGTTTAGGGTGGGGCTGACGGTGATGTGTTCGTTGGGGAGGTGCCTTCGGTCAAGAAGGTGGAACTGAGCTCTGCTTCGTTCCACAATCTTGAGGCCACCGTTTCTTCCACAGTCGAGGCCCAATCACAGGCCTTGACATGGATGAGCACGCTGTCCACACTGTTGGACCCTCCCGATCGGGCAGAGTCCGATTCCACTCGGGTCCTTGACACGGTTCGAGTGGATCGGGCTTTGCATGCCGTGCGATCGTGCGTGACGTCTGCGGCAGAATTGGCCATTGGAACACGGGTCCACTTTATTGGCCCTGTTCCGTGATCATTTTCTGCCTACTTCTATAGTGCCTCCGGATATGAGGAAGAGTCTGAGGAACACGTTTCCTCAGCCTTCTTCCCTCTTTCATCCGGACACTGTTCGTTCTGTGGTGGAGTCCACACGCCAGAGGAACACTGATTCTCTGATGGTTGGCCTCGCTGCTTCGGCGACGGCGGCGGGGAGTAAGAGAAGTGCTACAGTCACCTCCAGCTCCCAGCCTCAGAAGAAGAAGAAGAAGAAGAAGCCAGTTTCACTGCCTCCTTCTTCCTCCTCTTAGGCGCCTGTTGCGTTCCCAAGCAAGACGAAGGGTGCTCAGACAGGTAAGGGGAAGCAGCACCACCAGGGGGGGTGGTCGCAAGCCTGCGCCTGCCCGCCAGCAGAATTTTCAGTGAGTCCCGGCCCTACGTTGACGCCCCCTCAAGTTGCCCCTCTTTCGTCCGTCGGTTCCCTTTTTCGGGCCCGCGGCACGTGGGGCAGACTGGTCTCCAACCAGTTTTTCTTGAGGGTGGTGTGGTCGGGGTTTTCTCTACCGCTGTCGTCACAACCTCCATTGTGCGCTCTACCCTGGACGTTCCCCCCTCCTCGAGACCCTGCCAGATGGCAGGCTCTTCAGGACGAGGTGAACTCGTTGGTCGAGAAGAAGGCGGTCTACCCCCTTTCTCAGCCTTCTCCGGGGTTCTGCTCCCGCCTGTTCACCGTCCCCAAAAAGGACGGCCGGTTCAGGCCGGTGTTGGACCTCTCCACCTTGAACTTGTACCTTCACAGGTGCAAGTTCAAGATGGAAACCCCTTCGTCGGTCCGGTTGGCCATCCGGCCAAACGATTGGGCCATGTCTGGGACCTCCAGGATGCTTACTTCCACATCCTGGTGGCCCCGGGGTACCGACATCTGCTCCGGTTCGTTTGGGAGGGCACAGTGTTCGAGTTTCGGGCCCTCCCATTCGGCCTGTCCTTGGCCCCTCTGATTTTCAACGGGGACAACAACACCACATGCTTAGCTTACCTTCGCCACCAGGGGGGCACCAATTCTCGGTCCCTCTCCCTGTTGGCGGAGGAGATTCTGCTCTGGTGCCAGACCAATCAGGTCCGGATGTCAGTCCAGTTCGTTCCGGGGAAACTGAACGCCCTGGCCGACATTCTCAGTCGGGGCGATCAGGTTCTCTCCACAGAATGGACCATCGCTCACAACGTTCTACAGCGTCTGTGGGCAAGGTGGGACCGTCCTCTGATCGATCTGTTCGCAACTCGATTCAGCGCTCGGCTTCCCAGGTACGTCAGCCCCTTTCGAGACATGAATGCGTTCCACTTGGACGCATTCACTCTCTTGTGGAGGCTCCTCGATGCTTACGCCTATCCCCCGACATCTCTGATTCCGAGGGTGCTGGCAAAATATCTGCAGGAACGACCAAGACTGATTTTGGTCGCGCCTTACTGGCCAACAGCTCCGTGGTTTCCAGATCTTCGCGGTCTCACCCACGTAGACCCTCTACCTCTGGATCTGGACGGGGGAGGTCTGCTCCAGCCTCGATCATGCCTCCCTCATCCACGTCCAGAGAGTCTGTGCTTGACCGCATGGCTCTTGTGCGCTCCAAACTGCTTGCACTAGGATTGCACAAGAGTTCAGTAGAGTTTTCCTTGAACGCTAAGAGGCGATCAACTAATCAGCTCTACGACTTACGCTGGAGAGCTTGGGCCACCTTCGCCTTGTCCAAGGGGATAAAGCCGCTTTATCCCTCAACACAGGACTTGGCCAACTTCCTGGTGGAAGTGTATCAAAAGAAGAGTCTTTCTTCTAAGACTCTTCTTGGATACAGATCTGCCATCGCTTCCACGATTGCGGCCGCTACTGGTCGCAGACCTGAACACTTGATCAGGTCCTCCCTCATCGCTAATGTCCTTTCGGGTATTAGCAATGCAGCGGTGTCTAAACCTCGGGTTTCATTTCCCAAGGGGGATGTCTTTCTGGTCCTCAAACTCCTGCGTAGCAATGAGTTTGAACCCCTGGCAGGCATCAGTATCAAGTTGCTGATTTTTAAGACTAATTGTTCCTCATCGCTTTAGCCACTTGCCGTAGACTCAGTGGTATTCAAGCTTTGAGTGGCCTGGACTTTGACATTGAGTTCACCACACAGCAGTGGTTGCCAGCATGGTCACGTCAGTCTAAGGTATTGTTTCTTGGGTATATTTTCTTTTACGGTAGTACTGTTCGAAAATTGCCTGGGTATCTTAATCCTTGGATTTAAGTGATTTTGATTAAGGAGTTTAATACTCTACATATCACCCTCACACCACTCTGGTATTCTGTGCAAGAATAGTACTGTCGAGGTAAGTGTTATATTGACTGTAAGGCTTCTTTTTAAGCCTACTGTCTATATGATACTTACCGAGACAGTACTATTAGAGTTTCCCTCCCGCCTCCCCTCTTGATATGTTATGGGCTTTTTGAGGGTCTGCAGCTCATAAAGAAAGAGGACGCGCCACCTACATCCTGTAAGGGGGAAGCACTCGGACAGTGCTTGGGATCCACGGTGGCGCATGGTTATGGGAGATAATTGTACCCACTCAGCGTTTTGTCCAATTTTTTTTTTCGGCCTATAATAGATAATGTGCAAGAATAGTACTGTCTCGGTAAGTATCATATAGACAGTAGGCTTAAAAAGAAGCCTTACAGTCGTCTAGTGTTGACACACAGGACGTGGACCCGGGGTCTGAGGACGAGAGGCAGGAGGCTTGCCCTCGCACAGCTAGAAGGACGTTTGAACAGTTTCAGGACGTCCTTCCCTGAGACGCCCTCTCGTCCTTTGAGACGCCCTCTCGTCCTTTGAGTCCGCTTCGGCCCGGGCGCGGGAGGCACACGCCGCATCTGCCGGCGGCTCGTTTTATGAACGATCCGGCCGCCGGCAATTCGCGTTCCACCCTAGTCTTAGTGCCACGGTGGAAGCGGCAGCACATCGCCTGAGGAGTACAGATTCACGTGCAAACGCGACCTATGTTCCTCGGGAGGACGCGGGTTCAGTGCCGTGCTTTCCTTCGGGAGGCGCACCTCCACTGTTTCCTCGTGTCCAATCTGTTTCGTCCCTCCCTTTTCCCTTTGACTCTCGAACTCTCCCTTTCCAGACTTCGAGTGTTTAGGGTGGGGCTGACGGTGATGTGTTCGTTGGGGAGGTGCCTTCGGTCAAGAAGGTGGAACTGAGCTCTGCTTCGTTCCACAATCTTGAGGCCACCGTTTCTTCCACAGTCGAGGCCCAATCACAGGCCTTGACATGGATGAGCACGCTGTCCACACTGTTGGACCCTCCCGATCGGGCAGAGTCCGATTCCACTCGGGTCCTTGACACGGTTCGAGTGGATCGGGCTTTGCATGCCGTGCGATCGTGCGTGACGTCTGCGGCAGAATTGGCCATTGGAACACAGGTCCACTTGTTGGCCCTGTTCCGTGATCATTTTCTGGCTACTTCTATAGTGCCTCCGGATATGAGGAAGAGTCTGAGGAACACGTTTCCTCAGCCTTCTTCCCTCTTTCATCCGGACACTGTTCGTTCTGTGGAGGAACACTGATTCTCTGATGGTTGGCCTCGCTGCTTCGGCGACGGCGGCGGGGAGTAAGAGAAGTGCTACAGTCACCTCCAGCTCCCAGCCGAAGAAGAAGAAGAAGAAGAAGCCAGTTTCACTGCCTCCTTCTTCCTCCTCTCAGGCGCCTGTCGCGTTCCCCCCTGCGGCCCCGGCTTCTCGTGCTCCCAAGCAAGAAGAAGGGTGCTCAGACAGGTAAGGGGAAGCAGCACCACCAGGGGGGGTGGTCGCAAGCCTGCGCCTGCCCGCCAGCAGAATTTTCAGTGAGTCCCGGCCCTACGTTGACGCCCCCTCAAGTTGCCCCTCTTTCGTCCGTCGGTTCCCTTTTTCGGGCCTGCGACATGTGGAGCAGACTGGTCTCCAACCAGTTTATCTTGAGGGTGGTGGGGTCGGGGTTTTCTCTACCGCTGTCGTCACAACCTCCATTGTCCGCTCTACCATTGACGTTCCCCCCTCCTCGAGACCCTGCCAGATGGCAGGCTCTTCAGGACGAGGTGAACTCGTTGGTCGAGAAGAAGGCGGTCTACCCCCTTTCTCAGCCTTCTCCGGGGTTCTGCTCCCGCCTGTTCACCGTCCCCAAAAAGGGACGGCCGTCCCCAAAAAGGATGGCCGGTTCAGGCCGGTGTTGGACCTCTCCACCTTGAACTTGTACCTTCACAGGTGCAAGTTCAAGATGGAAACCCCTTCGTCGGTCCGGTTGGCCATCCGGCCAAACGATTGGGCCACGTCTGGGACCTCCAGGATGCTTACTTCCACATATGGAAACCCCTTCGTCGGTCCGGTTGGCCATCCGGCCAAACGATTGGGCCACGTCTGGGACCTCCAGGATGCTTACTTCCACATCCTGGTGGCCCCGGGGTACCGACATCTGCTCCGGTTCGTTTGGGAGGGCACAGTGTTCGAGTTTCGGGCCCTCCCATTCGGCCTGTCCTTGGCCCCTCTGATTTTCAACGGGGACAACAACACCACATGCTTAGCTTACCTTCGCCACCAGGGGGGCACCAATTCTCGGTCCCTCTCCCTGTTGGCGGAGGAGATTCTGCTCTGGTGCCAGACCAATCAGGTCCGGATGTCAGTCCAGTTCGTTCCGGGGAAACTGAACGCCCTGGCCGACATTCTCAGTCGGGGCGATCAGGTTCTCTCCACAGAATGGACCATCGCTCACAACGTTCTACAGCGTCTGTGGGCAAGGTGGGACCGTCCTCTGATCGATCTGTTCGCAACTCGATTCAGCGCTCGGCTTCCCAGGTACGTCAGCCCCTTTCGAGACACGAATGCGTTCCACTTGGACGCATTCACTCTCTTGTGGAGGCTCCTCGATGCTTACGCCTATCCCCCGACATCTCTGATTCCGAGGGTGCTGGCAAAATATCTGCAGGAACGACCAAGACTGATTTTGGTCGCGCCTTACTGGCCAACAGCTCCGTGGTTTCCAGATCTTCGCGGTCTCACCCACGTAGACCCTCTACCTCTGGATCTGGACGGGGGAAGTCTGCTCCAGCCTCGGTCATGCCTCCCTCATCCACGTCCAGAGAGTCTGTGCTTGACCGCATGGCTCTTGTGCGCTCCAAACTGCTTGCACTAGGATTGCACAAGAGTTCAGTAGAGTTTTCCTTGAACGCTAAGAGGCGATCAACTAATCAGCTCTACGACTTACGCTGGAGAGCTTGGGCCACCTTCGCCTTGTCCAAGGGGATAAAGCCGCTTTATCCCTCAACACAGGACTTGGCCAACTTCCTGGTGGAAGTGTATCAAAAGAAGAGTCTTTCTTCTAAGACTCTTCTTGGATACAAATCTGCCATCACTTCCACGATTGCGGCCGCTACTGGTCGCATGGTCTGAACACTTGATCAGGTCCTCCCTCATCGCTAATGTCCTTTCGGGTATTAGCAATGCAGCGGTGTCTAAACCTCGGGTTTCATTTCCCAAGGGGGATGTCTTCCTGGTCCTCAAACTCCTGCGTAGCAATGAGTTTGAACCCCTGGCAGGCATCAGTATCAAGTTGCTGATTTTTAAGACTAATTGTTCCTCATCGCTTTAGCCACTTGCCGTAGACTCAGTGGTATTCAAGCTTTGAGTGGCCTGGACTTTGACATTGAGTTCACCACACAGCAGTGGTTGCCAGCATGGTCACGTCAGTCTAAGATATGTTTCTTGGGTATATTTTCTTTTACGGTAGTACTGTTCGAAAATTGCCTGGGTATCTTAATCCTTGGATTTAAGTGATTTTGATTAAGGAGTTTAATACTCTACATATCACCCTCACACCACTCTGGTATTCTGTGCAAGAATAGTACTGTCGAGGTAAGTGTTATATTGACTGTAAGGCTTCTTTTTAAGCCTACTGTCTATATGATACTTACCGAGACAGTACTATTAGAGTTTCCCTCCCGCCTCCCCTCTTGATATGTTATGGGCTTTTTGAGGGTCTGCAGCTCATAAAGAAAGAGGACGCGCCACCTACATCCTGTAAGGGGGAAGCACTCGGACAGTGCTTGGGATCCACGGTGGCGCATGGTTATGGGAGATAATTGTACCCACTCAGCGTTTTGTCCAATTTTTTCGGCCTATAATAGATAATGTGCAAGAATAGTACTGTCTCGGTAAGTATCATATAGACAGTAGGCTTAAAAAGAAGCCTTACATTTTGTTGTATTACTATTACTATTAGTCTCAGGGAGTCGCAGCCTTTTCTTCAAATGATCTTGATTTTTGTGTTCAATCCAGGATAACGGCAACCAGCCCAGCAGTTTCCTCCAGATATGTGAGCAGCTTGGAATCAAAGACTTTGAGCTGAAAGGACGAGTGTGCCGACGTAGCAGTGGTATTGTTAGGCTGGTAAGTTCACTTCAAATAGCACATTAGAGTGGGATGGTAGAAAGCATAGATTAGCATAAATCATTAAATTCACAGATGTATGTATTGGGTGAAAATCAGTTTAGAATACCTTTGTTAGCAGTTTCATCATGCGAAAACTCAAGCCCAGTCAATTAGTTTAAATCACCTTTCAAATATTACCTGATATGCTTAATAATTACTAAGTGCAGGTTGTAAAAAAGTGTTGGCTCTGGGTTTATGTAATTTGCTGTTGTATAGAGCGGAAGCATACAGATAGTCTGAACTAAATTGACTGGACAGAGTTTTGCTCAGAATCAAGCCTGTTTTGCAAAAGAAAAGAGGCATTTGTTGTTAATTTGGAAACCAAGTTTGGGTGGTGCATTAATTTTTTTGTTAATTTTGTGTATGAATAATTAGATGTTACATAAAGTAACCCATAACCGTTCTTGTTTTTTGATCGTTGATTTCTGCATGTTACATATGCAGGATGTTCCGTGTGAAACTGTTGAGGATCGACTGAACCTGGCCTTGGTGATGAAGCCTGAGTGTGACCTGAAGGCTGATTTCTTCAAGAAGTTGACTGCCGTACTGGAAAGGTAAATTAATGCAAGTCCACCATTTGATGTCACAGGGACTGATTGGTTTAAACGTGTCTTTTGCACACATAGTCACTATGTGATTAGTTTTAAATAGTTTTGTGTACATATTCTCGTTCTCTGCTGTAAAAATGGAGTCCATGTTTAATTTGATTTTGCACTGATTGTGTTCCTGAATTCTTGCTGAATATCTATATATATATACGACTAGTGTCTGTGTGTCTGTGTGTCTGTGTGTCTGTGTATCTGTCTGTGCGCGATGCACGGCCAAAGTTCTCGATGGATCTGCTTCAAATTTGGTGGGCATATTCAGGTAGACCCGGGACACGACACAACCTGGTCGATATTTCAACACGTGCTCTCAGCGCGCAGCGCGGAACCGATTTTGGTTCCACCTCAGCTATTTTGGTTCCACCTCAGCTACCCGGGCCCCCATACCGACACACCATAGCCGCTACACCACATCACAACGCCAAAGTTCTCGGTGGATCTTTTTCAAATTTGGACACCGTATTCAGCTACACCCCGGACACAATATCATCGATGAGATATTTCAACACGTGCTCTCAGCGCGCAGCGCTGAACTCATTTTCGTTTTTGTGTTCATTTCACCATTATAAGTAACTCTTCCTTATCTTCTCCAGTGTTTGGCGTTTATCTCCCTTCCTTCGTGTGGCTTTCCCGTTCAGTTGTAAGTTACTACACTGCGCTGTCCACTGCGCTGAGCGTCTTCGGATATTCCCGGCGTTCTGTTACTGTTACCTATTTTTAGAAGGTCAACGCAGTGTACAGAACGTAAATTGGACCCGTAAATTATCCTCACTGTAAAAGTGCAAAGGTCGAATCAATTTATAGCCACGCGAAAAATACACTGTCATCTATCTCTCTATAGATACGGCTTCTCTGTGTTTGTGTGTGTGTGTGTGTAAGTGTGTGTGTCTCTATGTAATCAACACCTGTGCATTCTTCAGTTCTGTTTGTGATGTGGTCTGGCGGCTTTTGTGTAATTTTATGTACTGGCCTTCCTTTGAGAAGCCATAACTTGCTCAGTCCTGTTTGAGTGGAGTTCGCCTCTAAAGGTGATTAACACGGTTACATTCGTCGACAAGGATGGGACTCGATATGGTCAGGAATGGCATTATGGCCACTGAATCATTTTCGTGCTGTTCCCATTCCACGAATCTGGGAGGGACCTAAGCTTGGCGGGTCCATAGTTCGGACGGCTCTAAGTACTTCTTCCCGGCGAAGCCGGCTACCCGGCGAAGCGGGTATTCATTCTAGTACCTTATGTAATTATCATTTTCCAGTAGATTCTGATTTTTGTTCTTGCCAATGCAATGTTAGGGGAAAGTATAGGGGCACACAAAAAAGCAAAAATGCTTTTGAGTGTATTGCAGCAATATTTACCTATCTCAGGACTTCACTGACAATTAATAGAAGTAAGAAAACACAAACGCATGGGTAAAGAAAACAGAAAGTGTAATCTATGTATTATTTGTGTTTTGTTCTGGCAGAGAAGAGGAGTCAGCAGAAGAACTGGAGAGTACGGTGGTGCAACAGATCTCACAGTTGAACCTTGTTGCAGAAGCAGAAAAGGTGAGGGCCCCAAAGGGGGGGTATCATCACGATCACGGGAAGGGAAATTTTAGCTTTCACGATCACAGTTACCTTGATTTTAGTTTTCACGATCACGAACACCAGTGGCAAATCACGGTCACGGTAAAAGTTGCAGGTACAGAAAGCACGTGTCAAAGTAAACACAACCACACAGTTATTCGCTCCTCTGGATCTATTGTTTATTCAACACAAAGTGACAACTGTTGCACTTTTGTATTATTTTTTTTGAATTCTCTTTCATTCACACATAGAAATACATATCATGATTTGTAATCAGTAACAAGAATGTTGTTTTCATTGTTTTCTCTCTCTCTCTCTCTCTCTCTCTCTCTCTCTCTCTCTCTCTCTCTCTCTCTCTCTCTCTCTCTCTCTCTCATAGTCATTCAGACACTCACAGGAATATACACTCCAGGGGCGGAGCAGTTAAGCCAGAGGTTGGGGGGTTACAACCTGGGGTCCAGGGGTAGACCTTGTGGGGTACATGGGCAAGGCCCCGTTGGGGGGTCTGGGGGGCTTAGCCCCCCAGAAGCTGAAGAGTTTTAGCTATTTTATGAAAAATTTATGGCTTATCCTTGATTTTAAACATGATCAACTGGTGTCAGCAGCCACTCATTATTTCTTTTAAAGTTAGTATTAATTTATTTTTTTTACAGCCGGGGGGGGGGGGGGGGGGGGGTCTGGAACCCCTGTAACCCCCCCCCTCCTAATCCGCCCCTGCACTCATACACATTCAACTCCCACACCCTCACTCACACACATGAATATATATATATAGGCTACTTGCACAATTTCACCTTTCCAGAGCTAACTATTTTAAACCCTTTTTCTCAAAAACTATTGGGTGGATTGAAATTAAAGTACATGTATGTGTGATGGTAGAGTCTATAATCCTGACTAAAGGTCAGTCTAGGAATCATGAAGGTGGGTGAAGGAATATACACTCATACACATTCAACTCCCACACCCTCACTCACACACATGAATATATACTTGCACAATTTCACATTTCCAGAGCTAAATCTTTTAAACCCATTTTCTCAAAAACTATTGGGTGGATTGAAATTAAAGTACATGTATGTGTGATGGTAGAGTCTATAATAACAAAATCCCCAACGAACATGACTTTGATCGACTTTGACATGGCACGTCTCCCCGCCATAGTTCCTGAATTTAACCCATTGTTGATAAGTTTACAGGCGCTAAAATAAATCCAAGCTTAATGCAAAGAAGCGACAATTAGAATCTATGCCAAGCGTGTCCACGTTGCTGGGATGAAATGCTCCCCCCCCCCCCCCCCCGGCTTAAGCATGTACCTCCCAAACGCTTTTTTTTTTTTGGGGGGGGGGGGGGGGGGTTGCATCTGGAACATCATGAAATCCGAGGAGAAATCGCACCTCTCACCCCCTTTCGAAAGACATTTATCTTCAACGATTCTTGTGATGAAAAGTATGAGTCCTTACAATCTCAATTCTTCTTCATTGCCTATACAGCTTGCTGTCGAATTTACCTTTTTCGTTCAAGGAGAGGCTTCCTTTCCCTCCAGAAACATCAAAAAACGTTCAGCTTCCTTGCAACCCTCACCAAGGAAGCCCCCTGGACCCCCACCAAGGGGCTTCGCCCCCTGGACCCCCATCTGTAACCCCCACCCCCCCCCTATACTTACCTAGTCCGGCCCTGAATAGATCAACATACCTTGACATTTTGTCTTCGGAAAGACGGACCCGTAGCCTGACCTTTCCATCAAGGAAGGCATTCTCGCCGCCTGCTTTTCAGTTTTGTCTGGTTTGAATCCACAAAATATAACAGAAGTTCGATGACAGTACCGCTGCACGCCATTTTTGACTCACATGCGAAGCAAAAGTGAGTCTATGTACTCACCCGAGTCGTCCGTCCGTCCGTCCGTCCGTCCGTCCGGACGTCCGTCCGTCCGTCCGGACGTCCGTCCGTCCGTCCGGAAAACTTTAACGTTGGATATTTCTTGGACACTATTCAGTCTATCAGTACCAAATTTGGCAAGATGGTGTATGATGACAAGGCCCCAAAAAACATACATAGCATCTTGACCTTGCTTCAAGGTCAAGGTCGCAGGGGCCATAAATGTTGCCTAAAAAACAGCTATTTTTCATATTTTTCACATTTTCTCTGAAGTTTTTGAGATTCAATACCTCACCTATATATGATATATAGGGCAAAGTAAGCCCCATCTTTTGATACCAGTTTGGTTTACCTTGCTTCAAGGTCAAGGTCACAGGAGCTCTTCAAAGTTGGATTGTATACATATTTTGAAGTGACCTTGACCCTGAACTATGGAAGATAACTGTTTCAAACTTAAAAATTATGTGGGGCACATGTTATGCTTTCATCATGAGACACATTCGGTCACATATGATCAAGGTCAAGGTCACTTTGACCCTTATGAAATGTGACCAAAATAAGGTAGTGAACCACTAAAAGTGACCATATCTCATGGTAGAAAGAGCCAATAAGCACCATTGTACTTCCTATGTCTTGAATTAACAGCTTTGTGTTGCATGACCTTGGATGACCTTGACCTTGGGTCAAGGTCACATGTATTTTGGTAGGAAAAATGTGTAAAGCATGTGAGTCGTATGGGCTTTGCCCTTCTTGTTTATCTTCGAATTCGAATTTGACTGAATGCACTCAAAAGGCTTTAGCACGAAGCCCTTCCATTGGATGAAGTTTGGCAGGCTTTAGCAATTCGCCTTCTGATTGGATCTCTTTTTTTGTGTGATTGGTTCTCTTTTGTGTTGTTGCTTCCCTTCAATCAGGATTGGCTCCTTGCTTGACGAATAGAGGATCATAGAGTGATACAGCTGTGAAAAATGTACGTTGAAAATAAAATGCTTTGCAATAATGCCCATCACGATCACGAAAACAAATGACGATCACGATCACGAGACTTGATTTTTTTGTCATCACGGATCACGGGCAAAGTCCCATCACGATCACAGAAATTGAAATTTCGGCAATCACGGTCACAGAAAGGTCAAAAAACGCCAATCACGATCACGATTTTAAACCCTTTGGGGCCCTCAAAGGTATGTGATCAACATATTCCTGCTCACTATGTTGTTTTATTTATGATGTGGTTTCTATTCCCCCGAAATCGGCGTATGCTGCCTGAATGGCGGGGTAAAAACGGTCATACACGTAAAAATCCACTCGTGCTAAAAACATGAGTGAACGTGGGAGTCTAAGCCCATGAACGAAGAAGAAGAAGAAGAAATGTGGTTTCTATGATTATAATTGTTTTGTGTGTGTTTTTGTTTTGATTTTGTTTGTTTAACTTTAGCTCCAAACCACTTGTTGCCCGTACAAAGTTTTTATTTTTTGCTATTACAGTTACACAAGGGTGCACATTTTCTCACGTCTTTCAATGTTATGTATGTTATGCAGTAAACTGAGCAAGTATTTTTTTTGCGCAATGTGTACTTATTGCAAGGATGTTGCCAAAATTGTGATGGAAGTTTCATAGATTCTCAAATGTGTCAGTCCAAGGCATCGCCTTTTCCTCATCTTGAATTTTGAAAAAGTGCAGCACCTCTGCTGACAAGAAAGCTTTCAGCTATTAAAAAAGTGTTAGGTGTTTCAGTGGCTCCAAATGCAACATCCCTGTTTACAGGAATGAAATAAACCAGAAGTCAGAATTGCTGGGGTTTTTTTCTCTTTGAATCCAGCGTACCATGCAGATGACAAGCCTGAGAACAGGGAGATTTGTGTGAGTGTGTGTGTGTGTGTGTGTGTGTGTGTGTGTGTGTGTGTGTGTGTGTGTGTGTGCGTGAGCCTGCGCACATGAGTGTGTCACTATAAGTGTGATATTTGCTTATAATATGGATGTATTTTAGTGTTGTTATTATGATGTTCATTTTGTATAATTGTCAGCCACAATTCATAATTTCTCGGTTGTATTGTATTGTCTAAACGCTGTGTGTGGTTGTGTTTGCAGTCTCCATCACTCAGACAACAGGTTCGCAAGCTGCAAAGTGCCAGCAAGGAACACACACAGGCCGTCTGGAAGACACACAAAGCCCACATGCTGACTGCCCTCACAGAAAATATCAAGGTCTGTACGAGGGTTGCATTACAGATTTGTACACTACCTTTATTATTTTTGTGAAGTTTTCCTTACTCTCTTTCATATATTCGCATTGATGTAGCTATTCGTGTCAGTTCTGAAGTTTTAGATGCTTTCTCTGAAACATGAGAACACATACATGTTTGCACCCCCCCCTTCCACATACGCATACACACACCCACATACTGTGACACAAACACACATGCATGCATCCACATACAAACACACATATACACACACAATCACACAAACACATACATGCATCCACATACAAACACATACACACACAATCACACACAATCACACATGCACACACACACACACACGCACACACACAAAGAGTAGAACTTCATCAAAATAATGTGGGGTTTTTTTTTTAGTATCACGGTTCAGTTTGTGATTAATTGCAGGCTAAATACCAGGCTGTGATGGGGGACATGTCAGAGATGACAGCAGGGGCAGAAAGTTTGGGAGCCATGACAGAGAGTGTTAATCACAGTAAGTGCAGTGACGTAATGGGAGGCCCTCCAGTGAGCAGGTACCTTCGTTTAATTAAATAGTCTAATGAACATGTTCTGTATTGATCCCAGTAAGCGTAGAAAGTTTGTATCTGCAAAATATTCTTAGTTTTATTGACGGAATGGATTGATACATATCAGAATGGGGTCAAGTTCAGGTCGATAAGGAGGAAATCATCAGATCAGCACACAAAAATTTTTGGATTCATATTGTTATCACATGACAAAAGGTGAGTTATATAAGCATTTTCTTTTCCTGCTTTCTTTGATATGTTTCTTTACTGCTGCACTCACTGTCACAGATTGTTTTTCCCTCATTATATATTTTCATTGAATCATCTTAATCCATTTCCTTTCTTTTCTGTATTTTTTTTCCCTTTTTTGTCTTTTCTCTTATTTTTGTTTGCATTTCAGTCAGTTTTCCACATTACACGATTTTGTTGTGTGTCTATTTTTCCTACAGATATTGGCAGACTTCAGAATGAAATGGAGTTGCTTCGAAGTCGAGTATCTTCCAGGAAACTAAGTGTAAGACGTCAAAACAAACAGAAACAGTTAGAACAGCAACAATCAGGTATGTTTCACCTTAGGGGATGACATTTTTATTTTCTTATTGGTTATTGGTCTGGATCATCTTTTTACCAAAAATAAGCACCCCACATCCCCATAAAACATTTCGTGTTCCTATTTGAAAACGTTGTGGTGCTTTGCTAATATTTTTCGTTCAAGTTTTTGTATGTGTTGTGCATGTGTGTGATTTGTTTGCCTGTGGTTTGTTGATAATGTGTTCAGTAATGTGCTCTGTGAGAGTGCATCATTGTGTGTGCGTGTGCCAGCAAGCTAGAATGCCTTTCAAGATTGCCTTTTCTAAATTCTAATATGCAGTTTGTTCTGTCAGCTGCTATGTTTTGACAACTAAAACAAAAAGATTTTAATATCATTTCTGTTTTTTCAGAACTTTCTACTTTACAAGAGAGGATTTCAGAGGCTGAAAGGTAAGCTGAGGGAATATTATGAAGAATATCAGTTGAAAATATGCTTTTATGCAGTAATCTTGTACTTTTGCTGAAGCATACAGGGTTCGTACAGGTCATGGAAAACCTGGAAAGTCATGGAATTTGATTTTTAATTTTTCAGGCCTGGAAAGTCATGGAATTTCAATTCAAGTCATGGAATTTAACAAAAAGAAAAAAAAATTAACCTTTAGCACGCCAGCGGCGATTTTCGTTGCCCAGCCGCCCACACACACACCCCCCCCCCCCCCCCCCTTGCCAGCCAGCAGCGATTTGCGTCGCCAGCACAAGGCTTGTTCGTATGACCAACTTCTCGTTCGTATTTGCATACGAGAATAACGGTATTTGTTAACGGCACTTGAGCCAAAGCGAGGCTCACTTCCTTCCGTTATCTCGTCGTGTCGTCTGCGCTGCATTTGAGTCAGTTTCGTCGAAGTTTTCTGCTTTTGTTTTTGCATCGATAAAGTACTTTAGCGCTTCGACAAGCAAGATGGAGGATGATGAGGTTGAATGAAACTTTCTTTCGAGTTGTTTCTTGACAACAAAAAGTATGCGGAATTGGAACGAATTACCGAGGAAGATCTTCGCAATGAACTGTGTATCGCGGTGAAAAAAATGACAGTTCGTCAAGTCACAGTGACGGTTACGAAACGGAATTTACGAAAGTGCAGATGGATACAAACAGTGGCTGGTCCAGTTTAGTGAAATGACAGGACCAGCAAACATTACCGATAATCTGACTGCGTAGCAAATGCTTGACTTGCTTGTCGAAGAGACACTGCGTAGAAACTGACTCAAATTCAGTGCAAAGCAAGCCAGTGTCAAAACTGGCAGTGACAAGACGTAAAAAGTTTGCGTGTTCGGAAATGGCGACCTGTGGATCTAGTCATGGAAAATGTTATTGAGGCTCATGGAAAGTCATGGAAAAGTCATGGAATTTTTTTTCTAAAAACCAGTGGGGACCCTGAGCATATTTCATTTTAATTTGATTACTTGGTTAATGGAAGATCCATAACAGAAACAAAACGAAAATTCCCCCACCTCTTCTAAAACAAACAACAATGAACAGAAAAATAAGAAATAAAGAAGAAAAGAAAAAAACTGAACAGAATTATTTGTTATATAAAATCCCCCAAAAGACTACTTTTGAAAGATTCAACCATTCTTTTTCAAGTAGAACTATTTTGAAATTGCAGTTGTATGTTTTGTATTGCGATGCCAAACAGTTAGGTGATTCACTGCAGCATGGCAGAGAGACTGGAACAGACATCAGCTGCGCTGTATGTGTAAGCACCATGATAATACTAACAGAAAGGAAAGAGTCTCATGTATTGTATAGCTATGTGAAACTGTGGTGATTGACTGCAGCACGGCAAAGAGGCTGGAACAGAAATCGGCAGAGCTTGAAGCAGAGAGAACCAGAGCCAGACAGAGGCAGGACATCAGCTTGGAAAGACAGACGCAGCTGGCACAAGCGCACCAGACACTCTCCTCTTTACACAGGTATGATACATATAATAAATATGTTTGTTAGCGCAAATCCTATTATTATTCTAAGTACCTTACAAGCAGTTAATACTAAACTAATGTGCAGACAATGTCATTTTAAAGGCATACTAATGCACTCCCGTGTTTACAAAGTGTAGTTTGCCCACAATCGATGTCAAACGCACAATAAGACCATATAATGACGATACGTCACCATGCGCGGACCATAATACATGCATTACAGCTTGTTCTAGCCTCTGAAAAAGTGAGGATGTCAACAAAGCCGCGGTGTTCTCTCCCTTGCATCAACGTTACATGTGTTGCCAAATCTATAAATAGGACGATCCAGATCAAAATGAAAATTCAAATATCTCAACATTTAAGGGGTCCTAGACCACAATATTTTGCAGGGAACTTAATTTAGTCTGTCTCCAGCTGTTGGTAAAGCAATTAGCGTGTATAGTCATCGAGTACATATGGCTTTAAGGGTAGGGATGTCGTTGAGCATTTGCAGCGACAAAACGCCAGAATTTCTTTCAAATCAGCCAAGACTTTGCCATTATTTCGGCAGATCTGTGAAACTTCTTTCACAGTAGAGAAAAGGTGTACCAGGCGATTATAGATATCCGATGTGCATTTTGTGCAGTGTGCCCTCTTCTTCTGAAAATATGCTCATCGAAGTTCTCTACTCACTACCATCTTGATTGCTGTCCTGCAGTGATCGGTGGCCATTTGTGGTTGCCTCATTGTTTCATAGGGCCATAACTCTTGCACAGCCCATAAAAGCCCTGACAGGAGTTATTTCCGAACATGGTCTATTGATACCTACCTGTTCGATGCCAGTAAATAATTGTTTTAAAAGCATCACATGTATTTACATTGACGACTAACAATGTGCACTTGATGTATAAACGAGTACACCACACAGGAAAACATTCTTTGTTTGTTGTTGTTTTCTTCTTCTTCTTTGTTGTTTATTGAATAGGTTGTTGCCCGTTAAAGCAAGTTCCCCAGGACATCAGGGCCGAGGTGCACAAGAAAGTTACCAACTTGAGATTTGTTGTGATTCCAAGGTTTGTTCTCTCCCATTTGGGTGGTGCCCACTTTTGGTTGGTGTAGCTCAGCCCAGGTGACGTCCAACAGGCAGCCAAAGGGTTCAGTAGCTCAGCCCAGGTGACGTCCAACAGGCAGCCAAAGGGTTCAGTAGCTCAGCCCAGGTGACGTCCAACAGGCAGCCAAAGGGTTCAGTAGCTCAGCCCAGGTGACGTCCAACAGGCAGCCAAAGGGTTCAGTAGCTCAGCCCAGGTGACGTCCAACAGGCAGCCAAAGGGTTCAGTAGCTCAGCCTAGGTGACGTCCAACAGGCAGCCAAAGGGTTCAGTAGCTGCGAATGTCTGCTGTTTCAGTTTGCTGTGCTGGCGGCCAGTGAGGGTGGAGGAGGAGCGTGTGGAGTATCTGTTGCTGTATGACGCCGTTCTCGTGACCGTCACCTTGACCGGTGCATCATCCCCACAGCAACCCGTCTCCAACATGACTGCCACCAGTCGTCTCAAAGGTACACACTTCTTATTCATGGGCTGAAACTCCCACGTTCACTCATGTTTTTGCACGAGTGTGATTGTTTTTACCCTGCCATTCGGGCAGCATACGCCGATTTCGGGGGAAAAGGTAGACACGTCTTAGGTTTGCATGGCGGTACAGGATCAGATTATGTATAAATGGGAGAACATGGGTGCTAAATATCAAAGGAAGCTCCTCGCAAGAGGTCTGTTCTGTTTTGAAAGAATGTTTACTGGGTTTATTACATCTTACAGAGAAGACTGACGGTAGAAGAACAAAAAGGGATTAGGTTAGAACACAAAGGTGAAATATGGAAATATGGAGTACCACAGGCAGAGAAGAGAGGCTACTCAAGGAAATTTGGAGTACCACAGGCAGAGAAGAGAGGCTACTCAAGGAAATATGGAGTACCACAGGCAGAGAAGAGAGGCTACTCAAGGAAATATGGAGTACCACAGGCAGAGAAGAGAGGCTACTCAAGGAAGTTTGGAGGAGCTGTCCCGGAAGGAAGGAGTGACAGTCATAACAAAGTCTTCAAGCAGCAGTATTATGGTTCACAAGCTACAACAACAAAAAGACTCAAATCTGGTACAATGCATCATTCTATGCTAGCACTGTTTCAGACATGAAGTCATGACATAGACAAATCCCAAAAATAACTCTGTAGGGTTTGTACTGGTTGTGGAAGAGTGAATTCCCTTGCCAAAACTTCTGACAAACATTGGAGGAGCCACTCACTAGCGAGGGGTGTGTCGGAAACACGTGGATAGGAGCACATGTTTCCAAGCCATGCAAACCTGACCGAGTTCATTCCGAAAATCGTCTGTTGTAAACAAATACAATAAAAAATATAAAAAATAATAAAAATTAATAAAAGCGGGAAAGCATGCATTACCTCCAGGACATTTTTTTGAGAAAATGATGCAAAATCGTACAATCTAGTGTTATCTCAAGAATTATGTCTGGAGCTTTAAAAATGTTGGAAATCTACCAATTGGCAGAAAAGTTTCATACCTGTGTTTGTATGGTTGACATAATGTGTGCAGAGGGGTCAGAGGCCTGGGCACAGCTGGCCACACAGCTCACAGTGGACGCTCTCACAGCCTCCCACCAACAGTTCATCAACACCTTCAACACAAGGGCAGAGCTGCCGCAGGTAAAGTCTTACTTTGCAACTTATTGTTCGCTTTGATTGCATTTTTGACTCACATGCGAAGCAAAAGTGAGTCTATGTACTCACCCGAGTCGTCCGTCCGTCCGTCCGTCCGTCCGTCCGTCCGGAAAACTTTAACGTTGGATATTTCTTGGACACTATTCAGTCTATCAGTACCAAATTTGGCAAGATGGTGTATGATGACAAGGCCCCAAAAAACATACATAGCATCTTGACCTTGCTTCAAGGTCAAGGTCGCAGGGGCCATAAATGTTGCCTAAAAAACAGCTATTTTTCACATTTTTCACATTTTCTCTGAAGTTTTTGAGATTCAATACCTCACCTATATATGATATATAGGGCAAAGTAAGCCCCATCTTTTGATACCAGTTTGGTTTACCTTGCTTCAAGGTCAAGGTCACAGGAGCTCTTCAAAGTTGGATTGTATACATATTTTGAAGTGACCTTGACTCTGAACTATGGAAGATAACTGTTTCAAACTTAAAAATTATGTGGGGCACATGTTATGCTTTCATCATGAGACACATTTGGTTACATATGATCATGGTCAAGGTCACTTTGACCCTTATGAAATGTGACCAAAATAAGGTAGTGAACCACTAAAAGTGACCATATCTCATGGTAGAAAGAGCCAATAAGCACCATTGTACTTCCTATGTCTTGAATTAACAGCTTTGTGTTGCATGACCTTGGATGACCTTGACCTTGGGTCAAGGTCACATGTATTTTGGTAGGAAAAATGTGTAAAGCAGTTCTTAGTGTATGATGTCATTGCTGTCAAGGTCAAGCATGTGAGTCGTATGGGCTTTGCCCTTCTTGTTTTTTTATCAGGTGTAAGTATTTTCATTTATGGAACTGGTGTTGAAATGTTTACGGTCCTAGAAAATGTCACCACTTAGCACTGGTTAGGTTGACTTTTAAATTTTATCCAAAAAATCTTTAATCGGTCTTCCCAGACTATTGCCTTTACAATAGCAGTATATAAAAGTTATTTCTTGTGTTTGTTTCAGATGCTAGATGAAGTGACGAGAATTGTGGAAAACATCAAAGCTTTGTGTCAGGAAGTGAAGGCTGCCTCATTCAAGTACAAGATCACCATCCAGGGCAAACAGTGAGTGTTTTGCTTTGAGTTATGAAACGTATATAAACGATGCAGTCTTATCTTTCCTGTGCTTTTAGTTTTGTGTACAAAAGCTGCCAGAAAACCGAGGAAAAAGTAATCACATTCATTCAGTTTGTGTCCAAGTCTCAGTAATAGTCACAGAAACCTTTTCATTTTTCAGTGCTCAATACTTTTAGTTACATGAACCTGAGATTTCTGAGCTAACTGAAGTGGAAGTTGAAACTTTTGTTCTCTACCAGTGGTCACTCAAAAGTGTTCATGTCGTCTTTTTGTATGCACAGGGTGACAGCACAGCTGTGGAACATCGAGAAACTCCGAAAAGTGTCCCTCACAGTGGATATGCCTGCAGACAGCTACCCCCACCTTCCGCTCACTTGGCAGACACACATCATTATGGGGGATATGAGGTAACTTCTTCTTCCTCTTCTGCGTTCGTGGGCTGAAACTCCCACGTACACTCGTGTTTTTTGCACGAGTGGAATTTTACGTGTATGACCGTTTTTTTACCCCGCCATTTAGGCAGCCATACGCCGCTTTCGGAGGAAGCATGCTGGGTATTTTCGTGTTTCTATAACCCACCGAACTCTGACATGGATTACAGGATCTTTTTCGTGCGCACTTGGTCTTGTGCTTGCGTGTACACACGGGGGTGTTCGGACACTGAGGAGAGTCTGCACACAAAGTTTATTCTGAGAAATAAATCTCTCGCCGAACGTGGGGACGAACTCACGCTGACAGCGGCCAACTGGATACAAATCCAGCGCGCTACCGACTGAGCTACATCCCCGCCCATATAAGGTAACAAAGTTGGTCAGCTTACAGGGCAGGTTTCTTGTGGCATCATGGTTTGTTTGTTTTTTGCATGTAAAATTACAAGCACATGCCTAGCTGAAGATGGCTTTATGGCTTTGTTGAGGGGGGGGGGGGGGGGGGGGGTGGGGGAGTGGAGGGAGGGAGAGAGGGAGAGAAAGCTAGTAGTAAACCAAAGAGCGTTCGACAGATGTAATGTTGATAGATTTAGAGGTAAAATGGCTGAAAAATAAGGAACACAGGACTTTGTTTTATGTGTGTTGCCGTTTTCTTGGAGAGGATGAATCCAAGGGTTGTTCCTGTTGAAACAAAGTGACAGCTGTATCATGGCCTAGGTTTTGCGTCATTCAGCACATGCAATATTACCTCCCATTTGCACATGCTCTTTGTTTCAGTGAATCCCAAGTAGAGAAGGTCATCAAAGAGGTGCCGGCAGGCAGGAAACACTTCACTACTGTCCTCCGAGTGGTGCATCATCTTATTCAGCAGTGACTGGTCCAATCTTCCAGTTTCACCTTCTAGACGGACTATTTCGTTCTTTGTTGGTGCTTCCATCAAAGTTGTACATAATCTACTCCTACAGCCATGCTTCATGAACCAGTTCACCTTGAATATCGGCACCACTTCCAGGAGAGAGAAAAACGCCTTCAAACCAAACAGCCTCTTCGAAAAGATACACCGTTATTCTCAAATCAGATATACATCTGATCAAGGTAGCCTGTTTCAATAGTCCTAAATATTCATAGATTTCCCTTGTAGCATGTCTTCTAAGAACACTCGGAACTCTGCAATGAGAGAATTTTTTTTCAAGAAGAAGGTGAAATCCTGTACATGTCCCTCCTTCCTGCTTTGTAACTACAGTATCAGTTTATTTTCTGTCAAAAATGATTTCAAAGTTGCTTAGTGTACAGTGGAACCCCTCACAAGGACCCCCCTCTCTAACGACTACCCCGCCACAACGACCCTTTATTTTTTAACCGATGTGTTTCCTTATATAGTTGTCACCAGTGTAGCGACCACCCCGCTCTAACGTCTAAGGACCGACCTAACAGCTTGTGTAACGACTTTGTCAGACAAAGCCAAGACTCTCAGTCAGCGTAACGCATCACTGACAAACCGGTTATAACCAGTTATAACCGTCTCGCGTAAGCAAAGGCACTAAACCGCTGAGAGGTGTGATGGTTGGGTGGGCTGAGTAAACATCACAAACCAATCATCGAGAAAACAAACTCACGTGACCAACATACACCGTTCAACTCAGTCAGAATAGACAGTCTTTGGACAGAAAAGCAGTGGAGATCGACATGGCGTCTACAAATAAAATAAAATATTTAACTCTCGAAAATCGAGTGAATGTTGTGAACAGACACAAAAAAGAATTTTCCGTGTGGGGCGAGATCAAAGGCAGGTCCATTGTGATAGCTGGGTGGCCTTGTTTATAGACACTGACCTTCTTCCCAGGGGTCATTGACCCAGTTTTAGCTATGAGAGGTGGTTCCCCTTTCATATCTGAGAGAGGAAACACTTCCTGCACCCGGGTCAGTGACCGAGTTTAACCTATGGGGAGTTTAACCTATGGGGCGGTCTCTTTGATGTCTTGAGAGGAAACTTGGCCAGGGTAGTACATGCACCAGAACTGGTGGACACCATGGACAATGTCAAACATGAAATGAAGCAGTTTGCTTGAGGAAACGGTTGTCAGCAACTCAAACTTCTCTGTTTTCTTTTTTTAAGAAAATCTGACTTTCTTTGAGGCCCCCTGACCCCGCCCCCTCCCTCTGTAAGGACCCCTCTCCATAAGGACCGATTTTTGTCAACATTTTCAAGGTCGCTAGAGAGGGGTTCCACTGTATTTTGAAATCTATGTAAAAACTGTGCACACAAGAACTGAGATAGTGTGACTGTATGTTGGCTTCACGGCCTAGAGGCGGAGACGCAAACCGACATTCATAGGATGTTGCTTGCGTCCATTGCACATAGTAGACCTTTAGGGTTTTTTTCTGCCTCATTTAAATGATATTGTTTAACTCATGATTTCAAATGATCTTTAACCTGAAATATGTGAGATAAGAAAGCTTTAGGTTTGTGTTTATCCTTCATATGGCAGCTGAAAGTATTGTGCAAGTTCAGAATCATAAAAATTCCACACAGAACACAAACATAATTTAACAAATGCACATGATTACATCTACATCACCAAACACATCATGCACACTACAGTAAAACCTGCGAGCAAAGGACGCTCTTGGGGGAGCCTTGCCACTGTCCTTTGTAGCAAGGTGTCCTTTCTTATGAATATGCTAACAGACCTGTGCACATCTACGGTTTCTCCGTAATTTCTCCGATTTTTATATGCAGAATACGGTGCTACGGATTTGTAATTAAAATTCCGAAATTCCGATGTTTTACTCACACAAAAAATGTGTACTTTTTTCTGTTTTAAGATGTTTTGACCAATTAGTTGGCCGTTGCGCTGAAAAGACGTTTTCCGATTTACCGGAAGCGCACGTGTCTTTGTTCTTAGACTAAGTTCGTCCAGCGTCTGCGTGGCAACTTGTGATTGAAGTGAAACATGGAAAAGAAAAAAAGAGTGCGAGATTCAGATAGTGAAGATGAGACACCAGCTCTGTCACCAAAGAAGAAGTTCAGTTATTCTCAAGACAACCTGGAGATCGTAAAATCGCCTTCTCCGACACCTGCAAGAACTTCACGAAAGAAGAGCTTGCAAAGCTAAAATCTGCCCACAACTCCACTGTGCAGGCGAGGAAACGCCAGGCTGCTGCTGTCAAAAAAGCTGCTGCCGAAAAAGCTGCTGGCAAACAGTCCAGTGATGAATGAATGTCAGAATGACGAGACCAAAGACATTTTCAGAACAAATGTTACAACAGTGTTGATGTTTCACCTTGGCTTGTTAATGAATAGTAATTCCCATTCTACTGCGTCATAGTGTTTCAGTGTGTGTGCTTTGTGAGCAGAATTATGTCTTGAACTGTCGTTACAGCTTACTACTGAAACATTTTAAAAACTACTGAAATTTGGTTTGTTTACTACTGATGAGCGTTTTGAGTGTGCACAGGTCTGCGCTAACATTTTTTTGGGGAAAAAAACCCAACAGCCAAATGAATTACATGATTGTTTGTTAATGGTACATGTAGTTTTATTGTATGTATGTGTGCATGTTTATATATAAATGTAAATAGAGTGCCTATGAATGTTTAGTTCTTTCATTTTCTTTCATTACATGTAATAAAAATGAAAACCAAAACTTGATGTTCAGAAAAACAATTGTCAATAAAAATTCCAAACTGTGCATTAGTCATGCAGAAAGTGACAAATAGAAAAAGTTCAAGGATAGTCTGCAACATGTATGTACAAAACCACAATCAGTAAGTTTATCACTGGGGTTTGCGGAAAAAGTCACAGAGAGAGAGAACGAGCGAGAGAGAGAGAGATGCAATCGGTTTCTTACGACCTGAAGCAATGGGCCATTCACGGGAAGATTCTTTGATCGAGCTGTTGAAAACCACTCGAAGAGTTCTTCGTTCAACTCATCATAGGTTGTTTTTCTTCTCTTAACACATGTTGCCGTCGATCTGGCACCGGATTCCCACTGACTGAGAATTTGTGTTCGATCAGCTTTTATGTTGGAAATTTGAGTTTTTCCGCAATTCAGCTCATCAGCAACTTTTCGAACGGACAGCCCCTTGTCCAATTTCTTTATGACATCGACTCTCTCTTCTAAAGTCAAAAATTTTCGTTTTGGCATGAGACGAAGACGAAGGATGAGACGAAGATGCATCACAGTACAGAAAGTAGAAACCCGTGTTTTTGTTTGTGAGTTCACGGCATCGACCAATGAGCGTGCACCATGCAAAAATCAACTTTCAAGTGCTGTCATTGGCTTACAAAATAAGCTTCTCGCGCGTTCACATCGCCAGCGAGATTGTATTTGCAGAACCAAGATGGCGGACCAGCGTCTGCTAAAAGCTGTCTGCTTCAAGGGTTTGTCCGTTGTTGACAAGTAACGAACCCAATCGGGACAAAAAAAGGGTGTCCGCGTCCGCGCCTTTGAGGTGTTCGCTCTTTTAAGGTGTTTTTGAGTGTAAAATACATCCGTCCTCACTTGAATTGTCCTTTATGCTAAGGTGTCCGCCGAAATAAGGGTCCGCTAGATGCAGGTTTTACTGTATCTGAATGTTGTGAAAGAGATAGCTTTATCCCCGAGTACGCTAGTACAATGGTCCAGCAGACTTTAATTGTCTGTGTGTGTGTGTGTGTGTCTCGACTTAACAGCTTATTGCTGGGAAACTACTGGGCGTAGTTCGTTCAAAAGTTGATACACTAACTTGATAATAGGTCCGATTGATCGTATTAAAACTTCATAATGTTACCTGGGACCTAAATGCAAAATAAACCACAAAAAAACGACTTGGCGGCGGGGGGAATTCGCGGAGCCACAGCCAGCCAGGCAGTCTCATAGAACAGCCGAACGCGTCACACATTGACGAGAAATATAGCGTCATAAAAAGATTACGTCACGGTCAAAAGTCTTTGACGTCTTTTTCTCTCGCGCGGTGTGTGTGTGTGTTCATTTTGTGCACATGTGTTAGTGTTACTGTGTGTGTGTGTGTGTGTGCGCGTGCATGAGTCTGTACTCGTGTGTGTGTGTGTGTGTGTAAGAGAGAGATAGAGGAAGGGAGTGAGGGAGAGAGTGTGTGTGTGTGAATGTGTGTGTGTGCATTTTCACTGTGATCAAATTACAAATAAAAGAGAAAGGCCAGTCACCACGCACATCCTCGGCTCGCATGCAATGTATTTATATAGCAAAGGGAATGCCTGTAATTCACACAGATCAATCACTTGGTCTTAATCGTGCACAAGACCAAAACTTTCATACTGGGGGAGCGAGCTAATATGAAGAGTACTCGGGTCCAGCGCGAGCGTTTTTTATATGTATAACTTGTTAGCAAAATTGTACTTGCTTCAAGGAAATAGGAATGTATGTGTGATTTGGAGGAAGAAACCAACTGTTAGTATTGTTGTATAGCAACAAGAAATGAACACATACATCAACCTTTTATCATTTCTTTCTCGTCTCTTTCTCAATTTAAATGTACCCTTCTTGCATTTTATCAAAGTATTTCATATCCCAGCTGACTTTGTCACCTCTCTTGTATCTTTATGTAAATAGTTCAGGTTTGCAGTTAAAATCTACACGTCAGAATTATCTGTAGTTGTAGCTAAATCCTTTGCATCCTGTGAATATGTTTCTACCATTTTTTGACAAATTGACGTCGTCATGGAATTTTGGCATAACTCAGTTTAGACAGTTTTTCAGCAGAAGGACAAACTGATTAATTTTATTATGAAATAGTGTTTATATTTGTACCTGATATGGATAGAAAGATAAAAGAATGTTAAATCATGTATTGTCAATCGTATTTTAAAGAATATTTCTCATGGAGAATGATTTACTTGGTCTAAAGCACAAAAACATCAAAATCGCCAAGAATTGAGTCACGCCAAAATTCCACTACGACAAAATACTGCTCAAATGACTTTTGGAGGAATTTTTTTTCAAATGTTCTCCACAGAATCAGGCATTTTCACAAAGTAATTATAAAAAGAACTGTAATTTCACACCTGTATAAAGTTGTAATTGTTGTCTCATTAATAATTATTTCAAATCCTGAAGGAATTTGTGTGTGTATATGTGTGTGCGTGTGTGATGATACTCAGTTATTACTGTGAGAAAGCCATTGTAAAACGAGATGGAGAATGAGCATGGGGTGCCACCTGCTTATGTTCAACACACACCAATCCTTATTTTGCTTAGAACTGACAATTGTTCATTTTGCTGAACTTCTCTCTCACACACACACCCACATGCAAATGTTCACACATACCCTGCCAACAAACTGCATCATGAACTGAAGCATTCGGAGTAAGAATACCACACACACAAACACATCAGATACATTTATTTTTTGCTGTTCAAACCATTGCAATTATCTGCAAAGTTCAACCATCACAATCAGAAAGTTTTTCAGCAACTGGCCGTTACCATCATCCCTTGACCTTTCATTTGATTCTGTACAGTCAAGGTCAACTGCTGGTGTTCTGGATGATCATGGTTCAGAGAAGCCCTCACAGCGCTATTCCAGTAAATCTACATGAGTTTCAGACTACACACCTTGTTATTTCAGTAAATTCATCTTTGATCAGTGCTAAACCAGGTATGTTCTTTTATCTGGTAATTGCAAACACACTTAAAAAAATGCCACTCACTACAAATAACATATGTTGTCATTTCTAAATGGGCTTATGTTTTCTTATTTCTATTCACTCAAGTCATTCAGATTCACACAACCGCACCCACTACAACAAATCAACACTAGACCAAATGTTGAGCACTCTATGTCAATAACACACACACACACACATATATCACAAAACTTCCACACTAAACAGCATCATCAAACAAACTTAGTAGCCAAAGACAATATCTTAGTAAAGTCCCCCTCCTTGGACCGCAGGATGGAGGGAATAGGCACAGTAATCCTCGTCCCCACAGGGGCACCGTTGTCTTCTATCAACACCACATTGTTGGTGTCAAACCTTGGAACGCCCGCTTTCTGTCGCTGCTTGACCCCCACCACGTATGCTCGCTTCTTCTGCCCCTTGATGGCCAGCAGGACCTTGTCTCCGAGGGTAGCGACCTCTTGCTTGTTGTAGACGTGGATGACGCGGCCTGGTTTTCCCGCCACTGCGGCTGCTCGGCCTATCGAGCTGTTGTCCACCACACGAACTCTAGACAGCTTCCTGAGCTCGTGGAGGCATGAGGTGGTACTGTGGATAAATTGATGAAAGTGATTGATTGATGTCATGAACACAATAATCACAGATAATTGAGGTACGTCAAGCTTGTGGAGGCATGACCTTGTACTGTTGATAAATTGACGTCAGTGATTGATTGATGTCATGAACAGAATGATCACACTCACAGATAATTGAGGTACGTCAAGACGTGCAGACAAGATAGATAGTTAAATTACCAGGTGTGCTAACATAAAGAGCCTACACAATATTTATGGACAGCATTATCTGTCAGAGATGTGCAGCTGATTTTCCCGCCAAAGGAGGTACGCATGTCAAGCGACAGACCTTGATAGACTTCGGGCCTAACTCCTCTGTTCCTGTCAAACCTGGTCCTTTCTACTTATTTCGTTTGTTGGTTGATTATTTACTCAAATATTTATTAGCTTAATATAATAAGTGTTAGGTTCACCATATGCAGAATGCAAAATGACTATCCTTCTTTTCCTCCACATACATTAAAGCAACTTACCTGAAAGACCTTGCAGCCTGTGTGAGGCTAACTGCCTGACGGCAAATTACATTCATGGTCTGAAACAGAAGAAAAATGTACAGTAGTCCCTTCCATTTCCGGCCCTTTCGTGGGCGTGAACCTGCCCGGAGCGGCCAGCTTTCCCATGACTAATGAGTTTTCCTTCTATAATTGACTCTTAATGGCCGTTAACCTGTCTGACGCGGTCAACGGTCACTGATTTTTGCCCTAAGGTGCCCCTCTTACTCGACAGGAGCGGCCACTTAACGGCCACTTGTCACTTTCGCGGGCGAGCGCCTGTGGTGTGTGTGTGTGTTGTGGGCACAGCACGAGCAGACGACATGAATACTTACGCATGCGCAAACTGTAAATACAGACATGCGCATACATGTACATTTACGGCAGTCACTTCCGGATCGATCACAGCTGATGTGAGTTTGAAACACTTGTTTATCTGACACTCAAATACATATCTATATATATAATAATCCAAACAACACACATAGAAACATACGAAACAATAGCTTAGCCAGGACGATCGAGTTAAACACGCAAATAATTAAGATGTATAAACGAAAGCAAAACTAACAGAGACAATGAATCGGCGGCTCGTGGATGATCGCTTTCTTTTCTTCATGAAAACGTGATCGTGTTTTTTGGGTTTTTTTGGAGGAGGAGGGGGCCTGTAATGAACGGCCACCTGATATTTGCGGTCACCTTTGCAATGACTAATGGGTGACCGGATATGGCAGGTACTACTGTACTCATAATCTTGACGTCGTAATTTTCAATAAACATTACTGGTTGACAAATACGTATCAAATATGGCGTGGCTGGAGGTCCGGCGAGCCGGATCCCAAGCCTGGAGGCTCAAGCACGGGCGAGTTGGTGCTCGAGCCCCCCAGGCTCAGGAACCGGCACTCACATGGGTGCTCACCCTGTAAATCATTATTGTGTGTTTGTGTATGAGTTTCTAATCGCTGTTCAATTCAAAGAACTGGAGAAAGATTGATAATGATCAGTGTTGGATTTAGATAGACCTGTATTTCGGCAACAGCGCGGTCACTGATGAGCGACTGACCGTAGCATGGCGAGAGATGCGGTTCGTTCGCAGGTGTCAGCGAGATTCTGTCGAAGTATCTCAGTCGATGCAAAGTAAATTTATATTTTGCCATACATAAAAGTATTAAAACATGTTTGTTGGTTTTTGTTTGTTTCCATGTTAAGTATTTATTAACTGCATTTCGTTTTAACTAATGCTGCTTCAGTCTAGCATCGGGACCAGTGACACACGTTGCTTGGTTCGAGGATGAATTCAGTGACCCGGGTAATGGCCAATGCCGAATCACTGAGTGACTCGTAAGCTGCTTTGTTGTTCTGACCTTAGTTCGATCATGGAAATGCTTTGGAATCAGAATAAAGCAAAGGAAATTAACAGGGGGGGGGGGGGGGGGGGGGGGAAATAAGTTACTATAAACAGATTATTTTTATACAGAAAAAATAAAAAATGAACCGACAATGGCAAGGATTGAACCGGCGACCTCATGATCTCTAGCCCACATCACTACCGACTGAGCTAAGAAGGCAAGCTGACTGATAGGTGAAAAATAGAAAAGGCTATTTTCTAAGATACTGGTGACTGCCGGTGCCCAAACCTTGGGGCTCCAGATCCCGCTCGCCGAATTCCGAGCCACTCCGTATCAAATAAAGGTAAAACTGCATCTCCAAATAACTTTTTAATTTAATTTTAACTAAACACAGCAGGCAAAAATTTTTCATACTTTCATTTGCCAACTAGCCATTTCTTCACTTTCTGACGAAATCTCTAGGTTTACAATAAAAGGCATGCCTTCAACATGTTACACGTGTGTTAATTATGTCTGACTGAGTCTTAAAAAACTTCCACCTAAAAAAAGTCACTTGTAAAGCACAGATCATTGACTACCATTCATTTCATTCTCCTACGATCTAAAAGTCTCGACATTTAAAATAAATAAATAATTGCATATGTACTCTCATAATTTGCTTACAATGTGGTTCTTTTCAAGACGTTTAACACTGTATTTGACGAGCTGCCTGTTTCCAACGAGACCTTACAAGGGCGCAGCCATTTTGCCTTTAGGTTAGAATGGGAGGTCACTCTGCGCTTTCAATAATGTCATACGGGGAGATAGCTTCCCCTCTCTCTCTCTTTCTCTCCGCAACCTGAAAGCGCGAACATGCTGAGCCCTATACTGAGCGCGCGCGCGTGTGTGTGACTGACACACACACCCACACCGTCACACACACACACACACACACACACCCATTCTGACACAAACACACACACACACACACACACATACGCATTCTGACACGCACACGGCACACACACACACCGACGGTGACAGTGACACACTGCCGCACCCGACTGAACACACACACACGGCACACTGACAATGACGCGGCACACACACACACACACACACTGACACGCATACACCCACACACACACACACACTGTAAAGGTGACAATTGAAAGCAAAGCCAACACAAACCAACCAGGGGCGGATCAGTTCATTTTATGGGGGGGTCCAAAAGTATAACTGAGTTGTGAAGATATGGGTGTGAAGGCGCCGCGAAGCGCCTAGCTTGCTAGGGGGGTCTGGGGGCATGCCCCCCCGGAACATTTTGAAAAAAAGGATGCAAAATGGTGCAATCTTGTGCATTCTGAGGATGATCATTACCAGTTTCAGGCAGCAGATTTTGCCACTGATTAATACCCCAAACAACAACAACCCAAAAAAAACATATATATTTTTTGGGGGGGCTGGGGGGGTTTCCGGAAACCCCAGAACCCCCCCCCCCCCCCTCGTCCGCCCCTGCCAACTTGAACTTAACAAACAAATAAGCAATCATTGTGGCACTGAGCAAGCAAGCCAGCAACCAAGGAAACACAATGACAAAACTGAATAAAATTAAAATAAAACTGATGATGATGATAATTAGTTTTAACGTCCTCTTAGAACCAATTGGCCTATCTTGGGACAGGTAGAGTTGATATGCTTTATGGGGGGACAGGGCACTGGACAGACATGCAAACAGAGAACACATATGATCGTGTTATAGATCTGGAAGTCTGTTGTTGCGATATTTAAAAAAATAAAACTGAAGTACCTAAATCACAAATAGAAGGCTTTCTCACAAAACATACCCCCGCACACATAGTTGAGTGACCTTGGTGCGGCAGTCAGAACTGTCAGTTCAAGTTGAGACGGTGTTTTGTGTGTGTGTGTGTGTGTGTGTGTGTGTGTGTGTGTGTGTGTCAGTGTGAGCGTGTGTATAGTGTGTGCCCCGGTGTGTGTCAGTGTGTGTGTGTATGTGTGTGTCAGTGTCAGAGTGACAGTGTGTGTGTGTGTGTGTGTGTGTGTGTGGGTGGGGGGGGGGGGGTTAGGAGAGATAGTGAGTTTAGACCTTGACACTGAGTTTTACAGTATGGTTTTAAAATCACCATCGAATACTCCGCCACAAAACTACTGAACTGCGGCCGATCGAGGACAGCTACCTCCACACATGTCTCAGTGTTCAAGTCTGTATCGCTAATCTTCTTTTGATCTGTTTCCCTCAGTAGCAAATCTCCCCAAGTCAAACAGAACTTATCATTTCAGCCGTTTCAAAATCGCTTGATAGTCGTCCCCCAAATGTTACCAACCTTGGTCCGGGTTTGTGTCTGTTATCTCGGCTCCAATGACTGCATGGCGTCAGCAAGGTCACACAAGCTGGACTTCTGTTGTGTGCAGTTTGTCGGTCTTTGACCACTACCATGATTACTGACTGATACGTACTGCCACTCATTATATGATTCCGAGTATGCACATACATACAGACAGAACAGACAGACAGACTGACAGACAGACAGAAATAACTTGAGAAACAAAGAAATAAAGAAACAGCCTGAGACAGACACACACGCGCGCGCACGCACGCTTGTACCTACGCACGAACGTACTGAAGTCGAACACACACACACACACACACACACACACACACACACACCGTCACACACACACACACACACACACCGTCACACACACACACACACACGGCACACACACATACACACTGTGACACACACACACTAAGATACACACACACACAACGTGGCACACACATACACATACACACACACATACACACACACACACACACACACACACACACACATCATCATCATCATCAATGATCATCATCATTATTGATCATCAGCAATTAGCAACCGAACAACAACTAGAACAAGGAACTTAGTCGATAAATATCGACAGGGGGCGGACAAATGGTTTACATGTGAAATGTGTGTATATGGGTGTGGTTCTGAAACAAACAAACCATGTGAACCCCCCCATCCCACCGCTCGCGGTCTGAACGACTGACGTCACATGTCGCTTCGGTCTTTTCCTGAGAAGAACACCGCGTGTACATAATACACAATTCGATCGCGTAGCACTGCCAATGCACATTTTCGCAACGAAAACCGTGCTACTGTTTCTTGTGTGTTAAATCTGAAAGCAATATAAGTGAACGAACAATTGAAAACTGATATCACGTTACTAAACTCCCAAAAGTAATAAATTACTTCTGACTGCGGTACACAATACGGCAGTCACCTCTGCGAATGCTGTCGAAGAATCTAACCGAAAGTAAACATTCTGGGAATCTACGCGCATCGGCCTTGACGCAAGTTCAATACTTAGCCAATGAGCGCGCCGCGGCGAAGTTGGCCGCTGTAAGTCTCGCAGCGCTGGCTGGCTGAGCGAGTTGCGTGTCCATCCTTTTTTGGTCCAAGCCGCACCGTAGACCAAATTAGTAGGTGCTTGATTTTGGTATTTTGATTTTACATAACATTAAACCTTTCTTGGGGTTCATGGTCATGGCAACAGCCATAATAATATTATATCATGTATAATATTACATTTCAGCATATTTGAATTACATGTCATCATACCAAACTGTCATACATTTTTATTCCTACATCATTCTGATTGATCACAACCAAACCTACTATCAGTGGACACATCCAAATGTAAGCGCCTGTTCTTGACAACTTTTAATCGATCTAAAAATAGCAACTTGCTGGGCCCTCTGCCGCCAACAGACACTGTTTGGCCTGTAGGTAAAATGTACAATGTATTTTCTGATTTGTGCACAAAAGCTTTATTTCTTTTTTCTTTTTTTTAACATAACAATGTTTAATGTCACTGTATGTTTAAAAGACCATGGTCATATTTGTAAAAAAAAAGTTAAATTAGAAAATAAATAACATTTTGGTTCATGATTTTTCCTACACCTGTGCTAAAAATAAGAAATAAAAATGTCGGGTATATAAGTCTCTCAAATACAGCTAGGTATGAATGGCTCGGTTTGAGCTCGAGTTTGTTGCAGTTGACCCTGCACAATGCGAAATATCATGTTTTTGTTGAACAATTTTGACGTCACCCCTCCCATAGGGTGACGTATTTCACAACTTCCTGTGTTACACAAACTCTGTGATGACCAATTTTGACGTCACCCCTCCCATAGGGTGACGGATTTCACAACTTTCTACAGATGAACAATGTTGCCTTCACCCCTCCCATAGGGTGACGGATGTCACAACTTCCTGTGTACACAAACTGATGACGTATTTCACAACAAAATGGCGCTGCCCATGGTCAACCTCAAAACTATCCGTATAGAATGGGGGCGTCCTCGCCCCCATAAAAACAAGTTTTGAACACCATTATAGCTTTCCGACACTGATTTTCCTGTCTTTCCCACGCACAGTTTTGCTGTCTCCGACCTATGTCAAGTGGTTGTCAAGTGCAGTCCGCGACCCTACTTTTCAATGATCCAGTAAAGGTAACTGTCTACACCTGAAGGCCGCAATAAAAACAAAATGTATTCTTACTTTGCATTTAGTGTCACACTAAAAACGAAATAAAACAGGGTAAGCACTGCCCGTACCCGAGCTTCACTGAGATCTTACTGTTAACTCCTTGAATTATATTAGAAGAGAGGCCTTCAGACTATAGTTTTGTGTGGTGTAAGTCTGTCAAAAAAGCCTGTTGTAACACGAACAAACTGACAAACCGCCAAAGGGAGTAAGCGCTCTAAATGTAGACAAGCTGAGTAATCTAAGTGAGAGTTATGCGGCGGAACCAGCCTCTACTGCTCTCCTGGTGCTTGAGAGACCAAAAAGCATAGACCGATGATTAACAATTTAAACAACTTTCGTCTTCACGATGTTACACGTTTGTTCTCAAATGTATGTACATTTCAAACAGGGACTACTATGACATCACTGACCGGCCGCGATCATGTTTGGTACGTTACCGGTTAAAAAGTGAATATTTTATACGAGAAACTAAATCGCCAATCCGTTGGATTTAGATATCTATATTATATATATACGACTAGTGTCTGTCTGTGTGTTTGTGTGTCTGTTCGCGATGCACGGCCAAAAATCTCGGTCGATCTTTTTCAAATTTGGAGACCGTATTCAGCTACACCCCGGACACAACCTCATCGATGAGATATTTCAACACGTGCTCTCAGCGCGCAGCGCTGAACCGATTTTGGTTTTTCTGTAGATCCACTATATCCATTCCCAGTAACTCTTCCTTATCTTCTCCAGTGTTTTGTTTTGCGCGTTTATCTCCCTTCCTTCGTGTGGCGTCAATCCATATTCCCGTTACTACGTTACTATTTTTAGAAGGTCACTGCACGTTACTATTTTTAGATCTCCCTTCCTTCGTGCGCCGACAAAGCCGGCGTACACCCGGCAAAACCGGGTCCCAGGCGCAGCCTGGTATTCGGCTCTACTTCTTCCCGGCGAAGCCGGTACCCGGCGAAGCGGGTAATCATCTAGTATTGTATATACTCAAAAGCATTTCCTTTGAGTTTGTTTTGTCACGGTTGTAGTTGGTGGTGGTGGTGGTGGCCCGTGGTGTGTGTGTGTGTGTGTGTGTGTGTGTGTGTGTGTGTGTGTGTGTGTGTGTGCGCGTGCGGCGTGCGTGTGTGTGTGTGTTTGTGTACCAAAGATGAGTTAATTGTTGAATGTTTCTCTGACATTGTCACTGCCGAGTTACCAGTTTCTCATGGGAACCAAGGTTCGCGTTTGTCACTTCATATACTCCGTTGGTATACATTTGTTAGCACAATCATTGCACTTATAAAAGCACAGCAGCCTGGGTCACATGCAGTTTGCCCAATTTCATTGCCTTTCAAGTTTCGTTTGTAATTTGCAACAACCATTCAGTCCAACTCTTTAATCTCTTCTACTGACCTAGCCCTGTATACGTATAAACAGTCCTCTCCAAATAGATACCTAAATCACCCCGGGTCAAATTAGCCGAAAACAGTGTCTGGAGATAAAAGTGAAATTCACTACTACTCGTCCTGTTTTGACTCTAAACGTTAAGGGATACACCGATTGAAGTGTCTAGGTTTGGCGGAACAAACACGTCCATTAGGCCTAGTCTCCATTTTCCTCAGTCGAGCGTTTTCCCGTTGTTAGGGACAGGCAGGACGCTGTATGTTCGCCCGTTTTGAGCTGAGAGAGGGAAATTGCGAAACACTGATTTGTACAAGTTTGCTCTCTGAGATGGCAGTTCTCAAAACAACGATATGTAAAAGTTTATGGCCAGAGGTTTTCAGTGAGTGTTTGCATTGCAAGGCAGAAGTTTTGCTCAGCTGCAATGCACTATTACCCGCGTTTATACTTTAAAAGAAAAAAAAGAAGAAAAAAAAGACTGGCGAAGCCGACTAAAAAACAACAGCAACAAAGTTTCAAAGCGAGTCATTGTTATGACATCTGTTAGTGTGTGGCGAAAAAAGTGTAAAGTGTGTGTGTGTGTGTATGTGTGTGTGTGTGTGTGTGTGTGTGTGTGTGTGTGTGTGTTAGTTAGTGTGTGTGTGTGTGTGTGTGTCAGTGTGTGCCGTGTATGTGTGTGTTTGTGTTTGTGTATGTGTGTGTTTGTGTTTGTGTGTGTGTGTGTGTGTGTGTGTGTGTGCGCGTGCGTACGTGCGTGTTGTCTTTTTGTGTTTGCGTGTGTGCATGCGTTCCGCGAACGTACGTGTTTGTTTCTGAGAGAGAGAGGGAGAGAGAGAGAGAGGTAGAGCAGCTGACATCAGATAAATCAGATACAATTAGAGGGTATTAGGGAAACATATCTACATACATTTTTTAAAGAGGGTGAGGGGGGGGGGCGTCTTGTTCTCAGCATTTCTAGGGTAGATAAAGAGAGAAGGAATTAACCTAAACGGTAAATGTTGTCCTTGCACCAGACAAGTTTTGCCTATGGGTATACTTTGTTTTCCTTGGTCTGGGACAGGCTGATCTTTCTTAACCCAGTGTGGGATTTTCAGTGGGGCGACCACCCCCAACCCAGCGCGTCCCCGGGTGGCGGATAGGGGAACGGTCTTCAGATATGGAGATCAGCCGCTTGCGGCCGCGGACCAAACTGGCTCCGGGTGGGATCCCGGAAAATCCTCCCCCCTGTGCTCTCAGGGTAGGACGTACGGGCCATGAGCTAAGGGTGAGGTAACCCCGACAGAAAACCCCGAATGCTGAAGACGGAGGACCCGGGCCGCACGGCGCATTCTAACAAACCACGGGTACACGCACTTACGCAAATGATGACACAATCAACCAGCACAGATGGAAATGGCGCTCGCCCATTGAGGACCCCCCAGGGTGGAGCAGCGTCGGGTCCCATGCCTCAAAGGGACCCAGCCCCAACTACTGGAGGTCCCTCCCGTCCGTCTTGTCACGCCAGGGGACGCGGGAGGAAAGTGACTGGCACCACCACAACCAGGAAGAAACCCAGTCAGCAGCGACCTTTTCAGGTCATGCACTGGAACGCAGAAAGTATCCTGAACAAGAAGACAGAGTTGGAGCATATCCTGCATGAGAAGAACATCAACATCTGCTGTATTCAGGAGACGCACCTGACACCCCAAAAGTCCTTCAAAGTGAGAGGCTACCAATGCCTTAGGTCCGACAGAACAGACCGAAGCAAAGGAGGAATCCTGACCCTCATCAGGAACAACATCAATGCCTGTTTGATAGAAACGCACATGGAGGACTCCGAATATCAGGTGATTCGAATCCAGACGAAGACATCAGAATTCCATCTTGTCAACTTCTACTGCCCCAATGATAGACACCTCGCCCTTGACACGATCCCCGCAAAGGCCTCCAACTTCATCGTGGTGGGTGACTTCAACAGTCATTCACAGAGTTGGGGATATGACCACCTGGATCGGAGAGGAGAAGAGGTGGAGAACTGGCAGGACGACAAAGGTCTCATCCTTTTGAACAGTCCCTTTGACTGCCCTACATTCTACTCCAGAAGATGGCACACTACATCAACTCCTGACCTAGCCTTCTGCACGGAAGACATGCACCAGCTAACCAGCAGAGAGGTCGGAGAACAGCTAGGTGGAAGTGACCATCGGCCAGTCTTTTTGACCCTGGGCATGGAGTCCTGCACTGAAGCTTCCTTCCCACGGTGGAACTACAAAAGAGCGAACTGGTTCCTCTTTAGACACCGCACCAGCGAACTCACCAAAGACATCAGAGTCGAGGGTCGAGACATCAACATGGTGGCGAAGGACTTCAACATGAGCATCCTCAGAGCAGCGCGTGAGTCCATTCCCAGGGGTGCCAGGAGAGACTATAAGCCCTACTGGAGCAATGAATTGCAGGAACTGGATGATGATCTGGCAGACGCCAGAAGGGAAGCAGAAGTCAACCCGTCACAAAACAACAACATCCGCCTCCAGGAAGCCAAAGCCAAATTTCTCAAAAAGAAGCTACAGGGAAGACGGAGAAGCTGGCAAGAGAAAACAAGCTCTCTGAACCTTGAGAAGGATGGCAGAAAGCTCTGGAGGCTCACCAAGCAGTTGAATGATGAGAACACCAGCAGAGGAAAGATCACATTAGAAGAGAACGGGAAGGTGCTAACTGGAAAGCATGCTGCCAACCAATTTGCTGAAAGCTATGCAGCTGAGAGCAACCTCCATGTTAGCCCCGAGAAACAGAGAGAAGCAAGAAGAGAGAAAAGAGAGAGACCTGCCAGACAGTCGACAGTGGACGCCATGAGTCAACCACTCACACTCCACGAGCTGCACTCAGCTCTGAAAAAGTCAAAGGCGAAGAAGTCCCCTGGCCCAGACGGCATCACCAACGAGATGCTAACCCACCTTGGTAGTGCAGCAGAGAACAAGCTACTCGAGGTCTTCAACAGCAGCTGGCAAGAAGGATCGCTACCACAACTCTGGCGAGAAGCGATCATGATCCCCATCTTAAAAAAAGGGAAGGATCCAAAGAAGGCCACCAGCTATCGCCCAATCAGCCTCACCAGCTGTGTTGTGAAGACCCTGGAGAGAATTGTGAACGAGCGCCTCAGGTGGTACCTGGAATCCAGGAACCTCCTCGCCCCTGAACAAGCTGGATTCCGACAGTTCCGCAGCACCGAAGATCAGGTCACTTACCTGGCGCAAGAAGTTGAAGATGCCTTTCAGGAACAGAAGCTGGTCTTCGTCACCTGGATAGATCTTCAGAAGGCCTTTGACAAGGTCTGGAAAGATGGACTCCTTGTAAAACTGCTGAGGAAAGGCGTGTCCAGCAACATGTACCAGTGGATTCGCTCTTACCTCTATAACCGCAGGGCAAGAGTTAACGTCGACCAGACCAAAAGCAAGAAGTTCCTCCTTCGACATGGCGTCCCTCAGGGCGGAGTCCTCTCCCCCACACTCTTCCTTCTCTTCATCGACGATCTGGTGTCTGAGATGCCCAAGGGGATCAAAGCTGCTCTCTACGCAGACGACCTTGTGATCTGGTGCAAGGAGGAGCACGCAAGTACTGCCACCTACAGAATGCAGCAAGCGGCAGATAGGCTGAACGCATGGGCAGAAGATTGGTGCGTCTCCATCAACAAGGAGAAATCCTCCACCACCCTATTCACACTGTCGCCAAAGCAGAAAGCCGGAACCATTAGGCTTGGTGGAACTCCTCTGAGAGAGGATGAAGAAGCAACGTACCTTGGTGTCACCTTTGATAGACGGCAGACCTGGAAACCACACATTGTACAGGCAGAGACGAAGGCCCGGCGCAAGCTAGCCATACTCAGGAAGCTGGCAGGTACCACCTGGGGAGCGAACGAGAAGATACTGAAGACAGTATACCAGGGAACAATCAGACCCCACCTCGAGTACGGCTCCACAGCGTGGTCAACCTCAGCCAAGACAAACCTGCAGACCCTTGACCGTGTGCAAAACCAGGCCCTCCGACTCATCACCGGTGCAATGAAATCCACGCCCATCAAGGAAATGGAGAAGCTTACCACCATCCAACCCCTCTGTCAGAGAAGAGAAGCCAAGACTATGGTACAGGCCGAGAAGCTCAAGTGCCTACCCGACCACCCCATGAAGCACAGACTGAGCAACCTCACCAAGAACCGGCTTAAACGGAGCAGCTTTGTACACGAGAGCAAGAGACTTTCTCGACAGTACAGGGAAGTCCTTCCACAGAACACTCTACCTCTGACTCAAGAAGAAGAGGAAACCCCCAAGGCAACAGAGAAACCAGGCATCCAGATCTGCACCAGTGTTCCACATGTTACCTCAGGAGAAGATCAGAATGACACAGCTCGACAGGCACTCACCTTTATAGCCCTGATCGACGAACAGTACCCAAAAGAGGCGTGGATCCATGTATACACCGATGGATCAGCAACTAACGCCGTGCTCAATGGAGGTGCAGGCATTCTCATCCAGTTCCCTGGGGGACATACAGCTACATCCAGCGTTGCCACTGGCAAATACTGCACAAACTATAAAGCAGAAGCAGAAGCTCTCATGCAGGCCGCCTCCTTCGTTCAGGACTCCGCAGACCCTTGCTACCAAGTTGTCTTCCTCTCGGACGCCCTTTCAGTCCTTCAGGCCCTAGAGAACGACAAACTCCCACAGCTGGCCAAAGCATTACAGATGGTCAGACAAACCAGAAGAGTTGTCCTCCAGTGGATACCAGCACACTGTGGGATACCAGGAAATGAAAGGGCAGATGAGCTGGCAAAAGAAGGAGCCGTGGAAGACCAACCTGAAAACAGTGTCAGCTTTAGTGAGCAGAAGACAATCATCAAGGCATTGATGAGGCCAAGGACAAACAGAGATGACTACCACACAATGTCCAGAGAGCAGCAAGTCAACCTCATCAGGCTGCGTACTGGCCACAACAGGCTCAATGCTCACATGAACCGAAAGTTCAAGCTGGCGCCATCACCAACCTGTGCCTGCGGTCAAGAGGACCAAACAGCGGAACACATCTTACAGCGATGTCCCTTACTAGATGAGGAACGAAAAGAAGTGTGGCCGTCACCAACTCCCTTGCAGACCAAACTATACGGCAGTCGACAGGAGTTGGAGAAAACGACAACATTTATCACCAGTGCTGGACTGATTGTGTAACCTCTGCGAACGCCAAGAAGAAGAAGAAGAAGTTTTCCTTGGTTATCAGCATCGCATTTCTTCGGCCTGCTGACTGGTACAATCTATTCAGTGAACATGGTAATAAGATTCACGACACAACAACGACACTGAATGGACTCAAAAGTCCTTGCAATAGCGGACCTCATAAATCATGATTTGCAAATCACCAGGCTTAAATCCTAATGTGTCCATGTTTTTCTTTCCCGCCCCTTATTATCCCCCCTGATATTTCTAAAGCCCTTTGGCAGTTGATCATGTTCAGACTAATTGAGTAAAGGTTGTGGTTCGCTGCTCGACGCCGGGGTCATCTGACACCACTTATTCATCTCACAGCCATCTTAATGGCATCTTTATTCACGGCAAAGTTTATTCTGGGATTCTTGTTCTAAATCCCCCTCCGGCCACGACCCCCAAGCCTTCGTAACCGCCTCCCGGCCCCTCTCTCTCTCCCTCTCTCTCTCTCTCTCTCTCTCTCTCTCTCTCTCTCTCTCTCTCTCTCTCTCTCTCTCTCTCTCTCTCTCTCGGATACCCCATTTCGCCGCTGTCCAGAGTGTGTGCATGTGAAACGAAACACTGAAAGCTGAAAGCTTTGTCGTATAAAATGTTCTGAAACCAAACACTGAAAGCTTAAAACTTTGTCGTATACAATGTTCTGAAACCGAACACTGAAAGCTGAAAGCTTTATCGTATCAAAGTGTTCTGAAACTGAACACTGAAACCTGAAAGCTTTGTCGTATAAATGTTCTGAAACTGAACACTGAAAGCTTAACGCTTTGTCATATAAAACATGTTCTGAAACCGAACACTGAAACCCGAAAGCTTTTTCGTATAATTAAAATTTTGAAACCTCACACCGAAAGCTTAAAAGCCTTGTCGTATACAATGTTCTGAAACCGAACACTGAAACTGAGCGCTGAAAGCTCTGTCGTATAATATATTTTGAAACCGAACACTGTACCAAAGGATGGTTGCTCGTTGTGGGAGGACACGAATCAAGAATCAGACTGACTGAGAGATGAGTGGGGAAGGGGGTGGGGGAGGGTGGAGGGGGGTGGGTGAGGAGGGGAAGCAGGAGAAGGAGAAACGGAAAGCTCGGGAGGAACACAGGAATTCCCCAAGCCGGGTGAACAGTGGGCTCGGCGGGCAGTCGCCATGCCTGATTTCCTCCGTCGCTTGGTTCGGATCCAGCGGGCCGTGAGACGTGGTTATGGGCGAATCCCCCCTGTGCCCCCCCGTACCTGTAGGCTTTACCTGCCGCCTTACCTTTACGCAGGCCCGTCCTATTATCACTCTACACTTCAACACAGCCGTTCACAATGGAAAGCCTGGCGATTTTCGGCGCTCAGTTGCGGCACCTACATGTAGTATTCTTTAAAAAAAATTTTAGTATTAAGTTTTATTCGGTCCTACTATGTGTCTTTTCTGTCTGGTTTAATTTTGTTTGACATGTGTTCTGATATGTAATGTTATTGTTCGCGGCGTCTTGCTCTGTTTGTGTGTTTGCGTGTCAGTGTGTGTGTGTGTGTGTGTGTGTGTGTGTGTGTTTTTTTGTTTATCAGCCTGGATCATGTTTTTTTCTTTTCTTTTGTTCCTGTTTTGTCAAAAATAGATAACTTACAAAGTTTAAAAAAAGAAGTATGAATGCGGGTAAAATTAAAGAAAAAGTACTGGATCTTCAAAGATTCAAGAATGTTTTGCAATGCAAAATTGATGCTGGTTATTAAAAAAAAAGTGTTCCAAAATAAAATTGCAATATAAAATTAATGTAAAACTGGGCGAAATGTACAAACATAACGGACATCCTCAGAAGAAAAGAATCAGTTTAAACACACACACACACACACACACACACACACACACTCTCACACACACACACACACACACACACACACACACACACACACATACACACACAAACACACACGCACGCATGCACATAAATAAATAAACAGAAGGAAAAAAGTACAGTACAGTTCCAAGAAATGAGCAAAAATGAAATGACAGTGAATCCAAGAAATATGGGCTTAAAATGTGCCGGTTTAACAAATAGAACAGACGAATGAGCAAACCACATAACGTATAACATTTATTTATTTGTTCTATTATTAAACATCGGTTCGGCAGATTCAAAGGAAATCATGAGGTTATGCTGTTTTGCAGTTGAGAAAGAAAAAATCTCCGCCACCCACAACCAAAAAGAAGTGAATCTAAAGCAATATAGGTGGTTGAACAATTGACAAAAAAGAGCCCTAAAATCTTTCTTTTCGCACTGTCGACACCTTTTGCTGCATCATTCTCTGCATAATTAGGTGCAAGTAGTAAAATAAACCCTCAAAAAGCCCGGCGAGCGCACACTGCGATTGTCACAAGGTTCAGTCAAGCGAGATGATCGAGTCTTCACGCCAATGCTGTATGAAGGAGCGCTGTTATCTCCCTTCCCGCGCCTGACTCTTCACGAAGCTGGATTCGAGGGCACAACGCATGCCCGGGTTTTTCTTTCGACTCCGTCTAAAAGAAGGCTTTAAATTTTAGCTATAGCAAAACCTCGACTTTTTATTCAAACGATAAGAGAACAAAATCTCTCGTGCTTCTTGAATAAATATCAGGTAACTATAGGAGCATTCAGTCATAAATGTCGACTTGGTCGAAAACTAGGCACGAAAACTGCAGCGCAAGTGAACGTTAACGTGACAAGTCCACGTCGGATCCGCGTACATAGTTTTAAAGTTGGTATTGAGGGGCTGGTCGAAACACAACGAACACAAGTTCTCCCAAGAAGCTGACAACAGACTGAGCGGAGAAAAAGAGAGGGAGAAGGGACAGAGAGCGAAAGAGAGAGAGAGAGAGAGAGAGAGAGACTGAGACGAGGGAGTAGCTTGAGTGTGAACACACCTGCCCGCCTCTCTCTTGCGGGCCCGTGCTGCGCTAACAGGGCAATTTACTTGGTTGCAAGCCTCGGATACACGATAGACAAGGGGGCTGTGTGTTGAGCATTGTGAGAAGTGTGTGTACCATTCAACAACTGTCGAACGGAGTGGCAAAACACAACCTTCACTGTGTCGATAACTTCTGGTTCTGCTTCACGTGTGTGCGTGAGTGTGACGGTGTTTTTGTCAGTGAGTTCTGTAGCAGACGATTCATTCATCCTCATCGTGTCGCTGGTTGTAGCAGACGGCTACTGTTGACTGCCAAACTATCGTCTGCTTCGGTTCTGGTTAGTACACACATGTATATCTATATATATAATTGCCTCTTTCGACGTTCATGATACTCCTCGCTGCTTATCTCTGCTTATCTCTGTCAGTTGTGTGTCTTTTCTGTCAAAGTTTTACTTCTTCTGTCCCCCTTTATGCACGGGTCTGTCAGTTACTTCGTTTAGTAGCCGAAGAATGTTCGTCTCAGTGTCGATCGGCCTCAGATTGTGGTAACTGGACTCAGTCAGTTTTTCCCCACTTTCATTTTCTACGAGTGTCTCGATTGAGGTTTGATATTGCGTATTGTTTATGCTGTCATGCCGAACGGAATTTGGAAATTACTGGTGAGAGATAGAATTATTTTGGCGTATCTCAGTTTTAATTTGTTTTGAGTTTGTATCGTGCGAATCTCTGTTAGTGTTCAAGAAGGCACAATGATGGACATGATATCGATATTGGCTATGAGAGTGAACCACGTGTTTCACCAACGATAGAGGTTAACAATGTTTTGGTTCAGTTCATTGTTTCTTTCGCGGCTAATCTTAGCCCAGGCCAGAGATGAGTATACTTGGATAGTTAATGAGAAAGACTTCATGCCAAACGCGGTGCTTTTGTGAATAACGAGAACACAACAATAACAAAATAACAATCAAAATCAGGCCTTTGAAAACTGAAGACGAGTCCGACAAACAATGATGATGATGATGTTGAGGATGATGACTAACTATGATGATAGTGCTCATGTTCCAGACGAAGTCAGTGTTTGTCTGTCTGACTGAGTCGTTCAAGCTGTCTGTTTTTTTAATGTTTACAACAACAACAACAACAACAACAACAATAACAACAACATCAACAACAAAGCAGAAGAGCGATGTCAAACGGTTAAGAAGTTTGAATTGAGCCACCAACTGAACACTTCACTGAGATTGAGAAGCGATCGTTTTTAGGACTGATTTTAGGTTCAGTCGTTCTTCCAATGTGCATCATCTGTGTAGAGATCCGTGTAAGTACGAGCACATTTCCATTTAAAACGGTTCAGCCTTATGGCAACTGACTTAGCTATTAAAAGAATGGGAATTTTCTACCCGATGAATGAATTTTTGACCGCTGAGGCCAGTTTGTGAGGTATTCCACCAACTGCCGTACGTATCGCGCGGCTAAAAGACTTCAGTTTGTTGTTGTTGTTGTTGTTGTTGTTGTTGTTGTTGTTGTTGTTGTTGTTTTTGTTGTAGTTGTTGTTGTTGTTGTTTCAAGAAAGCTGAGTCGCAAAACTGTCGGTTGTTAAAAATCATGATTCTCAGGGTTATAGATATTTTTGATTGTCGTTTTATTTTTTTCTTCTGAGAAGATCGTTACATTTTAGAAGACAATAATCTACAAGTGTACGTGGCACGAGAGCAGGCAACAGTGTTGTCATGATAGCGATTCCCAGCTTGTATCGAAATCTCTGCGGCATCTTTGCTGTGCAATGCTAGGAGTTAATTCTGAGTTGAATTCATATATTTGTGTTGTTGTTGTTGCTCAGTGAAGCAAGTGCTGCTAATTGGTTTGCGCATTCCACCTTCCACGTATATTTTTTGTTTATCGAGTCGCCAGCATAAAACAATTTTATTTTGTTTATCGCCAGCACAATACAAACAAGTCGCGTAAGGCGAAAATACAATATTTAGTCAAGTAGCTGTCGAACTCACAGAATGAAACTGAACGCAATGCAACGCAGCAAGACCGTATACTCGTGGTCCGCTCACGGCATAGGCAGTGAAATTGACAAGAAGAGCGGGGTAGTGGTTACGCTATGCTGCATAGCACGCTTTTCTGTACCTCTCTTCGTTTTAACTTTCTGAGCGTGTTTTTAATCCAAACATATCATATCTATATATTTTTGGAATCAGGAACCGACAAGGAATAAGATGAAAGTGTTTTTAAATTGATTTCGAAAAAAAAAATTTGATAATAATTTTTATATATTTAATTTTCAGAGCTTGTTTTTAATCCGAATATAACATATTTATATGTTTTTGGAATCAGCAAATGATGGAGAATAAGATAAACGTAAATTTGGATTGTTTTATAAATTTTTATTTTTTTTTTACAATTTTCAGATTTTTAATGACCAAAGTCATTAATTAATTTTTAAGCCACCAAGCTGAAATGCAATACCGAACCCCGGGCTTCGTCGAAGAGTACTTGACCAAAATTTCAACCAATTTGGTTGAAAAATGAGGGCGTGACAGTGCCGCCTCAACTTTCACGAAAAGCCGGATATGACGTCATCAAAGACATTTATCAAAAAAATGAAAAAAACGTTCGGGGATTTCATACCCAGGAACTCTCATGTCAAATTTCATAAAGATCGGTCCAGTAGTTTAGTCTGAATCGCTCTACACACACACACACACACACAGACACACACACACACAGACACACGCACATACACCACGACCCTCGTTTCGATTCCCCCTCGATGTTAAAATATTTAGTCAAAACTTGACTAAATATAAAAACACACACAAACACAACACCAAGCCAGTAACCTGTATCCCCGATATTTCAATTGACGAAGAAGAATATGAAGCTTAAAGACTGTTCGAAATAATTTGAGGAAGGCTCCCTATTTATTATGTATATATTTATTTACCTACTCAGTTATTAGTTTATTTATTCGTTTATTTATTGATTTTTTTCTTCGTGTATTTTTTTTATTAATTCATTTATTCATTCATTTAGTTATCTACCTTTGTCAACGTTGTTGTTGTTACCGAGAGAAGTGTATTTAAGGTGGTGTCAACGGTTAATTTGTCAACTGTGGAAGACCTGCGCCGAACCTGCGAGTTCATACAATCAGCAGGCCTATTATTTGGACACAACCGTCGAACGCTGAAGAAGAAGAAGGTTATTTTGTCATTCTGTAAAAGAGGGTTCTTGTTTTACGGGAGAAAGAGACAGATAGAAGGAAGCTGGTGTCAGTAGCTCGTAGACGGTTTACAAAGATGTGGAAAAAGTGAGTGGGAAAAAGCACGGTGAACAGAGGTGTCTAACGTTCATCACTGCCACTGAGAACATTGAAAGGGACCAATCTTAATCAAATGAGGTAGAGCACTATTTGAAAATATGAGAAAATATTTTATACGAAAACTGATTCTATCAAGATAAGTTTTGTGTGAATATTTGTTTGTCTGTTCACTTAAAAGACCGTTGGGTCGACATATCTGTGAATGTATTGTTTTGTCAATAACAAACGTTCCAACAACCTACCTTTCTTGTTTTTTGATTCTAAAATATGAGAAACAAAGCGACGTCTTAGAATGAAAGTTGCTTGTTCATTTCAATGCTTGTAATAACTCCCAGATGCCGAGAAATTGGCTTCGTAGAAGTCTCACTTACTCTTGTTGCACATATGTGTGTCGTATGCATTTAAAGCGCTTGCGTCTCTTTGTTTCTCAGATTTTAACGGGAACAGTTCATCCTGAACGCAGTTTTTTTACCTTCACTGCCACATCTTAGAAATCTGGCGAGGAAAGTGATCTTTGAAGAAGGTCCCAACCTTCATTGTGGCATCTTGGACAGTTTAGTTGGAAAAAGAGTTGTCAACAGACTTGTCTGCCTTCATCGGGGCCTCTGACAACATGCAGTGGACAAAGTTCATTCTGCGCGAGGTTTTATACTTTTCTTGCAACATCTGAGAAAGTTTTGATGGACGTTTCGTATCTTTATTGTCGCTTATGTGACAGTGTAGGAGAGAGAAAAAAAAGTGCATTGTCTCATCAAATAAAGTTTAGTGGAAAAAGTTCATTTTGAACAAGGTTATACCTCCATGTCCACCGCTGAGAAAGGTTCGAGGGAAACAAATGCACTCTGAACAAGACTTCCCTCCCGTCATTGCCGCGAGAGAAAAGAAAAGCACATTACATTCATTGCCCTCGTGTCTGGAAAGTCAGCAACAAAAAAGGGGTAATTTAAACACACTTCGCCCTTGCCTTTTCTTTTTGTTCCGCCCGCCCTGTCCCCAGCCTGAAATGTTCTACACTACAGTGGAACCCCTCTTTTAAGATCTCAAAAACAATGAGAAAATCAGGTCTGGAATAAAAGAGAGTCTTAAAATAGAGGGGAACCTACACAGCTCATGAACAATTAATCACATCTGAAAAAAAAGCAAAGTCTTAAAATGGAGGTAAATTTACAGATGTGATGAACGAAAAAAACCTGAAAAAAGCAAGGTCTTAAAATGGAGGTAAATTTACAGATGTGATGAACAAAAAAACTGAAAAAAGCAAGGTCTTAAAATGGAGGTAAATTTACAGATGTGATGAACAAAAAAACTGAAAAAGCAAGGTCTTAAAATGGAGGTAAATTTACAGATGTGATGAACAAAAAAACTGAAAAAGCAAGGTCTTAAAATGGAGGTAAATTTACAGATGTGATGAACAAAAAAACTGAAAAAAGCAAGGTCTTAAAATGGAGGTAAATTTACAGATGTGATGAACAAAAAACCTGAAAAAGCAAGGTCTTAAGGGAGAGAGTCTTAAGAAAATGGAAGTACATTAACAGATGTGATGAACAGAGAATCCGAGAAGGCAAGGCCTTAAAAGGTCTTGATAGGCAGGAATGTCGTTAGACGTCGACAGCCGGTGTAACACGAGAAAATTACTCCCACGAGATTTTTACTCCGGAGTAAAAATTTCGTACGAAAATGTTACTCCCTTTACGAAAAAAGCACTCCCCCATTACACGAGAAAATTACTCCCCACGACAGGTGAGTTCCGAGTTAACATTTCGTACACAAATGTTACTCCCCTGACGAATAAAAAACGAATAAATTACTTCACCCTAACACGAGCAATTTAACTTCCCATGCCAGGTGTACGAAATTTATACTCCCTTGTCCCCTGTTAGTCTTGGTGGTGGAAGTGGTGGAGGGAGGGTAGCGCGACATACGTTTGCGCGAGATCACATATTGGCATTATACCTTCGCCCGCATCCCATTTTCGCGTACGAGATTTTTACTGGAAGTAAAAAAAAATGGGGAGTAAAAATTTCGTGGAGGGAGTAATTTGTTCGTGCCTTGGGGAGTTCTTTTCTCGTACGAAAAATTTACTCGGAGTAAGAATTTCGTACGAAATGTTTACTCCGGAGTAAATTTTTCGTGGAGTAAAAATTTCGTGTTACACCGGCAAAACGCCGAAACTTCTTTCAAAACATTTGCTGTCATTTTGACAGAACTGCCCAGCGTTTCACTGTGTGGAAAAGTGGAATCCAAGGACTGCCTTAATCTACCAAAAACGGCCGAAACGACTAAGGCTATTGCGACAGTTTTGCCGAAATAAATAAATAAAGCCTAATAAAATGTTTTGTATAGGGAGGTTCCAGTGTATTAGGAGTCGGGTGGGTGGCGCTCTCGCGAGTTCGATTGTCGCTAGTCTTCTGTGACAAATTGACTGTAATTCCTCTCCCCCTCCCTCCCCCTCCTTCCGATCCCCTCTTTCTTCCCCATTCTGTGTCCTCTTGCTAATGCATTCCTTTCTTTGCCGCGTCGTGCACCGGGCGCCCCGTAGAGAATAATCAAGTTATAAAGTCTCTTTTTCTCTCTTCCCCTTCTCTCTCTCTTTCTTTGCTACGTATGGCGACACGTTACTGCTAAAAGTGAACATTATAAACACTTGCAGTAAACTTTGTTATTGTCACTTATAATTTCGAAGATCACCAATGGATTACCAATAGTTTCCAAGGTAAGAACAGTTGTGGCATTTTGCGAAAGTATATTTCAGTCAAAAGTTGTTGCGTTCAAAGAACACATGCATTAATCTTCGTTATTACTGTTCAATGATAAAATAAATAAGAACATTGCTGAATTACCGATGTCTTGCAAGAAAATAACGATCGCGACTTTTGACAAGTGCATGCTGTTGATTAGCGAAGAGCGTACTTACTAAAATTAAAAAAAAACCCACTAAATTTGTTTTGTTTTTTGTCACCAAGAATTACACCAATTAAACGCTTTTTAATTGCCTATGTCTTGTTTCTGTAACTAAATTATTTAAGAGCACTGTGACTAGCCCATGTTTTTCTTCAAAACAACAGGACTTTTCACACATGCGCAGCGTTGGCATGATATCGGGTATGAGTGAAAGTACACAGATCACAGTGAATCTTTTTTAATCGTCAGTACTCAACAAAGATCACTGCTGAGTTGTCGATATACCTCTAAGAAAATATTGAGTAGGACTTCCAGCGTATGCATGCAAAAGGTGATAGAGTACGAAGTGATATTTGCTAATTTCATTAATAATGTCGAAGAATAACCCCAAAATGCCGGTTTAACCTTGTTCTTCGTGTGTTGTACGTTTGAGTCACTTCTCATTTAGTACACTTGTGCCAGAAGTCTTTTCTTTTTCCCTTTTCTTTGTTCTTTGTGTGTTCTTGCAAAAAATTGGTTATATACCAGTGATTTAAAAAAATCTGTACCAGTGATTAGTCATGACAAAGATGAATGTGTACTTTTCTTGTCATTAATTTTCACTCTGTGCTAAACTAATGGACGACCAAAAGTCGGAACCGTTATTATTTTGTGTATCATTATATTGTATTTGAATTATTTTGGAAGATGCAGCATTGCAGCAGTAATCTTTTTAATTATCAGTGGCAATAACAAAAATCACGGTGGTCTTCGTAATTGTCACTTTTGCCGCGGGTATGCCGCCATACCCGTGTCACAACGCGGCAGCTACTTGACTCCCGTGGCCCGCGTTGTGAGGAGTGCTTTAGGAAGCAGTGTATGGTAGGAGGAAAGTGTCTTTTTGAGGACTGCGCCGCACTGTATAATAGACACAAGTCCTCCCCGCGCTCTTGAAAGAGAAGGAAAAATCTGTTCAGAAAAGGGACTCGGCGAGTTTGTCTTCTCGAGTGTTTGGTCAGGTTTTGGCCTCTTGTTGACATTTTTCTAGCGTCGTGCTATACAGAGATCTTGGAACAGTTGCGAGATAGTTTTGTGTGATAACAGCAACTCGGAGGTACTCACTGGAGGTGTGGGTCTCTGTTGTTACATGCATGTGCTTTTGGGGGATGTTTACTCGTGCGCTGTGGAGTGTTAAACAGGTAATCACTTGTTTTTATTGGCATCACAAGGTAACGATACAGCGAAAAGATATATATACATATTTAACACTTTAGGTCCTTGAATGTTGAACAAGTAAAATGATACAAGTCTAATGATCTCCATCCCATAAATGTCGGGGAAATGCTGGATTTTAGATTATACATAAACATAAATGAAAATTTAAGTCTTTGTACAAAACATTGGTGTCACAAAAATGTGTCTTCATTTTTTGGTTTAAGACATTTTTCCACCAATAGTCACTGTGTGGTATTCTGCCAAAATGTAGAGAACAGTCAAAAATTGATTTTTTTGGTGAGAAAGTTGTCATAACATGTCTTCTCAAGAGGAACTGTTGTCGTCAAGGTTTTTGCGACTTTTTTTCTTTTTTTTTGTGGGGGGGGGGGGGGGCATCCAATTAGTAAGTAAATTTTAAGGGGCTTATTGTCCGTCAGGTCTTAATTGGACATGAATTGGTTTATACGATTCGAGTTTTTACGCCCTCACGGATTTTGATGTATGCGTGTTTAGGTGGTATTAGCCATCTGCAGTTATGGTAGAATGACCAAGATATTTAACGTGCCATTGTGGTGACACGGGGGTGAGAGATGGATACCGTCTCTGGGTCTGCACATAAAGTTCGTCCCGGCCCGGATTCGAACCAGCGACCTTTCGATCACAAGTCCAGTGCTCTACCACCTGAGCTACCCGGGCCCCCCAATCCAAATAATTTACTCAGCAATGTTATAAATCCTTCACTGACCATTACGTGGTAACCGTGGAGATGGAATATGCTCTGTATACAGGGATGTAGTTTAGCATTGGCAGTATGCAAAACGCCGACATGTCAACATTTTTTTTAAATCGCTGAAACCTTTGCCGTAATTTTGTGAGATGTACCAAACTTTTGTCCCCCTCTTTCGGTTGCGGAGAGGTTAGGCTTGTTGTTGTTTTCATACTTAAACATAAACATTGTATGATGATATAATGATGTAAACAGAAATAATAAATTGTTTACACCAAGGAAAAGTATTAAAACATGTATGGCCATTTTGGCAAATCAAGTGTGCCGATGAAAATAATCTATGTAACATCCCGGCATGAAGGAAGATATCCTGCACGAGTTGTGTATTAGTAGTATCAAGTGGGACATGTTGTTTGTTGTATGTTTACCAGGGTTTGCTAGTGTGTGATAGGGTTCGTGTCCGTCTGAAGATGTTAGTTTCTTTGTTAGTCCTGTGTTGACAACTCTTCGACAAGCGCTTAGAACTGTACCCACGGAATACGCGCTATATAAGCTTCATATTGATGGATACAGAGGAATGGTGTGCGGGGATGTTGAGATAGGGATAGTGGGAAGCTGGATGGATTAGTTTTGGTTGGTGTAAGATGAGTAAAGTAAGTAATATTTTACTCTTGCAATTGCAGTTCGTAAAGCACATAATTGTCTTCTTTAATTGACTCGAGTCTGAAGTTGACTTCGCGAAGACTTCGCAAAATCTTTTTACCAATAATTCAGCGCCAACACTTCGTGCAGCGAGCTTCGTGGAGTAGACTTCGCGAAGTCGATTGTGCCCTATTGATTAATTTAATATAAGGCTTTAATGTACCGTTTGTGCGTCGAATTACGCACATATGTTTTGACGTTGTCTTCATTCGGTTTTGTGATGACTTGCGTGTTTGCGTTAGATGCATGGGGACTATAAAAATGATGTTTTCTCGCTTGATCTGTGTGTAGATGGTCACCGAGGGGAAAATCAAGTTATAGCAACAGATATATACGTTATTATATTCGTATTGTATGTTTACATTTTTATATTCGTTTTTGTGTGTGTCAATTTCTGCTTGCACCCGTTTTCAAGAGGAACACACATGGTCTACCGTTGTATGCAAGCAATATTTCTGTCTGTTAATAGTTCCACCGACGTGTATCTAGCCAAGCAACCTGCTGACAGTTGAATAAGAACAGCTGCACCAGGTGAAAACATGCAAACGTGAGCACAGTCACACATGACGGAAAACACGGTGGCGTCAGGTAAAAGGAGAAAGGTCACAGGAACAGCGGCTGATGGTTTGAAAGTTGGAATGGTTTGAAACAAATGCACAAATATTCACCTGAGTGGACCAAAACAGCAACAGGGAAATTCTTGCTAAAAAAAAAATCACCACTAGTAAAACATCATTCTGTGTGTTAGTGCTCATTGCAAATTATGATATAAACGGTTTCTTCAGTGCTGTGAGGTCCGTTTTCATTTTTTGCTATTATTAATTTTTATTCTGTTAAAATGCGAAACGAACGATTTTGTGTAACTGTCGCTTCCTGTTGTCACGTGTTTTGGACGCTTCTGGTTTTGTTGTTGTTTAGTGGATCTAGCCTTTTCTCTTTTTTATGGATCCTCAACAACAACAAAACAAACAAGTCGCGTAAGGCGAAAATACAACATTTAGTCAAGCTGTCGAACTCACAGAATGAAACTGAACGCAATGCAATTTTTCAGCAAGACCGTATACTCGTAGCATCGTCAGTCCACCGCTCGTGGCAAAGGCAGTGAAATTGACAAGAAGAGCGGGGTAGTAGTTGCACTGAGAAGGATAGCACGCTTTTCCGTACCTCTCTTCGTTTTAACTTTCTGAGCGTGTTTTTGAGTCACTTGAGAAAAAGTGACTCTATGTAATCGGTCAGTGTTAGTCTGTCCGGCCGGCCGGCCGTCCGGCCGGCCGTCCGTAGACACCACCTTAACGTTGGACTTTTCTCGGAAACTATCAAAGCGATCGGGCTCATATTTTGTTTAGTCGTGACCTCCAATGACCTCTACACTTTAACGATGGTTTCGTTGACCTTTGACCTTTTTCAAGGTCACAGGTCAGCGTCAAAGGAAAAATTAGACATTTTATATCTTTGACAAAGTTCATCGGATGTGATTGAAACTTTGTAGGATTATTCTTTACATCAAAGTATTTACATCTGTAGCCTTTTACGAACGTTATCAGAAAAACAAGGGAGATAACTAGCCTTTTCTGTTCGGCAACACACAACTTAACGTTGGGCTTTTCTCGGAAACTATAAAAGTGACCGGGCTCAAATTTTATGTGAACGTGACTCATTGTGTTGTGAATAGCAATTTCTTCCTGTCCATCTGATGCCTCATATAATATTCAGAACTGCGAAAGTGACTCGATCGAGCGTTTGCTCTTCTTGTTAATCCAAACATATCATATCTATATGTTTTTGGAATCAGGAACCGACAAGGAATAAGATGAAAGTGTTTTTAAGTTGATTTCGAAAATTTAATTTTGATCATAATTTTTATATTTTTAATTTTCAGAGCTTGTTTTTAATCCAAATATAACATACTAGAGGAATACCCGGCTTCGCCGGGGTGAATCGCGAGACAGAGACAGACAGCGTGGCCAAATGTAACCGAGTGCCGAAACACCACAATCATATTTGAAGCCGAAGTCCACTCAAACGGGATTGAGAATAACTGTTATGGCTTCTGGAAGGAAGGCCTGATTATTCAGTCACACGCCAATGCCGCCAGACCACATCACAAACAGAACTCTACAATCCACAGGTGTTGCCCACACACACACACAAACACACACACACACACACAGAGAAGCCGTATATATATATGTATATCTATATCTATAAATATATAGAGATAGGTGACAGTGTATTTTTCGCGTGGCTATAAATTGATTCGACCTTTTCACTTTGACAGTAAGAACAACTTCCGGGTGCAAGGGAAGCGTTCTGGACAGCGCAGTGACATTCTAAAAATAGTAACGTAGTAACGGGAATATGGATTGACGCCACACGAAGGAAGGGAGATAAACGCTGAAAACACTGGAGAAGATAAAGAGAAAAACCCAAATCGGTTCAGCGCTTCGCGCTGAGAGCACGTGTTGTAATATCTCATGTCGAGTCCCATCGCTGTCGACGACGCCAAATGTAACCGAGTGCCGAAACACCACAATCATATGTGAAGCCGAAGTCCACTCAAACGGGATTGAGAATAACTGTTATGGCTTCTGGAAGGAAGGCCTGAACATATATAGACACACACCAATGCCGCCAGACCACATCACAAACAGAACTCTACAATCCACAGGTGTTGCCCACACACACACACAAACACACACACACACACACACAGAGAAGCCGTATATTATATGTATATCTATATCTATAAATATATAGAGATAGGTGACAGTGTATTTTTCGCGTGGCTATAAATTGATTCGACCTTTTCACTTTGACTGTAAGAACAACTTACGGGTGCAAGGGAAGCGTTCTGGACAGCGCAGTGACATTCTAAAAATAGTAACGTAGTCAGTAACGGGAATATGGATTGAAGCCACACGAAGGAAGGGAGATAAACGCAAAACACTGGAGAAGATAAGGAAGAGTTACTGGGAATGGTGAAATGAACAGAAAAACCAAAATCGGTTCAGCGCTGCGCGCTGAGAGCACGTGTTGAAATATCTCAGTCGATGAGGTTGTGTCCGGGGTGTAGCTGAATACGGTGTCCAAATTTGAAAAAGATCCACCGAGAACTTTGGCGTTGTGATGTGGTCTAGCGGCTTTGGTGTGTCGGTATGGGGGCCCGGGTAGCTCAGGTGGAACCAAAATCGGTTCAGCGCTGCGCGCTGAGAGCACGTGTTGAAATATCTCATCGATGAGGTTGTGTCCGGGTTCTCTCTGAATAAGCCCACCAAATTTGAAGCAGATCCATCGAGAACTTTGGCCGTGCATCGCGCACAGACAGACAGACACACAGACACACAGACACTAGTCGTATATATATATAGATTTATATGTTTTTGGAATCAGAAAATGATGAAGAATAAGATGAACGTAAATTTGGATCGTTTTATAATTTTTTTAATTTTTTTTACAACTTTCAGATTTTTAATGACCAAAGTCATGAATTAATTTTTAAGCCACCAAGCTGAAATGCAATACCGAAGTCCAGCCTTCGTCGAAGATTGCTTGGCCAAAATTTCAATCAATTTGATTGAAAAATGAGGGTGTGACAGTGCCGCCTCAACTTTTACAAAAAGCCGGATATGACGTCATCAAAGGTATTTGTCGAAAAAAAGAAAAAAACGTCCGGGGATATCATTCCCAGGAACTCTCATGTCAAATTTCATAAAGATCGGTCCAGTAGTTTGGTCTGAATCGCTCTACACACACACACACACGCACAGACAGACAGACACACAAACACACACACTCACACACACCACACACACACACACACACACACACACACACACACACACACACACACACACACACACACACACACACACACACACACACACACACGCACACACACACACATACACCACGACCCTCGTCTCGATTCCCCCTCTATGTTAAAACATTTACGGATTTAGTCAAAACTTGACTAAATGTAAAAACAAGATTGACAAAATGCGTTGACATGTCAGCGTTTGCAAACAAGTCATCCCCAGGAAAAAATATTATGTTCACCTTTTCCCCAACTTCTTCCGGACGCTTTTTCTTCACGCGCACTCTCTCTGCCTTGATAATTTCATGGATTAGGTCTCTTCCCTCCTTCTGCATGCCCCATCCTTTTGGACCTAGAGCTTTAATGAGCCCAATGACTGCCGCGGTATCCAATGTCAGAAGCTTATCTGGGACTTGCGTAACCTTAGCCCTTGGCGCGCACGCCCTGTTTAATTGCATCTTCCGTCTTCAAAGCCCCCTAATCGGACGGTGCCAGAGGAGATTTCCCTGTTACTTACAACTCAGTGCCCTGGGGCCAGAGAGAGTTTCGCGCGAGTGTACTTTGGTGAATCAAGGGCTTGAAGGTTTGAGGAGTGGGAGCGTTTGGGAATTGATTGGACTATCATGATTGCAGTTAGTACTTTGGTGAACCAAGGGCTTCAATGTTTCAGGAGTGGGAGCTTTGTGGAATTGCTTGGACTATTACAGTAAGTACTTTGGTGAATCAAGGGCTTCAATGTTTCAGGAGTGAGAGCTTTTTGGAATTGCTTGGACTATTGCAGTAAGTAATTTGATGAATCAAGGGCTTCAAGGTTTCAGGAGTGGGATCTTTTTCGAATTGCTTGGATTATTGCACTGCGCAATTTAATGAGTCAAGATTTCCGGAATGGAAGCTTTTGGGAATTGCTTCAGGGACTTGCTTGGACTACTGCAGTGAGTTATTTGATGAGCCAAGGGCTACAAGGTTTCAGGAGTAGGAGATTTTGGGAACTCAAGCGCTTGCTACGACCACTGCAATGAGTAATTTGGAGAGTTTTGGACTCTTGCAGTGAGTAGTTTGGATAGTAGTAGAAGGATAAATTTGATGTATTATGGTGTCGAGGTCTGTTGGGATAGCTGTTCGCCTAGTTTGGCCTCACTAGCTGAAGTCCTAGGCTGCATGCAACTCTGGGTTGAAGATGCGCGCGTCTCGGTCCATTTTATTCTTCTGAGGTATGGTTGATACTGCGTTCCCCTTTTTATTAGAAGTGTTATTGAAATTGTCGAAGTGAAGAAAAAACCACCTGAAGAAATTGACGTTCAACAGTGTAAATGACACGAGAACACAATGATGATGGGCGGTACGAGGTACTAGATTTGAGAAGTTGTTTAAACTGTACCCCCTCACACCAATCTGTTTCTGCAGACACGATCATCTGCGTCGTATTGGGAAAAGGCGAGGAGATGATAGTGAAGAAAGAAGAAAAAGAGGAAGAAGAGACCAAAGGAAAAAAGAGTGCAAAAAAGGGCGAGGCGATGATAGACAGCAGTGGTGGCACACAGTGGCGAATGTGAGAAGAGTCAGGGGAAGGCCAGAGGAATGTATGTTGTATTTTGCGGTCTGTTTTGCTCGTTGTGTTTAGGATTTGATCACGCCAAAGTCAACAGGGCTGATGTTTCATGATGCTTGCTTTCTTGTCAGCACTTCTCAGACTCTATTGCTTACATCTCCTCTCCCAGTCTCTCTCTGTCTTTCTCTTTCTGTTTGTCTTGATATTTGTGTGTGTGTGTGTGTGTGTGTGTGTGTGTGTGTGTGTGTGTGTTCGTTTTTTGTCTGTCTGACTGTCTATCCGTCCGTCCATCCATCCATCCGTTTGTCTTTCTCTGTCTTTAACTGTCTGTCTGTCTGTCTGTCTGTCTGTCTGTCTGTCTGTCTGTCTGTCTGTCTGTGTCTTTCAGTTTGTTTATCTGTCTGTCTTCCCCCTCCCACAATTGTGCCACTAATGAGTGATCTTTACTCGAGAAATCGACTCCATTAGCAGCTGCACATCATGCCTTCCGTAAAGTAATATTGTGTTTCGGTAACCGAGTTACTGGAACATCGTAACACAATTTGGCACCGCAAGAAAGCTTTAAAAGTGTTAGGTAACTAGACGAGTCAGTCGCACATAAGGTCCGGAAATAAGACAACGCCAAAAAAATGAGAAAAAAGGATGAATCAGAACAAGAAGAACAAAAAGAACAAGAAGAAAACAAAGAATAAGAAGTACATGGAAAAACGTGGAAGGGAGAAAGGAAGTATATCAATGGGTGCCCTGGGGCACTTCTTCCATCGTTTCTAAGCCAATACATATATATATATACCGGATATTTATTTTACCGTAATTAAAGATACCCACTCCCCCTCCATTTTCCCTTCTAAATCTTCTTGCAAACTTTTGCAGGTCATATAGAGTTTTAGAGTCACTGCAATTATCCTTCAGCTTGAATGCGCATACCACGAGTCAAGACTGAGCATGGCTGTTTCCTGTGGGGAGAATGAGTTTTTTCTTCTTCTCTTTTTCTTTTTTTGCTTTACTGAATGAATCTTTGCTATTTCCATCTGTGGAAACAATATTCCTCTAGCTTGGCGTGTCTCGCAAAGACTGACCTTTCCTGAAGTAACCAGGGATCTTGTTGTTATGTTCAAACATTATGCCGCGAGATCAACCTTGTACTTTTCAATGAATATAACAATAACAATAACAATAGCAACACTTTATTGTCCATAACAATATGACATACAACTGGAAATATTTCTTTGACATCCTTTGACAAACTTTGCTAAATGTTTTCCCCTCTTGCATTTCTGGTCGAAATTTCCTTATTGTGCCACGACAGATGAAAATCAGTAGAGGCAGAGAAATAAAAGGATTCGAGATGTAGGAAGGCCTTCCATTTTCCACGATCTGGACCCCAAAACATATGAAAATAAGTCAGTGGAGTTATGAGCATGAACGCAGAACAGGAAGCCAGCAAGGCACAATGCGAGAAATCAAACAGCAAGAAGAAAGGGAAATGGAAGCAAGAAAAGAAACAAGTCGCGTAAGGCGAAATTACAACATTTAGTCAAGCTGTCGAACTAACAGAATGAAACTGAACTCACTGCATTTTTACAGCAAGAGCGTATACTCGTAGCATCGTCAGTCCACCGCTCGATGCACAGGTAGTGAAATTGACAAGAAGAGCGGGGGTAGTAGTTGCGCTCAGAAGGATAGCACGCTTTTCTTTATCTCTATTCTTTTTAACTTTCTGAGCGTGTTTTTAATCCAAACATATCACATCTATATGTTTTTGGAATCAGGAACCCACAAGGAATAAGATGAAATTGTTTTTAAATCGATTTCGGAAATTTTATTTTAATAATAATTTTTATATTTTTAATTTTCAGAGCTTGTTTTTAATCCGAATATAACATATTTATATGTTTTTGGAATCAGAAAATGATGAAGAATAAGATAAACGTAAATTTGGATCGTTTTAAAGAATTTTTTATTTTTTTACAATTTTCAGATTTTTAATGACCAAAGTCATGAATTAATTTTTAAGCCACCAAGCTGAAATGCAATACCGAAGTCCGGCCTTTGTCGAAGATTGCTGGGCCAAAATTTCAATCAATTTGATTGAAAAATGAGGGTGTGACAGTGCCGCCTCAACTTTTACAAAAAGCCGGATATGACGTCATCAAAGGTATTTGTCGAAAAAAAGAAAAAAACATCCGGGGATATCATTCCCAGGAACTCTCATGTAAAATTTCATAAAGATCGGTCCAGTAGTTTGGTCTGAATCGCTCTACACACACACACAGACAGACAGACAGACAGACAGACAGACACACACACACACACACACACACACACACACACACACACACACACACACACACACACACACACACACACACACACACAGACACACATACACCACAAACCTCGTCTTGATTCCCCCCTCTACGTTAAAACATTTAGTCAAAACTTGACTAAATGTAAACAAGTCGCGTAAGGCGAAAATACAACATTTAGTCAAGTAGCTGTCGAACTCACAGAATGAAACTGAACGCAGTGCAACGCAGTAAGACCGTATACTCGTAGCATCGTCAGTCCACCGCTCACGGCATAGGGAGTGAAATTGACAAGAAGAGCGGGGTAGTAGTTGCGCTGGGAAGGATAGCACGCTTTTCTGTACCTCTCTTCGTTTTAACTTTCTGAGCGTGTTTTTAATCCAAACATATCATATCTATATGTTTTTGGAATCACGAACCGACAAGGAATAAGATGAAAGTGTTTTTAAATTGATTTGGAAAATTTAATTTTGATAATAATTTTTATATATTTAATTTTCAGAGCTTGTTTTTAATCCGAATATAACATATTTATATGTTTTTTGGAATCAGCAAATGATGGAGAATAAGATAAACGTAAATTTGGATCGTTTTATAAAAAAACATATTTTTTTTTACAATTTTCAGATTTTTAATGACCAAAGTCATTAATTAATTTTTAAGCCACCACGCTGAAATGCAATACCAAAGTCCGGGCTTCGTCGAACATTACCCGACCAAAATTTCAACCAATTTGGTTGAAAAATGAGGGCGTGACAGTGCCGCCTCAACTTTCACGAAAAGCCGGATATGACGTCATCAAAGACATTTATCAAAAAAATGAAAAAAACGTTCGGGGATTTCATACCCAGGAACTCTCATGTCAAATTTCATAAAGATCGGTCCAGTAGTTTAGTCTGAATCGCTCTACACACACACACAGACAGACACACACACACACACACACGCACATACACCACGACCCTCGTCTCGATTCCCCCCTCTACGTTAAAACATTTAGTCAAAACTTGACTAAATGTAAAAAGGGGGAAAAAAGAAAGAGTGGGTTGTGCAATATGATGCGATACAAGAAACAACATATCCAATGAATTTTTTATCGTGATTTTTGAAAATCTTTTATCTTCATTCTCCACTTTGTTGACTAACATTAAAAAAAAAATCATAAGTCAGCAAAGCAAGGATGTCGTGTGGCTTAGCCATTCGGCAAAACGCCGACATTTATATCAATTTGCTGAAAACTGTGCCGTCATTTCGGCAAGGTTGCCACCTTCATCAAAACCAGGGGATGTGCGACCCCAAGGACTGCCTGAATTGTCCAAACGTTTTTAACATTATTATGGCTATTTTGTCGAAGAAAATAAATCAGCAGCATCGTGAGTGAAGTTATCAACAAGAACCCAGAAAGCAAACTGAAGACAAAACGCGAGAGGAGTCAAAACAGCCAGAAGAAAGGCCAGGAAACAGGGAAGAAAAGAAGAGAAAGGGAAAAGGAAAGAAAGCATTAGGTGTACATGCTGAAGTGATGGGGAGATTTGCGTGGAAATGTCAGCGCGCCTGTGATGGTGGTGTCGGTACCCAAAGTCAACATGGCCCCCGCGGTGGCTGCTGCACTTTCCCTTGCACCCTCCGTCCCCCCTAGGTCCCTCTCGCTCTTTGCTGCTTCTCTGGCCCTTTGTTGTTGACGTGTTTCTCGTGTTAGCTGGCTAGTCCCTAAGTCTCACTCGGTAAACACCAAGTCCCTAAGTCGATGCGAGATGATGTGTTTCGTATGTAAATGGCTTGTCCCCACCTTGGAACCGGTTAGCTCTCGATATCTCGATATCTCGATCTCGATCTCTCTCTCCCCCTCTCGCTCTCTCTGTCTGTCTGTCTGTCTGTCTGTCTCTCTCTGTCTCTCGCTCTGTCTCTCTCTTTGTTTGACTGTCTGTCAGTCTGTCTGTCTGTCTGTCTGTCTGTGCGTCTCACTCTCTATGTGTCTGTCTGTCTGTCTGTCTGTCTGTCTGTCTGTCTCTCTCTGTCTCTTTCTCTCTCTCTCATTTTGTAAACAGCGTCTAAGTATCTAGGTCGATACTAGCTAAAATGTTCTTCTTGTCTCGTCTAGTACAAGTATTCAACGACAGATTTACAATGCTGCCATGTCGATTCTCAAGTTGTTAATGTGTTCTTCGCGTAAATCAGTAAGTTTTAACTACAACAAGTCGGCTCTAAGTCTCTTCCTTTCACTCACTTTTAGACAGCTACTCTTTGTGGATACTATTTTCAATCATTTCCGCCATGATGGCGATGGCTTCAGGTGATTAGAGTGAAGGGAGGCGACCCACTTCCTGTCTGGGAAGGTGTGGGTTTGCCAAGACGGTGTTGACCAAGACCAGTGCCCGTATGCTTATGGGGGAAGTTCGCGAAAACTCCCGAAGTTTTGAGTGACATCGGAAGAACTTGCTTCACTTTCGTATGCATGGGCCGGAAGAAGGGCTTACTTCGAAGCAAAGCGAGGAAGTAATTGATGGTAGTTTGCGACAACTTCCTACGTTTTGCGCGACATCGGAAGTACATCCTCAATTTCGCATGCATGGGACGGAAAAAGCAAGCGAGGAAGTAAGTGAGGGTAATTGTACTACAGCGAAACCCAGGAGTAAACACGCTGCTTCCAAAGTTTCTCAGTGCAAAATAGCAGGGCTTTTCTTCGGTTTTTCATATAAAACCGATCTAACACAAATGAAAGTCCCAAAGAGAGAAAATAGAAAGAAAAGTCGTATCTTGTGCGTGCATTTCGTGTAAATTTTCCTGAATACAAACCTGAGTTGCCAGCTTTGACTTTTGTTCGTTCTGGGTCACTGGCCACCACTCTTAAAATTTCATCCCCGCTTATAGGGGGGTGGGAGGGTGTTTCTATGTAAATGGGCGTCTTTGTGTGCATGTGTGAGTGTGTGTTTGTGTGACAGTGTGCGTGTGCGTGTGTGAGTGTGTGGGTGTGTGTGTGTGCGTGCGTGCGTGCGTGCGTGCGTGCGTGCGTGTGTAGGTGTGCGTCTGTTCATTCATTCATTCATTTGCTGTGCACGCGCGCACATGTGTGTGTGTGTTTGTGTGTGTGTGTGTGTGTGTGTGTGTGTGTGTGTGCGTGGGCGTGTGTGTGTGTGTGAAAGTGTTTGTATGTATTTGTGCGAGTACCTGTGCGTGCGTGCATGCGTGCGTGAGGGTATAATTGTGCGTTTGTTTGTGTGTGTGTGTGTGTGTGTGTGTGTGTGTGTGTGTGTGTGTGTGTGTGTGTGTGTGTGTGTGTGCACCCCCACCCCCTCACCCCCCCCCCCCGACACACACACACACACACTATTATGAGCTGATTATTTGCGCCTCAATATTTTATTTATTTTCTTACGTTTTATGTTGTTTGTTGTGATTCACCACACCCGAGTTTCTCGAAATTGAGATAATAAAGTGTTCTATGTCTAACACACATGCACACACGCGCGTAGGATAAACAAATCCAATCTTGACTTTCAACTTTGCATAAACATACATCCTGTTCACAATTAACGAGGACAAACAAAATGTACAAATTCGGACACACATTTTCCCAATTAATAAGAAAGTCACTGAACTTATCTTCGTTTCACTACACCTTATATCTTGATTCTCCAAACACTGATTGATTTCTGCCTTTTCAAATTTACCAGTAACCCAAACGTTCGCTCTAACCAACCTATTTTGTCCAAAACAGTTTTACCGATACACAATCATAAAAAAAGAAGAGGTTTAACATAACCGACTTCGCTACCACATAAACAAAAAAATGTTTTATTCTCCCCAACATTCTGGTGAACAAAATCATTATTATAGACAGTCATTCAATTTCATGACAATCATCACAGCTTTGAGCCGACCCTTTCGTTCAACCAGGCAGAAGCAACAACTATAGTAAAAGCTACAGCGCGATCAACGTTCGCCCATTTACGAACTCGCGATGAGATTTGTTTCCTCTGGTCACCAAGCCTACCGTTTACAAACGCATGCGCACTAATTGGGATTCCCCCAATTTCCTCGACCTTGACCTCAGAACTCTCGAAGCCACTACTTCGGCTTTCAATTTAGCTCTTGCATACCGAGTAGCTGGCAACTTTGCTTCCGAAGTTCCCACTTTCAATGTTAATTTGCAGGGTCTCTCACTTGACATCATTTACAACGATATTGCTTCTTAAATGTCCTTACCCATCCAAAAGAAACCTCCAACGCATACTACAATTGCAGGACATTCCTGTTTTTAAGGCAGCTCATTGGGAAATGAGCTCAGACAGAATATCGAAGACGTGAAATGCGTCAATCGAGCAACTGTCGTAACTTGGCTACAATGAGACGGTCGGCTACCTTGCACCATAGACACAAACTGTGACATTCTTGTTTAATTTAGGTGAAATGCTTGAAACAGAGTGGCTCAAAAGCGACAGTTCGATCAGTTACTAACCGAAAAAAACGTGCTCGAGTCATTCGGCGAAGGTGGCGAGCTTTCAAACCATCACGACTGAATAACTCATATTACATCTTTTCATCACGCTTTTTTTCACACGAGTAGCATGGTGCAGTGGTTACGGATTCGGAAATTCGATCCGGCGCTCCGGGTTCAAGTGCAGCTGGGAGCACAAAATTTTTATTTTTTTTATTGATCTTTTTCTTTATAGGCCTCAATTGCATTCGCTGCAACAACCGGTTTTTGTCTCTGTGTTCGTTTTTTTTAATTGCGTAAAGAAACTGTCCTATGCTTTCACAAAAAAATCCAATCTTGACTTTAATATAAAAAGCAGGAAAAAAGAACAGAAAAAAAGATCAATAAAGACGGATGCTCCCCGAGAGGCGAAAAAGAAAGGGTTGAAGCCGGCTGCATGCAACTGATATTAAAAAAAAAGGAGAACAAAAGTTCAACATAATCATCTATTTTTCTCCCGAACATTCAGGTCAACAAAGTCATTGTCATAGCTAGGCAGTCATTCGACAATCATCACAGCTTTGAACCGACCCTTTCGTTTAACCATTCAAAAAACAACAGCAATAACGCTGTTAGTACTACAGCGCGCTCAACGTTCGCCCTTTTGAACTCGCGATGAGACTTGTTTCTTCTGGTCGCCAAGCTTACCGTTAACAAACGCATGTACTAGTTGGGATTCCCCCAATTTTCGCGACCTTGACCGAATACTCTCGAAGTCAGCACTACGGCGTTCATGCATAGGGAACAGCTAGAAAAGTTAACTTCGGGAGTTCCCACTTTCAAAAGAGGCCTCTACTTCCAGTGTTTCTGACTTCCAGTTCATGCATACGGACCCAGGAGGGAACAAAACAGGGTGGTTGTTTTGTTAGCTGTTGTATCTGGCGAAGGAAGAAGAGGGTTAAGAGGGTAATCACTGCGTTGAAGGCATTGTCGCTGTGATTGTATTAGCGGTGCGGGTGTGTTGATTAATAAACTCGCTAGACACACACACACACACACACACACACACACACTTCTGAAGGATCCCACGGATGCTGTGTTGGGTCAGTGTCGCCCAACCAGGATGGAGCAACGCCGATTGTCGTGCGCATCACGCATTTGAAGGCACAGTCCTTCCCGATTCGGCTCACAGTCTTAGATCTGGCCAGGCTTTTGCATGGTGTAAGGCTATCTCTCCACTTGGACACATACCTCAAATCAACAACATGGACGCTTGTTGTACAGAGTAGGAATGTTTTTAATGAATTAGTTTCTAAAATGCTGCTAACACCAAAAGCAAACCAACACAAACAAGCCAAAAGTGTGTATGGTATTGATATAAGCTGATATATATATTTTGAGGAGTTTTCTTGGCGGTTATATAATTATGGCTTAGGGATAATTATCTTACCATACCGTGCAAAAAGAAAGTATAGCCAGGCCCTGGCTGCCTCCAAAACCACCCCTCCCCGGTTTCTACAAAACTGCTGTCTAGGATTCTCTCAGTGCCTAGTGCGCGGTAGTGAGGCGTCTCACTGTCTCACCGCACGTGATGCACAAAGAAGAATCTCAGCGGTTCCGATTCGCTTCCAGCCCAATTACTGCGATCCAATTGACCTTGTTCTTTTGTGTCATCTTTAGCCGCCTTTTTGTGTGTGTGTGTCTCACAACGGTGCCTTGGGGTCGGGTAGGATTTTTGGTTGGGTGGCTGTAGTAGCACGGGTACGTGTGTGAGAGGGGGTAATGGCTTGAGGATCGTCTTTCTGTCACAATCATCTTTGCTACTCATCGCACCGTGCGTCTGTGACATTGCTACCTCTGATCTGATGGTGGTCGTGGTAGTATACTCTGTGTGTGTGTGTGTGTGTGTGTGTGTGTGCGTGTGTGTGTGTGTGTGTGTGTGTGTGTCTGTCTGTCTCTCTGTATCCCCCCTCATGCGTTCACAAAGAATACATTTTGCATCGTAGTGTGATTTATTATTTATTTGTTTTGCGAAATATATATATAATTATATATGTTTTTTAAACCAAAAAAACAACCCATGGTGGATGGTGAGGGCGCTGGCTAAAAGCACAGTGGTTACAAGGGAGGCGATTGAGGTTTTATGTGTCTTTTGTTGAGGTTCTGTTTCTAAGAGGACAAGAGAAAAAGGTACTCGAAATGGGATAGTCATACATGTATATAAGAACCCTTCAGAAGATGCATACGTATATGTTATTCAAGTTCTGTCACGTTGCAACTCTCTCTCTCTCTCTCTCTTTCTGTATCTCTCTCTCTCTCTCTCTCTCTCTCTCTCTCTCTCTCTCTCTCTCTCTTTCTGTCTCTCTCCTCTTGCACGCGCGTGTGTATGTGTGTGTGTATGTGTGTGTGTGTGTGTGTGTCTGTGTGTGTCTGTGTGTATGTGTGTGTCTGTGTCTGTGTGTGTGACGTCTGTATGACAAGCGAGGGCGTGGGGATGGGAGCCGCCGGTTTGGGGAGAGAGACCCCGTGCCCTTATTAGAGACGGGCTGTCAAAAGCCTGGTTGGAGGCATGAGGCAATTAGTTCATATTTCAACACGGCTTTTGTTGCAATCCCTTTTGACAGCCAGGCCCTAATGATGGCGGCTTGAAAGAGGGCTTGGATGGAAAAAAATCCGAGACGAAAAAGGTAAACTCTGGTTAGTTATAGCGAAGGTTTGGGATAGGGACTCGGATCTGACGGCGTGGCGGGTTGTAGAAGTTGGGAGCTGCACTTTGTTGCATTGTTTGCCCTGAGCTGATTGGCCCCGCTAGAGTTACCTTCCCCCAGACGATCTCTGTGTTCGTTCGGTCGTCTCCCCTTGCGCCCCGACCAGAAGCCGCGCCGAAGACAAATATTTTGAGAGAGGTTGCTTTGTGTCGCGGCAAAAAGGGACCCGTGAGGGGTACAGGGCGGGTTGGTTTGTGTCTGTCTCCAGGCTGACTATTGGAGTTTTACGTCTTCTTGGGACAAATTGGCCTACAGTGGATCCCACTTTTAAGACTGACTGAATTGAAGTCGGATACTATTCAGCTGGAACTGCAAGTCAGGAAGAAAACATAAACAGAACGCAGGATGGCTTAAAATCATCTTGTACACAAAGACAAATTCTGTACGATTTTGACTCGACAAACATTGTCAAAAAACTAAGATATCCATGTGAAGATATCCCCCCCACCCCCACCCAACCCCTTCAGGTACACCTCCACCCCACCCCTGGTCCACATCTGTGCCGCCTCAGTTATTAAAGTAGGGGGTAGAGACTTGGTGGAGTACTGTGCTGTTCATTTTCTGTCGTTAGTGTCTTTTACATTCGAGCTTTTCAGGCGTGAAACGCGGCCTTTTTAGCCGAACAACTGCCTGTACAATGAAAGAGGCGGGGAAGTTGAGTTAATGCATTTGTCACTGGAGAACTAGGGGGCACACTTTCTATAGAGTCAACCGTATGTCGTGAATCCCTAGTCTTCCTGTGTCCTTATTGGTTCCTCTGAAGTTCTTCGCGAAAATATTATTTTAGTTCTGTCGTATTAGGCTACTTATGTATTTATTAGCTGGTATAACAATGTATCTCATCATTCCATTGGATGTCACCGTTTGCTGTTGCTTTCGTCAGAGGGAGGCGAGTGTAAAGACGGGAATATATTGTTCGCCAGTAGCCATATTTATCAGAGATAAACTTATCAACGGGCAGACATTTTAGCTAATGGAGGATGTGGCTAGCTCCCCCCCCCCCCTCTTTAGTTCTGTAGAGCAATTTTCTCGTCACTTTCGTTTCTGGGGACTAGTGGTGTTTTTTTTAGCACTGGGAATCACACAACAAATTGTAAAAACAGTAACTTCAACCCTCATTCTTCCTCTTCTTCTTCTTTCTCTTCTCGTTCAGTCTTTATATTCCCAAGAATAGGCCAAGCATAGACAGAATTCTCCCAGAAGGAAAGAGAGAAAGTCTCCGCTTTCACCGACGGGTGCAAGGGAAAGGTGAAGTCGGTAGAATGCCTAGCTAATGAAGGGCTGTCAGCCGTCTGTATAGAGCTCCAATGGACCCGAACCGCAGACCCTGTACACCCGAACCCTGCCCCCTGGGGCGGCACTGTGGCCCGGCGGACAAGAGCCAGGCGGCGGGGGAGGACAGAGAACAGCAATTTGCTGGCATACGGGGGCCTGTAAGGACTGCGAAAGACGCCCTATCGTATTGCTTTTCCCCCTGCTTCTTATTCTGTATGAAAAGAGACCCTCTTATGTCTTATTCCGTTTTATCCCTGTTGTTGCTATTCCTGTGTCTTTTTGACAAAAAAGAGAGACCTATTTACAGTCTCCTCTATCATTCAGGCTCACCCCTGTTGTCTTCCGTGCGTTTTTGACACAAAAGAGAGACATATTGACTGTCTCCTGTCTTATTCCGGCCCACCCCTGTTGTAGCTGGTTCTGTGTCTTCTGCGTTCTTTTTACACAAAGAAAGAAAGAACTATTTACTGCTTTCTTTCCCATTCAGGCCCACCCCTGTTGTTAATGTTTCCGTGTCTTCTGAAAACTTTTAACCAATTTACTGTCTTCCATATCATTTAGTCATCCCGGTCCTGGTGTGAGAAAAAGAGTCATCTTTGCTGCTTTATGTCTCTTTACTGCCTTATGTCTCATTCATTCTACTTCTGTTCACGCTGTTCGGTGTTGTCAGACCTTTGCCGACATGCAGACCATCCGCAATTCCCAGACTGACCAATCTCGGCTTTTCTGCCCCTTCAGTGGTTGATCTCAAAACATTTTCTTCTTGGTATGATTTTTGACACTGTTCGCTGCGACACGTGTATATCTGGACCTATGTGAGAGTTCCTGCTGTGGTAGTGAAAAGAGTGGAACACAAACTTGCAGGGTATTTTTCTTGGTATGCTTTTTGACACTATGCGTTGTGTCGTGTATCCAGACCTAGATACATGTTAAAGCTAAGGTAGTGAAAAAAGTAGGACACAAGCTTGGAGGGCAATCTTCTTGGTATGATAATTGACACTGTTCGCTGGGTCGTGTACATTGAGATATAGATCTCTGTGGTCGTGTATCTGGGCCTGTGTGAGAGTAACTGCTGTAATAGTCAATATAGTGGTATACAAGCTTGCAGGGTACTCTTCTTGGTACGATTTCGTCACTATTCGACGTTCGGTGTATCAAGACCTATAAGAGTCACTCCCGTGGTAGTCAAAAGAGTGACACCCGCTTGCAGTGTAATCTTATTGGTATGATTGTTGACACTGTTCGCTGTGTCGTGTATCTGGGCCTACGTGAGAGTTACCGCTGTGGTAGTCAATGGTGTGGGACACAAACGCGCAGGGTAATCTTCTTCCCATGATTTTTGACACTGACGTGGGAGGAGAAATGGAAGACGCAGTGGGGAGCAACATTACTGTCTTTTCAAGGGAACTGGGGCTTTGAGAATCTCCATTGTGGCTGATGATGTTGGTGGGCCTGAGAGAGAGAGAGAGAGAGAGAGAGAGAGAGAGACAGACAGACAGAGAGACAGAGAGACAGAGACAGAGAGACAGAGATAGAGAGAGAGTGAGTGTGTGTATGTGTGTGTGTGTGTGTGTGTGTATGTGTGTGTGTGTGTGTGTGTGTGTGTGTGTGTACATGAAACATGCGTCTAAGTCCTACCGTGTATTCGCAAAGAGAAGTAAAAGCCAGAGATTAGGGGTTATTAGCTCGTCAACCACCGAGACATTTTCTGAATGTCGTGCAGCGTATCGTCTGAAAGGGAGATAATGATTGGCTTTCATTCGTCATTTGCGTCAACTCAGCGCATTTTTCTTTACAAATCTTCAAACCTCGTAGAATAGGGCTGACATACAACATTTCTCATCCGTGCACAAAGTAAAGTATACATGTTCCTCCCTGTATTTTTTTCGGTTCAGTCTGTAATGCATGACCGCGAAGAAGTCACGCATGTACCTGGTCAAATTGGGAGAAAATATGTGCGTTCACTAATGGAATGTAATGGGTCGTCGCTTTAGGTGGGGTTTGGATCGAAGCGACCTGAAAATATCGCTAGTCATAGTTTAGAATTTCACGAAAAAGTAATCATGTATGGTAATGGCTACACGCTACATTCTTTTCGGTAAAACTGGATAGTATTGTCTATATACATATATTTATTCCCCCCTCTGCTTCTTTACCTCTGTAAACTTGTAGGGGTAGTTATTTTTCGATAATGACCCAGCAACCAAACAAATAACGACCCAGCAACAGCCTGAATCCTCGATAGTGCAATGGGTTGAGAGGTTGTTCTGTTTCGGTACTACTTTTTGCGACTGAAAAGTTCCGAACGCTCTAATGTACGAAGTATACATCTCTGGAGCAAACAATACAAACATACCGCATTTAAATTAACAACTACAGGCCTGAACACATGAATCTCCATATAAAATCCATGAGTTCGGTTGTTTTCTGAATCTCATCTGCTGTGCTCAAGCCGTTCATCACAAGCAATTTCCCAAGGCAAGTAACTCATACTTTGTCTAGCGACAAGAGTAGTTCCCCTTCTTTTCACTCAGTTCCTTCGACAACAGACTGCAATCCGACGGTCAGTTTTCAACAATATTTCATTTAATAAACAGATCACACGCAACCAAATGCACACATCTCATCAATTTAAACAACATAAAGGGGTTTCATACACTATTTTCCCCAGAAAACTGAACTTCATACAGTTTTTAACGTTGGAACACGGGTGCAAAAGTTCGTCTGCTAGTCCCATTTGACGAAAAAACATTATCCAAAGCGATACCAAAACATATACAGAACACACAATATCTGCCTTTGCCGCCACAGCAGAATAACAGCATATCTGTGTACTTGATTTTAGCCCAAAATAGGAAAACTGACAAGAAGTGTTAACAGAATGGAATGATTTGCACGGAACTATACAACCGCGCATTAATCGATCGCCTGCGCAGGTTGACTGGTTGAGAGAATAGGATTCGATCAAACTTTCGCAAAAAAACTCCTCTTTTCTTTGAATAACTGAAGAAAGGAGGAATAAAGAGGTTACACACCTCGTCTCAGTGATTATAAAAAATAATGGTCTCAGTTCGCGGTCATGAAAAAGCTCGCTAAAGCTCGCATTTTTCATGATCCGCTAACTTCGACCATTATTTTTGATAATCACTGAGACTCGGCATGTAACCTCTACATATATATATATATATATATATACTTGGCAAACGTTTACCTCAACTGCTACTGTGATTAAGTGTAAAACGCTTGTGGTTATTGTGTTACTTCATAAAACTACAGTAGTAGTATACAAACTACTAGAACTGCCGCGGCAGCAACAGCAGCAATAACAACAGCTATACTACTACTGCTACATATGGTAATTACTACTATTACTGCGGTTAATGCTGCTTGTACTGATCACTGACTACCCAGGCGGGGATGTAGCTCAGTCGGTAGCGCGCTGGATTTGTATCCAGTTGGCCGCTGTCAGCGTGAGTTCGTCCCCACGTTCGGCGAGAGATTTATTTCTGAGTCAACTTTGTGTGCAGACTCTCCTCGGTGTCCGAACACCCCCGTGTGTACACGCAAGCACAAGACCAAGTGCGCACGAAAAAGATCCTGTAATCCATGTCAGAGTTCGGTGGGTTATAGAAACACGAAAATACCCAGCATGCTTCCTCCGAAAACGGCGTATGGCTGCCTAAATGGCGGGGTAAAAAACGGTCATACACGTAAAATTCCACTCGTGCAAAAAACACGAGTGTACGTGGGAGTTTCAGCCCACGAACGCAGAAGAAGAAGAAGAAGACTGACTACCCATACATTAAATGGGATATCAATTTCAGGTAGTAATCCTCGGAATTTGACATGATTGTTCATTATCCGACGTTTATCTGTTAGTAAGAATACTGTGGCGCGGTCTCGTGTTTACAAGCTGTATGTCAGTGAATGTCATTTTTCATAGTCTCATGTTTACAACTTGTACACCTCACTCCTTTGTGCACTTACACTCTGTATAAGTTCTCTTTCCCTTACCCTTATTACCCAAGGCGGTGTCACGACCTGACGAAAGCGGGCTGTGGCAGGCGGGCTTGGCAGCCATTGTTTTTCACCCTTTCTGCCGGTGCACGGCAGCGTGGCTGCATTTTATGCCTCACTGACCTCCTGTTTGTCTCGTGCAGGTGGGCACCACGGGGACAGACGCTGCAGGAATCACCGACCGTGGAGAGGCGTCGCGGGTGTGTGGGCAGTCAGGCGGAACCGGGTGCTGCCACTACTACTACGACCTGTGACAGCCCAGCGGAGCACCCGTGTGTCGGAGTCGGGTGGCAGATCGGGTGTCAGTGAGAACACGGAGACTGACGCGAAGCAGCTGACAGAACGGCTCGTGTTTCTTCAATGAGGACGCCAATGGAAGCTATTTTCACTCGTCGGCTCCAGCCCCAAGTTTTTCTTCTCTGATTACTTGTCTGAAACTGGGGTAGACAACACACTTCGAAACTTGCTAAATGTAGAGTTAAAGCCTGGGAGGTTATACCCAAAAGCTGCTTGTTTAATCATCTCTACCGCCGCTACCGGTGACGTCATTTCTTGCGAAACTTCATTCAGTGGACTGTACAAAAGTGTTAGTCGTAGCTGCTCTACATAAGAAAACTCCACTCATTGAAGTAAATGAGAACAATTATCTCGCTTATTGTAAGAGCCGTGCACGATGGCCTTGATCCTGATCGGACCAGGCAGTGACCTTGAACTTGAGAATGGCGACTCGCTACCGTGACTTTGAACGCATTCACAACGTGGTGACTTGAATTGATAGCACTGTCTTTAATCTTCGCTGCTCCCATGCACACACCCGAGAGGGGAGCGGAGGAGGGGATCAAGGAGGAACCATATCATCTCGTCATGGGTGAGTGGAGCTGGGAGGCGGCCTTCCACGGCTCAGTGCACACGGCCACGCTAGCCGTGGCCACAGTTCTTGCCCTCTTCGTTCTCCTCCTGGGATCCTTCGGCAACGGGCTGGTGCTGGTCTCCGCGCTGCGACGCCGCAAAGTCCGCACCAACTTCGACCTGCTCATCCTCAACTTGTCCACAGCAGACCTGCTCCTGTGTGTCTTGCTGGCTCCGCTCTACCTCTACACGCTCTTCGCCGACCCCCCTTCGCCTAAGGTGTTTTGTGGGTCGCTGCTGTTCGGTGGGACTGGCTGTGGCCTGCTCTCACTGTTGTCCATAGTGGCTGTGGCGATCCATCGTCAGGCTAGAGTGGTGGGCAGGGCGAAGCGGTCCTTGACGTCTCGCCAGACAGGGCTGGTGCTGGCGGCGGTGTGGGCGCTGAGCGGGGCCGGGGCTGTAGGTGCCACGCTGCACGCTATGCTGGACTGGAGAGACTCTTACAACAACTGCCAGGTGCTGCTCTACAGCCGCGACCCCCTTCTCCATCGCTTCACCCTCTTCTTCCTCGGACCGCTCGTCGTCGTCAGCTTCATCGTCATCGTCGTCTCCTACGTCGTCATCGCACGCGCGGTTCGAGCCCAGAGCCGAGCCCGCACTCAAGGGTTGCCGGCGCTGTACCGCTCGGCCCCAATCTACCGCAGTGCTGGTCTGGGTAGACCGCTGGACCCTCTGGTTGACAAGGCAAACACCAAGCAGGCAGAGCCTCTCGTGTTGGAAAAGACCCTGTCGAAACCAACAGACTCGTTGGGTCAGGAGAGGACCTTCTCTAAACCCACAGACCCCTTAGTTCCCAGCAAGGCCTTTTCTGCAAAGCAGACCGAGCACCAGAAAAGAACTTCCAAGAAGAAGCATAGAAAGAACCCCGCAACCACCAGCGATGGTGCGAGTAGGCAGTGCCACTGCTGCAGCTGCCAGGCGGCGTTAGAGCGAGAGAACAAAGCCGTGACGATGTGCCTGGTGGTGATCCTGACTCTGGTGCTGTGCTGGAGCCCGCTCCTCGTGTCGCAGTTCATCGAGCTGGCCACGGGGCCGTCCATCATCCTGCTGCAGGTCAAGCTGTGCGGCATCGCCCTCGTTTTCCTCAATAGCGCCCTGGACCCCTACATGTACGCGCAGAGCCAGGGCCACAGCAAGTCCCGCTACGGGCGACTCTTCTGGGACGTCTTGCGCTGTCAGTGCGCCAACCCGGGCAGGACTCGCTTCAGGACTTTGAGGGCGAGGCCAGTAGGCCCGGGGCCTCCCAGGTCGTCCTTGCTAGAGGTGGACACTCCTTCTCTCCTCGCAGTTCCCCCGCCGCCCCCAGAGCGAGGAGTGGGAGGGGTAGCGGTAAAGAACAGGGAGGGAGAGAGAGGAGAGAAGGGTGGTAGGGAGTTTCTCGTCGAGGAGGGTATGAGGGTCAAGTGTGGTGTAGGTGAAGGACGGTATCCACTGCCAGGTAACGATGCCCCGTCGCCTGGCAACCAGAACCAGAAGTGGCCGCGAAAGCCTGCAGGACAGCATGGTGCTTTGTGTAGTAACAACCCTGTCAGTGTGCTAGGCCTGGGAAACTGGCAGACTGTGTTAGACCAGAGGACACACTTTACCACCAACACCACCACTACTGCCACCAACACAGCCACTACTGGCTGCAGACATGTTTGTCGGACGAAAGACGTCATGCGTGATGTCAAAACCTTGGTGCACAAGTCGTGTTGCCATGCCGGCCACGTGCCTAGTGATCAGAGTTTGGTGGAGTCATGACGTCCTTGGTGTGACGTCACAAACGTTACGTAGGTTCCCAAATCGTGCTGCCGCGCCAGCCACATGCCTCGTGACTGAAGTTTGGTGGTGTGACGTCGTTGGTGTGACGTCACAAAACCTAGCTTTACCAGCCTTGTTGCCGCGCAAGACCAGAGTTAGAAGGAGACGAATGTGACATCATTGATGCGACGTCACCAATGCGTCACGCGGTACACGCTTCATGGGGTACCTCTGACATTAATGTGTGCGCGAAGTTGTTTTTGGAAATACTTTTTAATCTCTGAGGTGCAATTGAGGGGTGAAACGTTTAGCATGTAACTTTGAGTAAGAACGCTGAGGATTTGTATTTGAAAAGTGTTTTTATCAAAGTCTGGATTTTATGACAACGAGCGCCATTTTAACGTGCAATAGAATGACAAAATATTGTTACTGGTGTGAAATGACATCTTGTTTTGAACTGTTTTCAACAAACCCTTTACATGCATACAGCACGTGCATTACATCATAACCTTAACAACAATTCAATGACAAGCAACTGTCCTAATGAGAATTTTTAAAAACAACTTTTCCTGGTAATTTTCTTGCCCTATTGTTAAAATGTTGTAGCTCGAATTTTGTAATCCAAATTAAAGTATTTTTTGCTTTTTGTCATATTTTTGTCATATTTTTTTCACTGCAAGGTTAGATGTTACTCTGTGAGTGAATGTTATCAAAGTTTAAAAAAATAAACACCTACAACTGGCAGACGACTTCCTCTCAGAAGATAGACGTTTTTTAAGCCAAAGATGAAAGAAATCTTCTGCAAGGCAAGCACTAAGTTTTAATATCTAAGCTGGCTTTAGTGCACATACACTGACCATAATTATGCTTGAATCATATTTTTGATGTGAGTGCGAGTCGGCCTTCAGGTGAAAAGACAAGACACAAAAAAGTGTATGCGTAATTTATGATCTGATGTGATGGTTTTTAACGTTGTTTGAATGAGCTGAAGCGTGGTTTATGTAACCAAGAGAGAGAGAGAGAGAGAGAGAGAGAGAGAGAGAGAGAGAGAGAGAGAGAGAGAGAGAGTTTGTGTGAGCATGTGTGTGTGTGTGTGTGTGTGTGTGCACGCGCTTCAAAATTGATATTTGATTGTAGACGGCTGTTGTGAGTGGGATATTCGTATGGTTCGTTTGTATTGGGCTGTGTACAAAAGAATTTTAACTTCCATGCAAAATAAATTTGTTTGTTGTTGATATGCACAATGTGTATACATGTGTTGCAAAGCAGAAATGTTGATTAAAAATACAGTTGTCACAATTTCTTTGTGTCCAAAAGTGATCATTCTTTGGCAAGATGCGTGAAGGTGTGTGTGTGTGTGTGTGTGTGTGTGTGTGTGTGTGTGTGTGTGTGTGTGTGTGTGTGTGTGTGTGTGTGTGTGGTGAATCATCGAGATTTCAAAACAGGCCAAAGATAACTTCATAAAGATGACAAACAGAGATGACTACCACACAATGTCCAGAGAGCAGCAAGTCAACCTCATCAGGCTGCGTACTGGCCACAACAGGCTCAATGCTCACATGAACCGAAAGTTCAAGCTGGCGCCATCACCAACCTGTGCCTGCGGTCAAGAAGACCAAACAGCGGAACACATCTTACAGCGATGTCCCTTACTAGATGAGGAACGAAAACAGGGCCGGACCAAGTTCGTTTGAGGGGGGGGGGGGGGGGGGGTTCCAACTGAAGGCAGGGGTCCAAAGTCCACATTTTTTTCTTCTGAGAGGTACATTGGATGGCCAGGGGGGGGGGGTTCCGGAACCCCAGGAACCCCCCCCCCCCCAGATCCGGCCCTGGAAAAGAAGTGTGGCCGTCACCAACTCCCTTGCAGACCAAACTATACGGCAGTCGACAGGAGTTGGAGAAAACGACAACATTTATCACCAGTGCTGGACTGATCGTGTAACCTCTGCGAACGCCAAGAAGAAGAAGAAGACTTCATAAAGATAACTTCATAAAGATAACTTCATATCAGAAACAAATGCAAATTGTTTGTGCATTGCTGATCTCTATCATTTATCCATCTATCCATCCATCAAGACAGACAGACAGACCTGCAAACTCGCAGAGATAAATTATTTTACCAATGATAAAAACATTTACTCTCAGCACCAGCTTTCAGATAGAAGAAACGACCGACAGACACACGGCGAGGTAACAGGGGGAGATACCAAAAAAAAAAGAAGAACGGGTATGTCTCGCAAAAAGAGCAGATAACAAAATAAAAAATATAAAAAACGAGCGAGGTAAAGCAAAAAACAAAACAAAAAACCAGAGAGAGAAAAAAACCAAGAAGAAACATTGGGCCGGCCAGTCACACACACTGCAACGACAAGCCTTTATTTGATCGTGAACTGTCTGTAAACGCATCTCCCTAACCTCTCTGCAAATGTTTGAGTTAGGCTTGGGCTGTGACGATGCTAGGGGAACTGACTCGACCGACGAGAAGTTGTTGTCGGTGGTTTTGTGGCCTCTGGGTCGTAGGTCCCCCCTCTTTATCCCCTCCCCACTTTCCCCCTTTTTATATTTAGTCAAGTTTTGACTAAATATTTTAACATCGAGGGGGAATCGAAACGAGGGTCGTGGTGTATGTGCGTGTGTGCGTGCGTGTGTGTGTGTGTGTGTGTGTGTGTGTGTGTGTGTGTGTGTGTGCGTGTAGAGCGATTCAGACCAAACTACTGGACCGATCTTTATGAAATTTGACATGAGAGTTCCTGGGATTGATATCCCCATACGTTTTTTTCATTTTTTTGATAAATGTCTTTGATGACGTCATATCCGGCTTTTCGTGAAAGTTGAGGCGGCACTGTCACGCCCTCATTTTTCAACCAAATTGGTTGAAATTTTGGTCAAGTAATCTTCGACGAAGCCCGGGGTTCGGTATTGCATTTCAGCTTGGTGGCTTAAAAATTAATTAATGACTTTGGTCATTAAAAATCGGAAAATTGTAAAAAAAAAATAAAAATTTATAAAACGATCCAAATTTACGTTTATCTTATTCTCCATCATTTGCTGATTCCAAAAACATATAAATATGTTATATTCGGATTAAAAACAAGCTCTGAAAATTAAATATATAAAAATTATTATCAAAATTAAATTGTCCAAATCAATTTAAAAACACTTTCATCTTATTCCTTGTCGGTTCCTGATTCCAAAAACATATAGATGTGATATGTTTGGATTAAAAACACGCTCAGAAAGTTAAAACAAAGAGAGGTACAGAAAAGCGTGCTATCCTTCTTAGCGCAACTACTACCCCGCTCTTCTTGTCAATTTCACTGCCTTTGCCGTGAGCGGTGGACTGACGATGCTACGAGTATACGGTCTTGCTGAAAAATGGCAGCTACTTGACTAAATATTGTATTTTCGCCTTACGCGACTTGTTTACATTTAGTCAAGTTATGACTAAATGTTTTAACATCGAGGGGGGAATCGAGACGAGGGTCGTGGTGTATGTGCGTGTGTCTGTGTGTGTGTGTGTGTGTGTGTGTGTAGAGCGATTCAGACTAAACTACTGGACCGATCTTTATGAAATTTGACATGAGAGTTCCTGGGTATGAAATCCCCGAACATTTTTTTCATTTTTTTGATAAATGTCTTTGATGACGTCATATCCGGCTTTTCGTGAAAGTTGAGGCGGCACTGTCACGCCCTCATTTTTCAACCAAATTGGTTGAAATTTTGGTCAAGTAATCTTCGACGAAGCCCGGACTTCGGTATTGCATTTCAGCTTGGTGGCTTAAAAATTAATTAATGACTTTGGTCATTAAAAATCTGAAAATTGTAAAAAAAAATAAAAATTTATAAAACGATCCAAATTTACGTTCATCTTATTTTCCATCATTTGCTGATTCCAAAAACATATAAATATGTTATATTTGGATTAACAACAAGCTCTGAGAATGAAATATATAAAAATTATTATCAAATTTTTTTTTTCGAAATCAATTTAAAAACACTTTCATCTTATTCCTTGTCGGTTCCTGATTCCAAAAACATATAGATATGATATGTTTGGATTAAAAACACGCTCAGAAAGTTAAAACGAAGAGAGCTACAGAAAAGCGTGCTATCCTTCTTAGCGCAACGAATACCCCGCTCTTCTTGTCAATTCCACTGGCACTGCCTTTGCCACGGGCGGTGGAGTGACGATGCTACGAGTATACGGTCTTGCTGCGTTGCGTTGCGTTCAGTTTCATTCTGTGAGTTCGACAGCTACTTGACTAAATGTTGTATTTTCGCCTTACGCGACTTGTTACATTTAGTCAAGTTTGGACTAAATGTTTTAACATAGAGGGGGGAATCGAGACGAGGGTCGTGGTGTATGTGTGTGTGACGTGTGTGTATGTGTGTCTGTCTGTGTGTGTGTGTGTGTGTGTGTGTGTGTGTGTGTGTGTGTGTGTGTGTGTGTGTGTGTATGTCTGTCTGTCTGTGTGTGTGTGTGTGTGTAGAGCGATTCAGATTAAACTACTGGGCCGATCTTTATCAAATTTGACATGAGAGTTCCTGGGTATGATATCCCCGGACCTTTTTTTCATTTTTTCGATAAATACCTTTGATGACGTCATATCCGGCTTTTTGTAAAAGTTGAGGCGGCACTGTCACACCCTCATTTTTCAATTAAATTGATTGAAATTTGGCAAAGCAATCTTCGACAAAGGCCGGGGTTTGGTATTGCATTTCAGCTTGGTGGCTTAAAAACTAATGAGTGAGTTTGGTCATTAAAAATCGGAAACTTGTAATTAAAATTATTTTTTTATTAAACGATCCAAAAACAATTTCATCTTATTCTGCGTCATTTTCTGATTCCAAAAACATATACATATGTTATATTTGGATTAAAAACAAGCTCTGAAAATTAAAAATATAAAAATTATGATCAAAATTAAATTTCCGAAATCGTTTTAAAAACTAATTCATCTTATTCCTTGTGGGTTCCTGCTTCCAAAAACATATAGATATGATATGTTTGGATTAAAAACACGCTCAGAAAGTTAAAACGAAGAGAGGTACAGTAAAGCGTGCTATGAAGCACAGCGCAATCGCTACCGCGCCAAACAGGCTCGTCACTTTCACTGCCTTTTGCACTAGCGGCGGACTACGTTCAGTTTCATTCTGTGAGTTCCACAGCTTGACTAAATGTAGTAATTTCGCCTTGCGCGACTTGTTTCTCCCTTATTTTTTTGGAGAAAGTGATGATGGTTGTTGCAGTCTGTTCGTGTACTATTCAACTGTCCCAGGGATGTTTCTAACAATTAGTTTTTGCTGAAATAGCCATTCAAGTTCCATTTTTTTTGTTTAATTTAATTTTTTTTGTTTAGAGTGTCAAATTTCCCCCATCGTGAAAAGGTTTAAAATGACGGTGAAGTTGTTGGCGATTTGAATATGTTTCGGCGTTGCCCACGCATAACGACATTGCTGCGCACTTATGACTGCGATCTCGATAAGCTATCCCTTTTACATTTAGTCAAGTGTTGACTAAATGTTTTGACGTAGAGGGGGGAATCGAGACGAGGGTCGTGGTGTATGTGTGTGTGTGTGTGTGTGTGTGTGTGTGTGTGTGTGTGTGTAGAGCGATTCAGAGTAAACTACTGGACCGATCTTTATGAAATTTTACATGAGAGTTCCTGGGTATGATATCCCCAGAAGTTTTTTTCATTTTTTTCGTGAAAGTTGAGGCGGCACTGTCACGCTCTCATTTTTCAACCAAATTGGTTGAAATTTTGGTCAAGTAATCTTCGACGAAGCCCGGACTTTGGTATTGCATTTCAGCTTGGAGGCTTAAAATTTAATTAATGAGTTTGCTCATTAAAGTTGTCATTAAAATCGATTTTTCGCAAACAGATTTAAAATTGCATCGTATTCTTCATCACATTCTGAATCTAAAAATATATACAGATGTGATGTGTACTCTGAAAATGTGATCACAATTAACGAAAATAGAATAATTAGTCTTACGATTAAAATGTAAGAAATCGATCCAAAAATGATGTCATCTTATTCGTGATCATTTCCTGATTCCAAAAACATATAGATATGATAGGTTGTATTCAAAACAAGCTCAGAAAGTTAACAAGAATACAGAAAAGCGCGCTTTCCTGCTTAGCACAATACGCTACCGCGCTAATCTGGCGTGTCAATATCACTACGTTTTGCACGTGGAAGGTGAGCGATTTCCTTCACGCGGGAATTGACGAAGCTGTACTGTCTTAGTGAATAAATACAGTGCGTTCAGTTTCATCCCGTGAGTTCGACAGCTTGACTAAATGTAGTAATATATTTCGCCTTACGCGACTTGTTTTATTTTGTGGACCAGCAGTATCATACGTTGGGTCTGTTTGCGTCGTAGGATTCCGTTATTTTGGGTTCAGTTTACAACAATCTTGTCCCAAGAAATCATATTATCCATCAAATACCAGAGTCATTGCAAAGATTAGATGGTTTAGTGTGCAACGTCATCGCGGCAAATAGTTGGGAAAGTGCCATACTCATTCTGCTTGTGAGCGTCCTCGTTTCTAGTTTGGTTGGTTGGTTGGAATCCTTCTCCCAGATAGTTTGTCACAGACAATTTATTTTCACTCACCCCCCCCCCCCCCCACCATCTCCCCTGCAGTACACCTACTGTTTGGTGTGCGATTTCATCACGAAGCAGTGGACCTGACTTCAACAGTACCATGCTCAGGTTCTCCCTGAATCCTCAGTGCTGGGCTAATTTAGGTTCTTCTCACACCTAATTTGTCCCCACAAAGTTAATATCCCTGCCGCCCTCCCTCTTCAATCTTGCCCTTGTCTGTGTTAAAAAACAAAAAACAAACCCACATCTTTGTGAAAGGCCCGGTCACACAGCCCAAAAGTCGCGTAAACGCATGAATCACGCATAAAATTTGGTTGTGCGTGCTTGTCGGTGGAGAATTTGACCATTTTCGCTGATTTACGCGATGAAAATCACCGATGAATTGCGGAAGAACTACGGAAAGATCACGCAAAAATCACTAACAAACCACGCACTACAGCGCATAGGCACGCAAAGGTCCACGGAAAACCACGTATTATCTGCGCACTATCACTATTGAACTGCGTATGAATCGCGCATGATTCGCGCATGAACTGCGCAAGGAATGCGCGGCAGCGCGCACGTCTGTTCCAGACATAAACTGATGCAACCGCGGCGCCTTGGCATTCCCGTTTCAACAGTCGCGAACGATCACTGATCTTCCACGCATTTTTCGCGCATTATTCGCGTAAGAACTACGCAAACTACGCAGAAATTACGTAAAACAGCGCAATACTGCGTAAACTCTTACGCGAAGCCGAGTTTTGAGCTGCTCAAAACCTGCAGAGACGAGTTGCCCAGAGCGGTCTGCATTGGGTCGCCCGCAGTGCGCATGACAGAAAGCCGTTTCTTGGGGCAGTGCAGGAAAGCGCTCGCGAAGCACTCAGCGAGCGGCTTTGGGATATGCTCGTCTACCGCGCGCTTCGTTTTCCAAGATGGCGGCGATGTTTACACTGCGATGCCGTGTAGTGTGTCGCGGTCTTCTCGGCGTGGTTTTTGACGTGACTCGAGGGATCTACGGTTTTTCAAGGTTAAGGGACTACCCCAGCTCAATTTCCCATCATAACTACGTTCTTTCTGACGATTTCACTGACAGAATCGTCTGCTAGTTTAAGAAGTGCAACTTTTTTCATATCTCACAGCATTCGTGCCTTCTTCGTCGCCATCTTGAAGCAATTTGCCTCGTTATGATCCCGTTGCATAGACCAATCCAGAGCGACTTTGCTCTGAGCGGGCCACTGTGATTCTGAGCAACGCATGGCTGGAATCGAGTAAAGCGCCGATCCGGCGAACATCGGCGGACAACTACGGAGGTTCCACGTCAGACAAACTGATGAAATGCGCAAATCGCGCATGTATCGCGTAAGGATCGAATTTCGTGCGTGATTCGAATGCGTTTACGCGACTTTTGGGCTGTGTGACCGGGCCTGTAGAACGCTTGGTATGCAACTTAATTAGTGTTGTGCCCAGACACAGAGGACAATAATTAAGTCAGTTTGAAAATAAAGTATCGGTCAAAATGCCCTGGCCACAAAAAAATGTTATATTTGTTGTTGTTGTTGTACCAGAAGACATCCTGTGTGTCAAAGCTATCGGACATTCGATCGGCCTGGGGTCAGAACAATGCGTCAAATAAAAAAAGGTGCGTAAAACACAAAAGACCGAGGCCTGGGAACATCATTGGTCATCACAGGCGATTGGTAATATCGGAAGTACCATGATTGACAGTTGTGTAATTTGGCTCTCGATTGGTTCGAATCCTCACCCTCAATCCACGCACTTCCTGTTCCACCACCGCCACCCACCCCCCACCCCCACCCCCCTCGCACCTCCTTTTCCGATGTTAAATAGTCTTCTCTAAGTCTCAGTCAGTACAGTTGTTAGGACAACTGACAAAAGTCGTCTGCTGTTCATCACCACACGTCCCTTGCGACGTCATCTCATTGACGATTGCACGCGCCACGAGACGGGGGAGACGACTCTCTGGCGACTGAGGGAAACAACTCCGTCTGTGCGTGGAAGTCTCCGTGTCTCTCGGCGGCGACGCTAAAGGTTTGAGTATGAATGGTGCGCGATGGTGACTGTTGACTTGTTCTGTGGCAGCTGCTTGCTGTGTGTTGACTTTGACATTTACCTTGATTGCCTTTTTGGAGGGGCCCTGTGGCTGTCAGCGTCCCCCTCATATTTTCTCGTCCTCCTTGATAATCTATCTCTCATTCTGTGTGTGTCTCTTTCTCTGTGTCTATATTTCTGTGTCTCTCTGTCTCTGTATGTCTGTCTTTTTGTCTGTCTCAGTCTGTCTCTGTCTCGTTCTGTCTGAAGCCGGAGGGAGAGAGAGAGAGAGAGAGAGAGAGAGAGAGAGAGAGAGAGAGAGAAAGACTGAGAGAGAGAAAGAGAGAGAGAGACAGACAGAGAGACAGAGACAGAGACAGAGAGAGAGAGTCAAATGTGTGAATATAATCAGTTATGGACCGCGTTCACAATTGTGTTATAACATTAAGGAAGAAAAGTTAGAACTGCATTAGAAGGTGTGTGTGTGTGTGTGTGTGTGCGTGTGCGCGCCACCAATACTTGCCGCGTGTGGCCCGGGCTGGCATCACTTTAAGACCACAGCCCCAAGAGTCCTCCTCCAAAAATGGTACCCCATACGAAATGAGCACGTTCAGCAAAGTGAGTGTGTCTCTAGCCATATATAGCCCTTCAATACAGTGTAGCAGTCGTCAGAAAGGCGCGGTTCTTTGTCAACACAAGATGGCCGACACCGGCAACCCCTAAGCGAAGCCGTTTGGGGTAAGGGAGCGAGACAAATGCAGACGGCAGTTTGGCGACAAAACATCTTGACCGAGGTGTTTGCGTGTCGCAGATGCACTTCCCTTTAGTGGTCCCCTTTTAGCACGCAGTCACTTCACACCTTGGTGCCACACACACACGCAGGCACGTACGCACGCACACACACGCACGTGCGCACGCACGCACACACACACACACCTGTGTGTGTGCGTGCTTATGTGTGTGTGTGTGTGTGTATGTGTGTGTGCGTGTGTGTGTGTGTGTGCGCGATGTATGTGTGTGTTTGTATGTGTATTTTGTGTGTGTGTGTGTATGTGTGTGTGTGTGTGTGTGTGTGTGTGTGTGTGTGTGTGTGTGTGTATGTGTGTGTGTGTGTGTCTGCATGCGAAGGACCGAAGGAGACACACACGGTGAACGCAGAAACCCTCATACAGCCCCTTTTGCTCACTGCTTTCAGGGCCCGTATGCTTATGGGAGAAGTTCGCGACAACTCCCGAAGTTTTGAGTGACATCGGAAGTACTTGCCTCACTTTCGTATGCATGGGCCGGAAAAAGGGTTTACCTCGAAGCAAAGCGAGGAAGTAACTCAGGGTATTTTGCGACTACTTCTAAAGTTTTGAGTGACATCGGAAGTACATCCTCACTTTCGCATGCATGGGACGAAAAAAGAGTTTACTTTGGAAGCTAACGAGGAAGTAAATGAGGGTAAATGTACTACAGCCAGACCCAGTAGTAAACACGCTACTTCCACAGTTTCTCAGTGCAAAAAGGCAGGGCTTTTCTTCAGTTTTTCATGTCAAACCGAGCTGACGCTCCAAAAGAGAGAAAATAGAGGGAAAGTCGTATCTTCTGCATGCATTTCGTGCAAATTTCCCTGAATACAAACCTGAGTTGCCAGCTTTGACTTTTGTTTGTTGATCTGGGTCATTGGCCACCACTCTTTCATTCCCGCTTATACGAGGGGGTTACTGTGTTTCTATGAAAATGGGCGTCGTTGTGTGCATGTGTGAGTGTGTGTGTGTGTGTGTGTGTGTTTGTGTGCATGCGTGCGTGTGTTTGTGTTCGTGTGCGTGTGTGTGTGTGTGTGTGTGTGTGTGTTCGAGTGTTTAAGTGTAAGTTTCTGCTATTTTTTTTGTCATTGCTTTATCTCTGTGTGTGTGTGTGTGTGTGTGTGTGTAGGTGGTTTTACCGACAAATGGGGACGATTGTCACTGGAGAGCAGTCAAATGGGGACGCTTCCGACAAACGGGGACGTCCCCATTTGTCGGCCCGTGCGACCCCATTTGACTGGATTTGAGCAGATTGAGCGACCCCATTTGACTGCTTCCTAGCATCCCTGTGGACAAACGGACTGGATTTTCACACAGATTCATACACATATTTTAGCTCTGCACTTTTTGGTCTGCTCAACTAAACCATGTGATTTTTATCATGTGACTTCAAATGACTTTACAGTAACTGCTTTCATCAGAATTCAGTTTCTATTCAAATGCAGTCAAACTAAAACATTTATTTGAATTTAAAAAAAACAAAAGTTATTGCATTTAATATATTTTATTCAGAATATTTTGAAAGAGTTCTGATTATTTGATCACGGTTTTTTTTGTATTAAAACAAAAACAAACACAGAAACATATACATTCCTGTAAAAAAAAAATGATTACAATTATTTTGTTATGAGATTTATTTTAGGTTAATTCGAAGTGTTGTGTCTTTGTCATTTGTTGGTTTGTGCAGTGCAGTTGTTTTGTCAGTTATTCTTCTCTTCATTTGTTCTATCGTCTTTCTTCTTCTTTTTTGTGTGTGTATTTTTGTGTTTTTGTGCCTGAAGAAGACCCTTAGGTCGAAACGTCGCTGTTATTCGTTCCGTGTTCGTCATTTTAACGTGAGTACATTGCTTTTTGGTCTCTTTATTGTTCCCTCTCACGTCCAGTCGCCATTGTTTAATACATGTTTTAATGTGTTTTGTATAATCCGGAAGCAGGAGTTTAAAACCTATGTATATATTAAGGGAAAAGTCTGGGTTGTGGCACTCGATCACTAGGTGGGGCACTGCCCTTCGCTCCCTGTTACCCGAGTTCCAATCCTCGTGGTAAGGCGTCCGCCCCGTGATCGGGAGGTCGTGGGTTCGAACCCCGGCCGGGTCATACCTAAGACTTTAAAATTGGCAATCTAGTGGCTGCTCCGCCTGGCGTCTGGCATTATGGGGTTAGTGCTAGGACTGGTTGGTCAGGTGTCAGAATAATGTGACTGGGTGAGACATGAAGCCTGTGCTGCGACTTCTGTCTTGTGTGTGGCGCACGTTATATGTCAAAAGCAGCACCGCCCTGATATGGCCCTTCGTGGTCGGCTGGGCGTTAAGCAAACAAACAAACAAACCCGAGTGCCAACAACAATAGGATGAGCATCAGAAGCGAAGATAAAGAGGGAATTTGTTTCTCTGCGCGCGCGCCAGCAAGCAGGATGTCTCAGAACTGAAGCGGTAATAGTATGATCTAATTACAGGCGATGGGTTTATGGGTCACGTGATTATATATATGAAGTCTTCTATCGCGCGCGTATCTCCAGACTCGGACTCAAGGCGCAGGAATCTATTTATGCCGTGTGAGATGGAATTTTTTACACAATACATCATGCATTCACATCGACCAGCAGATCGCAGCCATTTCGGCGCATATCCTACTTTTCACGGCCTATTATTCCAAGTCACACGGGTATTTTGGTGGACATTGTTTTATCTATGCCTATAC
>NC_090261.1:39344375-39371875 GCF_037325665.1 Littorina saxatilis
TAGCTCGTGCATACCGAGTAGCTGGCAACTTTGCTTTCGAAGTTCCCACTTCCAATGTCAAGGGCCTCTCGCTTGACATAATTATACGACGATATCGCATCTCAAGTGTCCTTACCCATCCAAAAGAAACCTCCAGCGCATACTACAATTGCAGGACATTCCGTTTTTAAAGGCAGCTCATTGGGAAATGATCTCAGACACAATATCGAAGACGTGAAATGCGTCAATCGAGCAACTGACGAACTGTCGTAACTTGGCTACAATGAGACGGTCTCCTACCTTGCACCATAGACACGGACTGTGACATTCTTGTTTAATTTAGGTGAAATGCTTAAAACAGAGTGACTCAAAAGCGACAGTTCGATCAGTTACTGACCGAAAAAAACGTGCTCGAGTCATTCGGCGAAGGTGGCGAGCTTTCAAACCAGCACGACTGAATAACTCAGAATGCCTTTTTTCATCATGCCTCTATTCTACACGAGTAACATAGTGCAGTGGTAACGGTTCCGGACTCTCGTTCATTCGCTCCGGGTTCAAGTTCCGCCGGGAGCTATATATTTTTTTTATTAACCTTTTCCTTTTTAAGCATCCGCAATTGCATTCCGGCTGCAAAAACCGGGTTTTGCCTCTGTGTTAATTTTATTCATTTGCAAAAGAAACCTTCCTATGCTTTGAAAAAATCATATCATGTCTTGACTTTCAACTGTACGCGCGTGTGTATATGTGTGTCACTGACTACGGTGAGTGTGTGTGTGTGTGTGTGTGTGTGTGTGTATGTGTGTGTGTGGGTGTGTGTGTGTGTGTGTGTGTGTGTGACGTGTCACTTGTGTCATCATAGTTTCAGTGTGTGTATGAGTGTAGATTGAGAGAGAATGAGAGAAAGTGAGAGAGAGTGAGTGTGTGGTTATTTGTTTGTGACTGTGTGCGTGCGTGTATGGGTGCGTGTGTGTGTGTATATATGTGCGCGCGAACGCGCGCGCGTGTGTGTGTGTGCAGTGTGTGGTGTGTGTGTGTGTGTGTTTATGTGTGCCGTCAGTGTCACTTGTGTCATAGTGTCAGTATGTGCATGAGTGTACGTTTGTCTGTGTGTGCATGTGTCGCCAGAGAGAGAGAGAGAGAGAGAGAGAGAGAGAGAGAGAGAGAGAGAGAGAGAGAGAGAGAGAGAGAGAGAGAGAGAGAGAGAGAGAGAGAGAGAGAGCGACACTTCTTTGACAATTTTGGACCAGACAGCGTCTTTATGTTTAACAGTTAGACTGTTCTGTAAACTTGGTGTTTACTGTGTTTTTTTCTAATTAACTGTTCTGAAATTTGGACAGAATAACCGTTCTTTCGTAAAACACTTCTGTCAAGAGTACAGCAATTTCACCATCTGAAAAAGGTGCAGAACGCCCCTCCGTGTCTACTTTCTTTTTGAGCGGCACACGTGCCTTGCCATTTTCGTTGACTGCCATGTTGATAGAAACGTGCGCATGCGTATTAGTAGGGATTCCCCCAATTTCCCCGACCTTGACCTTAATACTCTCGCTGTCACTACTTTGGCGTTCAAGTCAGTTCATGCATTGTGAACAGTGTTAGAAAGTTGACTTCGGGAGTTCCCACTTCGAAAAGAGGCCTCTACTTCCAGTGTTTCTTACTTCTAGTTCATGCATACGGGCCCAGCATAGTGAAGTGTCGTCGTGAAGTAGGGAGACGTTTTAGCAACCTGTTGCAGAAACATTTTAGGACCATGTCACATGTGTCGTCCACCTCCTTCACATCCAGCACTGCCTCCTGCCAAACTACTTCATTCTTTTTCCTTTTTTTCTGTCCATCCTGCACCCCCCCTCCCCCCCCCCCCGCCTCCCCCAGACCATTTCTTTCGTGTCGCTCTCTCTACTCCGAAAAAAAGTCTGGTACCCGGCCGACCGTATTTTGTTTCCAACCCACCCCGTAACCTTTTTCTTCAGAAGATGATACATTCTTACAAACAAACAAACAAACAACCAACCAACCAAACAACCAAATAAACAAACAAACAAACAAACAAACACACTTCATTTCTTTCTTTCTTTCAAAATATATTTCTTTCTTACGGAATTTCTTTTTTTTCTATCAAATGTATGAGGTTTGAAAGTTGCCTTTTACGTCAGACGGCTGATGAGACAGCGTTCAGTTATTAAGTAATGCTTTCTGCCTTCCTTTCTGCGGTTAATGACAACTTTACCGTTTTCCCTTATTACATGTAGTTTAATATTCCTTTTACAGTTTTGGCGAAATCTCGTTTGAGTTTCAAGTTTAAGTTTTAAGTATCTGTTTGTTCCTGTATAAAGGATCTCTTTCATTTCATAACTTATCTCAAAGCAAAATCGAAAATATGTGTTTGTTTGTAACATACAGTTTGTATCACATTTTAGCTTTAACTATCGAGGTCCGGAAATGCAGACGCATAAGTTAAAAAAAAATTAAACTCTCACTGTCTATGTTTAGATCGCTTACGTCCTTTAACTTGTTTCTTAAATTAAACCCGAGAAATTTACTTTAGAGTCAGAGGCAAGAGGCAAAATCTAAAGCACTCGGGGAACTGGAAAAAATAAAATAAAAAAGAGAGGTGGTGAAAACAGCTCCAATTTTTTCCTTCCTTCTCTTGGCGTAAGGAACGGTCTGGAAGAAGAAGAGAAACGGGATAGTGGAAGTTTGGGGAAGGGGTGAGGGTGGTGGGTGGAGAAGAGAGGGGCGGGGAGGGGGGAGCGGGAGGTGAGGGTGGCTTGATGAGGGTGGCGCTTGTAGCAATTGCAGGGGAGGAAAAGTTAGTTACAAGACCGCCAAGAGGAAAAGTCTTTATTTTTCTTCTTTTCAAATATTGTTACCCCCCCCCCGTTAGTAGCAGTGAGAACTTCTTCGTCTTCACAGCCTATCTTGTTTCTTTGTTGTGTAAGCCTGATAGACTTGGCAGACCCGCAGGCGTGTGTTGTTTGTAATTCATTTTGCCTCATAATTGCCGGCATAACTGCGCCACAAGAGGCCGCGATGCGAAACCGATGAATGCCTGTTTGTTTTTCGCTCTGCCTGTCTTTCTCTGAGTCTTTCTCTCTCTCTTTCTCTGTGTCTGTTTCACTGCGTCTTCGACTTCGAGCTAGAAGCTTTGCCAGCACTGGTATTTGAGAGAAGTCTACGCTATCACCGAATGAGTTTCCCAGTACAGTAAAACCTGCATCTAGCGGACCCTTATTTCGGCGGACACCTTAGCATAACGGACAATTCAAGTGAGGACGGATGTATTTTACTCTCAAAAACACCTTAAAAGAGCGAACACCTCAAAGGCGCGGACGCGGACACCCTTTTTTGGTCCCGATTGGGTTCGTTACTTGTCAACAACGGACAAACCCTTGAAGCAGACAGCTTTTAGCAGACGCTGGTCCGCCATCTTGGTTCTGCAAATACAATCTCGCTGGCGATGTGAACGCGCGAGAAGCTTATTTTGTAAGCCAATGACAGCACTTGAAAGAAGTTGATTTTTGTATGGTGCACGCTCATTGGTCGATGCCGTGAACTCACAAACATTTCGGGTTTCTACTTTCTGTACTGTGATGCATCTTCGTCTCATCCTTCGTCTTCGTCTCATCATGCCAAAACGAAAAGTTGTGACTTTAGAAGAGAGAGTCGATGTCATAAAGACCGTTCGAAAAGTTGCTGATGAGCTGAATTGCGGAAAAACTCACATTTCCAACATAAAAGCTGATCGAACACAAATTCTCAGTCAGTGGGTGCCAGATCGACGTACAAGGTCTGAAGGGTTACTAATGGTGTATTTGGTTGGTCAGTTGGTTATTTGGACAGGCGTGTTGGCCTTGTGGATAAGTCGCCGGTGTAACACGAAATTTTTACTCCACGAAAAATTAACTCTGGAGTAAATATTTCGTACGAAATTCTTACTCCGAGTACACTTTTCGTACGAGAAAAGAACTCCCCAAGGCACGAAAAAATTACTCCCCCCACGAAATTTTTACTCCCCATTTTGTTTACTTCCAGTAAAAATCTCGTACGCAAAAATGGGATGCGGGCGAAGGGATAATGCCAATAAGTGATCTCGCGCAACCGAATGTCGCGCTACCCTCCTTCCACCCCTTCCACCACCAAGACTAAAAGGGGACAAGGGAGTAAAAATGTCGTACACCTGGCATGGGAAGTTAAATTGCTCGTGTTGGGGTGAAGTAATTTATTCGTTATTTATTCGTCAGGGGAGTAACATTTTTGTACGAAATTTTTACTCGGAACTCACCTGTCTTGGGGAGTAATTTTCTCGTGCAATGGGGGAGTGCTTTTTTCGTAAAGGGAGTAACTTTTTCGTACGAAATGTTTACTCCGGAGTAAAAATCTCGTGGGAGTAATTTTCTCGTGTTACACCGGCCTCCCACGCGGAAGGTCGTGGGTTCCAATCCAGGTCCGAGTTCGATGGGTTATGGAAACCCAGTATCGCTGCCTGAATGGCGGGATTCGTCTTCTTCTTCTTTGTTCATGGGCTGAAACACCCACGTTCACAGCAGGCTGGGTATTTTCGTGTTTCTATATCGAACTCTGACATGGAATGATGGATTACAGGATCTTTTCCGCGCGCACTTGGTCTTGTGCTTAATTGCGTGTAAAGACGCAGGGGGATAAGGCACTGGCAGCTGCACATAAGTTGACCTGGGAGATCGGAAACATCTCCACCCTTAACCCACCAGGCGACCGCGCCCGGGATTTGAACTCGAGACCCGCTTCCGATTAGGAGGCCGATGTCTTATCCACTGACTGGGCCACTGCGCCCGTTCTATGGCGGGATCAAAACGGTTATTCACGTAAAAGATCGTGGGGAGCTTACCCCATGCAAAAAAAGAAAAAAAAGTTGTTTGGAGGTTTGTTGTTGTTGTTGTTGTTGTTGTTGTTGTTGTTGTTGTTGTTGTTGTTGTTGTTGTTGTTGTTGTCTTCAAAAGCACTGCAAACACACACAAAATTTTGATCTGTCAGAGAAGTTACGAGATCGCCGAATATTGAACACGATGTAAGCAGTTCCAGTGAGTCACGGCCCAGAACAAACTTCGTCCGACCAGAGTGTGTCTTTCTTTCTTTCGTTTCTGTCTGTCTGTCTGTCTGTCTGTCTGTCTGTCTTTCTTTCCTCGTTTGTTTTAGTCTTTCTCCTTTTTGTTTTTTCTTTCTTTCTTATGTTTTCTTTAGAGAGAGAGAGAGAGAGAGAGAGAGAGAGAGAGAGAGAGAGAGAGAGAGAGAGAGAGAGAGAGAGACAGAGAGACAGACAGACAGACAGACAGACAGACAGACAGACAGACAGACAGACAGAGAGACAGAGAGAGACAGAGAGCAACAGAGGGACGAAATGAAGAACTCTAACTGCCTGGAACACATATATTTCTCTCAACATTTTTATGTCCGCAAAAATCTGTGAATGCAATGAGCGAAGAGAAATAATGAGCGCTCGACAGGAACAGTGCACGCACCGCACGAGCTGAAACCGACAAGGGAAAAAAACACGAATAAAGAGAAAAAAATAAAGAAAGAGAAAAAAAAATGGTAAAGGTCTCGCTTTACACTGGGTGCACTATGTCATAATGTGATACCGCCCACACCCCCGGCCAACAACACCCCGTTTCTTCGTTTCTCACCACCATTGAAAGAAAAGAAATTCGTTTTCCTGCTGCGTTTTATCGTCTATGTTTTTGTGTGTTGAACAACTGTCCTTTTTCCTCTCATTTTGTTCTTTTTGCATACATGGTTTGTTTTTTCTTCTCACTTGTTCTGTTTTGCTTTGTTTTGTTTTGTTTTAGTGCTTTGTGCGTGCTGGTATTTATCATTCATTAGTATTCCTTGTGATGATAATGCCTGCGTTTGTGTTCGGTTTATGCTTCGTATTGTTGTTTTGATTTCTAAGCCCCTTGATAAAGTATTGTTTCGTGTCGTACCGAGAATGTTATGAGTGAGCCTTAGATGTTGATATTTGGCATAATTCTTACGCTTATTGCTATAACCACGTGTCTGTTAATAAAAACTTCCACAGATGTCATTCGGTGGCAGCTTTCGGAAAAAAACGTTGAAACTTCTTTCGGATCGCCGACAACTTTGCTGCTTTCTGATTTGTAAGCATTTTTGAAAATTAATGATCACTATAGAGTGGAGCACTTGAAAGACCAAAAACGTGTTATTCTGTATAATCTTCGGCATTGAGGACTTAAAAAACCCAAACACTCGTTGTTCTGCATAATCTGTAGCATTGAAATCCATATATGGGAAGGGTGTTTGAAAGGTCAGGTCTCTGCACTGAATCAAAAATACGGCCAGGTTAATGATTGATGAGGGTTACTAGAAATACAGCAAAACGAACACCAGTGTCAAACACTTGAATAATCTTATTTATTAGGGAAAAAAGGGTATACACTCAGAGAATAAACAGTTTTTGATCCTTCTTGTTATCTCCTCCTCTCCCCCCAAAAAACAAACCCACCCCGCTCCTGTCGGTGTGTGTGTGTGTGTGTGTGTGTGTGTATTGGCTGTGTGTGTGTGTGTATGTGTACGTGCGTCTGTGTGTGTGTGTGTGTGTGTGCGTATGTGTGTGTGTATGTGTGTGTGTGAGTGTGTGTGTATGCACGTATGTGTGTATTCATGTGTGTGTGTGTGTGTGTGTGTGCTTGTGCGCGGTGAATGCATGCTTCTGAATCCATATTTCTCTCCCTCCTCCCCCCCCCCAGCACCCTCTCCCCACTTCACCGCCATCCCAAATCCCCATGCCCTTCATCCCCATCAACTGCTTCTCTCACTCCTCAACCCCTCCCCCCCCACCCCCACCCCACCCACCCCCACCCCATCCAAAGTTTTCTGTAATTTTCGCCCCAACCCTCATTCCTCTGTCGTCGATGGTGTCTGCAAAGTCGATCAGAAAGGCGGGACTGAGAACTGAGCACCAAAGGTCTCTGGAACAACTGCACCTCGGAAGAAAGGTGCAAGTCTGCGATTATTTTTTTCTCTCCCGTTCTTCCATCTTCCCGGAGGTGGCATGCATATAAAGAACTCGGTGCAGATAGTCTTCGGTGCCATTGCCGGCATGAAAATCAGTGTTGTTTGTGTTGTGGTTTCTTTGGTTGGTTAGTTTGGTATGGCAATCCGAATGGTGCAAATGTCCCTTTTAGCTCTTGATGTCTAAATAACACATTATTTAGCTAAATAACGCGTTATTTAGCTAAACAATGCTTTATTTAGCTATATCATGCATTATTTAGCTAAATAATGCATTGTTTAAATTAAACAATGCATTATTTACAGATACAGAAAAAAGAGAGCCCAAAGCACTAAATAATGCATTGTTTAGCATAAATAAGAGATTGTGTTTGTAAATAACTCATTATTTATAAATAATTACGCGTTTTCTCTAAACAATATATTATATGTAAATAAAGTGTTATTTAGATAAATAAAATATTATTTAGATAAATAAAATATTATTTAGATAAATAAAATATTATATGTAAATAAAATATTATTTATCTAAATAAAATATTATTTAGATAAATAAAATATTATTTAGATAAATAATTTATTATTTAGATAAATAATTTATTATTTAGATAAATAATTTATTATTTACTGTTTTTGCCTTGAAATAGTATTATTACGCTAAATAATGCTTTATATAGCTATATAATAGGTTTCCGCTATATAATTCATGATTTGGTAAATAATACATTATATACCGTAAATAAAATATTATATACCGTAAACAATTCATTGTTTAGCGCATCGCGAAGCCGTTTTTTCTCTTGTTGTTTTTTTCCACGTGTTTCCGTGGATCCGAGAGAGCGCTGTTGATTCTCCACTGTCTTGGCAAACCCAGTATCCGGTACTCCACATCCGGTTCCGCCAAGGGACTGGGTGGCCGAGTGGTAACGCACTTGCGCTCGGAAGCGAGAGGTTGCGTGTTCAGGCCTGGGTCAGGCCGCAATTTTCTCCCCCCTTTCCTAACCTAGATGGTGGGTTCAAGTGCTAGTCTTTCGGATGAGACGAAAAACCGAGGTCTATGCTTGGCGCTGGTGGACAATATTCACTTTTTTGGCCAAAAACGCCAGTTTTGGCCCAAAAAGACAAAGATTTGGCCAAAAAACCCATACATTTGGCCAAATAAAATAGATTTGGCTATAACTTTTTTTGGCCAAAACTTTCTATGTAAAAGTTTTGGCCAAAACTGTTTTTGTTAGCTAAAACGGGAGATTTGGCCAAACTTCTGCCATAAAAAGATTTGGCCAAAAAAAGATTTGGCCAAACAAAAAAGATTTGGCCAAATCTTCACTTTTTTGGCCAAATCTTTTTTTGTTTGGCCAAATCTTTTTTTGGCCAAATCTTTTGTATTTGCTGGCGCTGGTGGACAATATTCACTTTTTTGGCCAAATTTTTTTTGGCCAAGACTTTGCTTTTTTGGCCAAAAATGTACGTTTTTGGCCAAAACTGGCATTTTTGGCCAAAACAATACTTTTTTGGCCAAAACTTTGCTTTTTTAGCCAAAACTTAGCTTTTTTGGCCAAAACTTAGCTTTTTTGGCCAAAACTGGCGTTTTTGGCCAAAACTGGCGTTTTTGGCCAAAACTATACTTTTTTGGCCAAAACTTTGCTTGTTTGGCCAAAAATGTGAATATTGTCCACCAGCGCCTAGCAGCTTGGTGCTGGTGGACAATATTCACTTTTTTGGCCAAAAACGCACTTTTTGGGCCAAAACTGGCGTTTTTGGCCAAAACTGGCGTTTTTGGCCAAAACTATACTTTTTTGGACAAAACTTTGCTTTTTTGGCCAAAGCTTTGCTTTTTTGGTCAAAACTTTGCTTTTTTGGCCAAAACTGGCGTTTTTGGCCAAAACTATACTTTTTGGGCCAAAACTTTGCTTTTTTGGCCAAAACTGGCGTTTTTGGCCAAAAAAATGAATATTGTCCATCAGCGCCAAGGGGTACTCAAAGATTTGGCCAAAAAATGAAGTTTTGGCCAAAAAAAAAATTTGGCCAAAACTTTCAATGCAAAAGTTTTGGCCAAAAAAATATTTGGCCAAATCTAAAACATTTGGCCAAAAAAGTGAAGATTTGGCCAAATGTTTTAGATTTGGCCAAATATTTTTTGGCCAAAACTTTGCACTCAAAAGTTTTGGCCAAAACATGTTTTTGGCCAAAAACACACTTTCTTGGTCAAAAACGTACATTTTTGGCCAAAAAAGTGTTTTGGCCAAAACTTTTGAGTGCAAAGATTTGGCCAAATGTTTTAGATTTGGCCAAATATTTTTTGGCCAAAACTTTGCACTCAAAAGTTTTGGCCAAAACATGTTTTTGGCCAAAAACACACTTTCTTGGTCAAAAACGTACATTTTTGGCCAAAAAAGTGTGTTTTTGGCCAAAAAAGTGAATATTGTCCACCAGCGCCAAGCATAGAGGTCCCTTCGTGTACACTACATTGGGGTGTGCACGTTAAAGATCCCACGATTGACAAAAGGGTCTTTCCTGGCAAAATTGTATAGGCATAGATAAAAATGTCCATCAAATACCCCTGGGACTTGGAATAAAGTAAAAAAAAAAATTCCATCTCACACGGCATTAAGTCTCAGGAAACATGAATACACGCATGCAGGAAAAAAAAAATATGGGTAGCGCCGTGTGTATGGCAGCTCGCTTTCCCCGGGGAGAAAGCAGCCCGAATTTCCATGAGGGTAACCTCACTGGACTGTAAATCTTATCCAATCCAATCCAATCCAATCCAATCCAATCCAAATGTAATCAAGATGGCTACACAAGCACAAGGGAACGTTCCCGCTGAATTGATCAGAACTCTAACTACAGCGGTTGTCCAGGAACTGGCACTGCAAAGGGTTCGTATTTTAAAGTTTTATGGGGGAACATCTTTTACATCTGGACATGGAGAATGAACGACTGCGAACTAAATTGCTGCTGTTGTACCATCAGTTGAAGTTAGCCACCTGACAAGAAGATGGTCGGAAGCGAAGCGGATGTAGCTTTAGTACGCCGAGACAGATGCTAGTTGTCTGATTGGTCAGTTTGAGAATCAACAGAGCTCTCGTGGATCCACGGAAACACGTGGTAAAAAACAACAAGAGAAATATCGGCTTCGATGCACTGCGCTAAACAATGAATATTGTTTACGGTAAATAATATTTTATTTACGGTATATAATGTATTATTTACCAAATCATGAATTATATAGCGGAAACCTATTATATAGCTATATAAAGCATTATTTAGCGTAATAATACTATTTCAAGGCAAAAACAGTAAATAATAAATTATTTATCTAAATAATATTTTATTTATGTAAATAATAAATTATTTATCTAAATAATATTTTATTTACATACAATATTTTATTTATCCAAATAATATTTTATTTATCTAAATAATATTTTATTTATTTAAATAATATTTTATTTATCTAAATAACACTTTATTTACATATAATATATTGTTTAGAAAAAACGCGTAATTATTTATAAATAATGAGTTATTTACAGACACAATCTATTATTTATGCTAAACAATGCATTGTTTAGTGCTTTGTGCTCTCTTTTTTCTGTATCTGTAAATAATGCATTGTTTAAGTTAAACAATGCATTATTTAGCTAAATAATGCATGATATAGTTAAATAAAGCATTGTTTAGCTAAATAACGCGTTATTTAGCTAAATAATGCGTTATTTAGACATCAAGAGCTAGAAGGGACATTTGCACCATTCGGATTGCCATAGTTTGGTGTGTGTGTGTGTGTGTGTGTGTGTGTGTGTGTGTGTGTATGTTTGTGTCATAGTGTGTGTGTGTGTGTGTGTGTGTGTGTGTGTGTGCGCGTGCGTGTGTGTGTGTGTATGTGTGTGTGTGTGTATGTTTGTGTCATAGTGTGTGTGTGTGTGTGTGTGCGTGTGTTTTGTGTGTGTGTGTGTGTGTGTGTGCGTGTGTTTTGTGTGTGGAGTGTGTGTGTGTGTATGTGTCATAGTGTGTGTGTGTGTGTGTGCGTGTTTTGTGTGTGTGTGTGTGTGTGCGTGTGTGTGTGCGTGCGTGCGTGCATGCGCGTGCAGTGCGTGTGTGTGTGTGTCGGTGTGTGAGCATTTCGGTGTGTGTTTTTGTGTGCCCTTGTGTGTTTCGTTGTCGATGTGTGTTTGCTGGTTTGCATGCTGTTGTTTTTTAGATTCTTTTCCCCGAGTACGCTAGTACTTGGGCTCAGCAGACTTTAATTGTGTGTCTGTCTGTCTGTCTGTCTCGACTTAACAGCTTATTGCTGGGAAACTACTGGGCGCAGTTCGTTCAAAAGTTGATACACTAACTTGATAATAGGTCCGATTGATCGTATTAAAACTTCATAATGTTACCTGGGACCTAAATGCGAAATAATCCACAAAAACGACTCTTGGCGGTGGGCGCAATTCGCGGTGGGATAGAACTGCTGTTCGGCTAATAGAACAGCCAGCGACTTTGCGTGCGTGTGCCACTCACAGTTCGCGTGCTACGCGACCTGAACGAGCAAAGTTAGCACCCTAGGCATTTGAGTTCACTGGCAAAATTGTCAGAGTTGGTGGCTTGGTGGAAAGCACGTCCGCCTATGGCCAAAGTGATCCGGGTTCGATTCCCGGCATAAGCGGTCTATTTTTTTTTTAATTCTTGTTTACTATTGTTTATTATGAACGTTTTAATGTTTTATTTTACTCTAATAATTTTTTTAATTGTGTAAAATAAATGAATAATTTTTTTTTTTTTAAATCCACGTGCACAAGACAAACACTTTCATACTGGGGGAGCAAGCCAGTCTGAAGAGTACTCGGGTCCAGCGCGAGCGTTTTTATTTAAGTTCTGTTTGGTATTTGGTTGAATAAAAGTACAGCAGTATAAGCACAACCAACAAAGAACTTGCTTTTTCAAAGAAGGATCACCGGAGACAATACTGAGACACAAAGCAAACGGCCAAGGGCAGTTGTTGAGGGTGTGATTTCTATGACAGAAACAAAAAAAGTGATTAAAAAACACTTCAAGTGATCATGAGACATGTAATACCCTCATACCTACCCATCTTATTTGTTTCCTCTCTCTCCCTCCTTCCCCCAAATTCCGTACTTTTTGTTGTTGTAAGTTTCTCTCACTATACGGTGCAGCTTGGGCTAATTTCATGTCGCAGACTTATACTTGTGACTGATTCCTCCTTTTCTCCCAGAGTTGAAGAAAAAATGTGTGAGCAACAACATTTGAGGCTATATTTTAAATCTTTGCCCAGTGTGCATCTATTTTGATAAGACAAGAGAAAAGAAACACAAGACGATTCACACGTAATACAAACGTGCCATCTTGGCAGTGAAGGTCACACGGCAATCTTCACTACTTGGTGGAAACGGAGAACGTGTTTATTTTAATTTGCTGCGCAGCGAAGTCTTGCTGTTCTTTCAAACAAACACAACACATTGGAACCAGTATACACAAACAAAAGGGTTTAAACAAAGTCCTGAGGGAAACAACAGGGCAACATTTAAAAGATAGGCAGAAAAGGACACAGAACACTCGTGCGTAACTCTTAACACTTACTCCCCTGACCGTTCGTCAAGTGAAAATTTTATAAGAAAAGAAATAAGAAAAAAAAGAAGACAAAACCCCAAACAAACAAACAAACAAACAAACAAACAAACAACCAAACAAATGAAATGACTTGAATGACGCCACTGAATAAGCACGGCAAATGAGGTTGTTCAGACTTTTTTTTTTACTGTATGTCTGAGCGTGTGGCTGTAACCTAAACGAGGTGGGGTGCGGGGGGGAGGGGGGGGAGGGGGGGAGGGGGGGATTTGGGGTGGGGGTAGCCCTGTAGGTTCCGATTGAAGATGTTTCATTCACAGCTGGCTACACACACACACACACACACACACATACACACACGCACACACACACACACCACTCGTGTACGAGTCTGGAACCACCATCATCACTCTGGCACCGCTGGGGACACACAAACATAAACAGAGATATCAGTGACTTGCGTAGGACTCGAACCTACGACTTGGGACTTGACAGTGTTCGAATACTGTCGCCCTTTCCCCTCGGCCACTCTGCTCCCTGGAACGTGTGAGGAAGTCATATTTAGTATATACATAAAGTTTCATAAGCAAATATGCACCAAAGAAAACAAACAAACAAACATTGTGTCTGGACCACAGAGCAATTTTAACGTCCGTTTCACGGGTCAGATGTCTGTGTTCGTGACTGGGATTTGAAAAAGCTAGTTTTTGGCTTATTCGGACATGTATTTTCTTCTCTTTATTTTTATTGTCTGTCTGTCTGTCTGTCTGTCTGTCTGTTTGTCTGTCTGTCAGTATTTTGTGTGTATGCTTTCATTATAAACAGACTGCAGTGAATTCATAAAAAAAATTGTCCCCAAAAGGCCTGCACTTCCTTTCGGCGTAACTCACTCACTCAATGCCCGTCACTCCTGTCAGGGTATGGGCCGCCAACAACAGCTCTCCAGAGTCCTCTGTCCTGGGCCATCTTTTCTATCTGACTCCAGGTGTAGCCCATCTTTCTGGTGTCGGCCTCCAGGTCGCGTCGCCAGGTGTTTCTTGGACGGCCTCTCTTTCGCTTGCCCTGGGGATTCCACCTCAGCGCTTGTCTGGTGATGTTGGTTGATGGTTTGTGGAGGGTGTGCCCAATCCATCCCCATCTCCTTTTCCTGATTAGTTTCGGCGTAAGGAGTTGTTGTTGTTTTTTTAATGAGAAATGAAGTTCTGGTTTTTACTTGAAAATGATGTGTTTGCATAAAATGGTTATTTTGAAAAGAAACGAGCGAATTTTTGCCACTTACTGAAGTTAGTGAAGCAAGGAAGAACATGCATATTTGCACTTTTCACCATGCATACAAAAAAACAACAAAGAATGTCCGTGTCGGGAAAATAAATTTTTACCATTATCCGTCTTTGAACTTCAACTTCTCATTCAAGAAACTCATGAACGTCAGCCTTAATGTGATGCGAAAAAAGTGTATATATCATTTCTATCTCCGAAGAAGCCCGCGATAATTGCGAGATGCGGTTCTAGATTCAGAGGCAAAGATAACGCAAAAGAAAAAGCAGAAGAGAGAAAAGGACGAACAAGATTACTATCAGAAGAAAAGATCGAGGGAATAATGATAAAAAGAAGGAGGAGGAAGAGGAGAAGGAGGAGAAGTAGCAGAAGCAGGTGTGTTTGTGTGTTTGTGTGTGTATGTGTGTGTGTGTGTGTGTGTGTGTGTCAGTGTGTGTGTGTGTATGTGTGTGTGTGTGTGTGTATGTGTGTGAGTGAATGTGTGTCAGTGTGTATGTGTGTGTGTGTGTGTGTGTGTGTGTGTGTGTGTGAATAAAAGTAAAGTGGTACAGGAGGGCGGAGAAATGACGAAGGGCAAAAAAACAGAAAGAGGAAAAAGGAGGAAGATGAAAAGAATTGGTAGGAGGAGGTTTAACGAAGACGAGGCGGGATCATAAAAATAATATGCATGCAATCCCATAAATCTGAGAGGGGCGGAAGCGGAAACGCAGCGCGAAGAAAAATGGCAGCAGACGATTGATGAATGGCAGCAGACTCCAAACATTAATTTAATTCACCGACCGAAACCCTATGAAGAGGTCATCATGATAGAGTTACTTCATAAATTTGGCTTTTTTTGGTTTATTTACAGCGCGCGCGTGCGTGCGCGCGCGCGCGCGCGCGTGTGTGTGTGTGTGTGTGTGTGTGTGTGTGTGTGTGTGTGTGTGTGTGTGTGTGTGTGTGTGTATCACAGTGTTTAAAGTTTTGTTGTTGTTGTTGTTTTTGTTATTTTATTTCTTATTTTTTTGTTTTTTCGGGAATGTTTTTGAATATGCCACACGATGCTTGTCAAGTTTTTATTTTGTTATTGTTTATGCAATTCACTGATTGATTGATTTATGCATTTAAGCTTTCTTAAACCTGATGGTCTTACCGCCGGTCTGCGCAGCCTTCAGCTTGTTACCGTTAATTTTCCTAATCACCTTTCTTTAAGATGTGACACTTTACTTTAATGTATGCTTAGAATGATGATCAATTAGGAGCAAAAATGACTGACGTCGCCTGGCACCACACCTGACAGGCCTTCCGAGATAAGGTCGCGCTAATGGGTGACGATGATTTTTTTTTTATTAGGAATGTTGCTCCTTTTGAGAGAGACAGACAGACTGACAGATAGCCAGCCAGCCAGCCAGACGTACATACTCACAAACGTACAGACTCACAGACAGCCAGCCAGCCAGCCAGACGTACACACTCATGCACAAACTGACAGACTCACAGACAGACAGATAGGCAGGCAGGCAGACAGACAGGCAGACAGGCATCCAGCCAGCCAGCCAGACACACAGACAGACACTAGCGGACACACAGACAGACAGACAGAGCTGCGTACGTCATGCATGCCACGCCTGAAAACAAAACAGGCCTGACTATTACATCAGACGTCGCGATGACGTGAAATCCACGCCGATTAGGCGACGACAGATGACGTCAGTCAAAGCTATGCTGTCAAAGCTTTAGCAGCCTTTTGCCGCTCAGAGCCTTATCATCACCATCGCCGTAATCTCGCTTTAACCGACAGCATGGACAGCTTCTGATCATTTTTGCTCTACCTCACAATGTTGTCTTTTTCATTTCTTTCTTTGCCGTGTTTTTGGCTATCTGCAGAATGTCTTTCTTTCTGTCTAGAATGGCCCCCGCGAGATCTGGTGTGTCTCTCGTTTTTGTATTGCTGGAATTTCCTTGGGGCTTTTTAGAATTCTTCCCTGTCTCTTGTAAATCTTTCTGGTTTTCTTTTCTCAATCAGTTTCACTCTGGTTCGAGGTTCACCAAGGTAATTTGTCTTCATGTAATGTGCAGAATGTCACGTCACGTCGATTTATTTTCTCTCAATACTAACCTTTTCAACTTCGAATTTGTTATAATATTTTCTGGTTTTATCAATACCAATACGCGATAAGAGGGTGGGGTGGGGTGGGAGAGTCGAATGCATATTTATTCACTCATCCATTTCAATAATTGCTTTATAGAATGAATCATTCAATTGCATGTCTATTTTCGGGATACCCGCCTGGTTAGTTTGTACAATCCATTGTTTTTACACACTTGATATACGCACAGCACGCCACAGCTCATGGTAGGTAACCTTTTCATTGGAAGGCGGATTCCGGTTTGATGTTGTCACGTGAAACTAACAGATAAGATGAATACAGAGAATACTACATGACTATCTGTGTCGTACCAGATTTACACGAGTTGCTTTTTTAAATATTGAACTGCGAGCGAAAGCAAGCTTTTCAATATTTGAAAAATCAACGAGTGTAAATCTGGTACTACACAGCAAGCCATGAAGTATTCTGTTTATCCTTCATACGTGAGAGAGACACCCGTGAGATAATAATCGTTCAAATCACACGTGTGAATATCATGTAAATGAGGTCATGTCAAGCAAGTCTGGCAGGGACCTGTTTTTCCACTGCGTATGATGCCAGTCACCGAGACAAAAGTTATTATAGAAACACAAATTGCGCTCGCTAATTACCCTCGATGAATCTTTAGAACTAACACGTCACGCCACACTTTCAGAGTGACGTTTCTTTGCTTTGACGTAATAGATTGCACGAGGCTTTAGAAGAGGTCGAGGTTCCAAAACAAGCGTCTTCAATTTAGCTGCCTCGAATGCAGGACATTTTCAGTAAAATACACGTAAGTACAGTATGTAGGATAAACAGAATACTACATGGCTTGCTGTGTCGTACCAGATTTACACTTGTTGCTTTTTCAAATAGTGAACAGCTCGCTTTCGCTCGCAGTTCAATATTTAAAAAAACAACTCGTGTAAATCTGGTACGACACAGCAAGCCATGTAGTATTCTATTTATCCTACATACTGTACTTACGTACATTTTACTCAAAACGTCCCGCAGTCCAGGCTTCCAAATTGAAAACGCTTCTTTTGGAACCTCGATCTCTTCGGATCCAAAACCTCGTGTAATCTTTGACGTCAAATCAAAGAAACGTCACTGTAGAAAGTATAGCGTAACATGTAAGTTCTTAACATTCTTCCAGGGAAACAACTCGCAAAATGTTTTCAATAATGACATTTGTCTCGGTGACTTTGGCATCATAAGCAGTGGAAAAGCAGGTCCCTGCCAGACTAGTATGACACGACCTCATTTACTTGATATACGCACGTGTGGTTTGAACGATATTGTTATCGCGTGAGTGATCTTTCTCACGTATGTAGGATCAAACTGTTTTGACCATACTTAAAACATATATTATTCAAGAATGAAAACACCCCACAATAATTGTAGTTTATTCGAACGTTTCATTTAACGGGATTTAGAATGACACCAGCGCTATCAGCACGGGTACGTCATTTTTATTCTCCAACTTTGAATATGGTTGCCAATATCTATTTTTTTGTTATGTAAGTTTAGCCACTGATGGGTCATATAATACAGGCCGTGACCCGCCCCCCCCCCCCCCCCACCCCCACCCTACCAACCCCTCCTCGAGACAAAATAAGGAAATACACAAGAAAAAAACCCAAAAACTTGATGATTTTTCTGATTTCCATTTCAAAGAGAGAATAAAACTCTGACAACCACAACTGTCAGCGTGAGTTGGTAACGCAGACAGGGATTTTCCGTTTTTCCCAAGCAAGGGTACGTCAAGTAGATGGTGATTCTCTCTCAGTCTACCCGTACCCTCACCCCTCCCCCGCCCCCCCCCCCCCCCCCACCAACACACACGAGGCGTGAAAAATGGCAGGCAGTGCTTGCCGCCCCTGTGGGAATCAGACTGGAGCCGCCACGGAGAGTTTTCTTTCGGCCTCAACACCCCTGCTGGCAAAGAACAAAACACCGTGTAGGAGGCAAATAAACCCAGATGTAGAAAGACTGATGGGGTTGGTGGGGAGGAAGAAAGGCAAAGGTGAAGAAGGGGTGGGGTAGTCGAAGAAAGTAGTAATGAGAAGTGAGTTGGTCTTGTGGTAAATTAGGCCTGCATGCTGTTCAACAATTTTCAACCAGTTTTCAACAAATTGTCAAACAAATTTCAACCAGTTTTCAACAAATTTTCAACTAATTTTCAACCAGTTTTCAACCAATTTTTAACCGATTTTCAATCAATTTTCAATCAATTTTCAACCAATTTTCGACCGATTATCAAGCGACTTTTGTCAGCTAGAATTCGCTCAAAAAGATGGCCATGCAGTCCTCCCGATTTACAGCTGACGTTCAGCCGACTCTCGGCCATCTCGAAAAGTCAGAGCACTGTTAAACTGGTTTAACTTCCACGCCGAAGGGAGGATTTAAAGAAGGATAAGTTTGGAGGAGTGCTGGAGTAAGTAAGGAAAAGAGAAAATCACGGGAGCTGGAGAAGCACACTAGAGAGGGCTGGGGATGGGGGTTTGTAAAGGAGTGGACGGATGTAGGAAGGGGAGGATCTCTGTAAGAAAGATCACCACCAGCCTCGCTCATACCTCATTCCTCTGGAGACGTACCCAAGACGTTCTTAGGTTTTTGATCACCCCGCCCCCACATCCCCCACTCCCGCAACCCCTTACCTTCCCGCATCAGCGGCTATTCCTTGCATGTCCTTCTCCCCCTTCTCTAATGTTCTCACACACACACACACACACACACAAACACACACACACACACACACACACACACAAACACACACACACACAAACAAAAATTTAAAAAAAAAGGAAAGCTGTGAGTTCTCCAAGACTACCCCCACTACGACTGCCGTGTCCCCATTGCCTATTCCTTGTTTTCCTATTCATAGACATCCTTTTCCTTTTCTCTCTCTCTCTCTCTCTCTCTCTCTCTCTCTCTCTCTCTCTCTCTCTCTCTCTCTCTCTCTCACATTAACTCACACGAAAGAGGAAAAACAAAAAGAGCACACACTGACGAAAAAACACACCAACCGTGCACCACCCCCCCTCCCCCCCCCCCCTCTCCTCAGACATTCCACAACATCCATTCCTTGGCCTCCTACAACCGTTCGTAACTTTAACTCTCTCTCAAATAAATACACAGCAATTAATTAAAAAGAATGTAAAGCCACAAAAAGCGAAGGAGATAATTATCATCTCTCCCCCACTCCCCTCCCACATACGAAAGGGGAATAAAAAGAAGGGGACAAAATAGTTTTAAAAAGTTAAAAAAAATAAATTAAAAAAAAGCATAGTATCTTCTCTATTTCATCGTCGCCCATTAGCGGCACCTTATCACACAAGGCGTGTCAGGTGTGATGTCTGGAGACGTCACTCATTGTTGCTCCTAATAGATCATAACTCTGTATGACGGCTTACTAGTGCCAAAACCTGGGGTTACCCATTATCACGTGATAATTACTAATTAACGCTGTCAGTTACTGTATTAACACGTGAAAATGGTAATTATCAAGCGAAAATTACTAATTTTCCCTTGATAATTACAATTATGAGGTTTTGGCACTAGTAAGCCCTATGACGGCTTACTAGTGCCAAAACCTGGGGTTACCCATTATCACGTGATAATTACTAATTAACGCCGTCAGTTACTGTTTTCACCTGTTAGTTACTCATTTTCACGGGAAAATGACTAATTCTTAGTTTTGGCACTAGAAATCCGTCAGGAAGTGAGCCAAAACTAAAAAATAGTAATTAACAGGTAAAAGTTAGTAATTATTCCGGGTAAATTAGTAATAAACACTTGAAAATGGTAATTATCAAGGGAAAATTACTAATTTTCCCTTGATAATTACAATTATGAGTTTTTGGCACTAGTAAACCGTCATAGTATGACTCTGACCATGCGGGATCTAGGACATCTCAATTATCTGAGAGAGAGAGAGAGAGAGAGAGAGAGAGAGAGAGAGAGAGAGAGAGAGAGAGAGAGAGAGAGAGAGAGAGAGAGAGAGAGAGACTGACTATTAGGGTTTAACGTCCTCTTAGACCAACTGGTCTATATTGGGACAGGTATTGGTAATACGTTGAAGATAAGGTGTGACACTTTGATTCGAACAAGCCCGCTGTGGCTGTCTTCTTCGACACACCAGCATTGGGTTTGTCTCGTCAAAGTATCGAAATTTATACGATCATGATAATTGGAGACGAGAGATGATGCATGCGTGTCTTCGTGTTTTCCAAGCCCTGAGACTTTCGCTGTGAACGTGGGATCTTTTTCGTGCGCATGTGTGCACACGGGGTGTTCGGACACCGAAGAGAGTCTGCACAAAGTTGACTCCGAGAAATAAATCTCTCGCCGAACGTGGGGATCGAACCCACGCTGATAGCGACCAACTGGCTACAAATATTCCTTCAGAGAGAGCGAGAGAGAGAGAGAGAGAGAGAGAGAGAGAGAGAGAGAGAGAGAGAGAGAGAGAGAGAGAGAGAGAGAGAGAGAGAGAGAGAGAGAGAGAGAGAGAGAGAGAGAGAGAGAGAGATGACAAATTCTTTATTTACGAGGGTAGTGGCATAAGCAAACAGGTGCTTTTTTACATCGAGCCCTCGCCCATGGGAGGGTTTAATCTAATGATAATACGTTTTAAAAATGTTGGAATATCTGAAAGAGAGAGATGGAGAGAGAGAGAGAAAGAGAGAGAGAGAAAGAGAGAGAGAGAGAGAGAGAGAGAGAGGGGGAGAGAGAGAGAAAGAGAGAGAGAGAGAGAGATGGAGAGAGAGAGAGAAAGAGAGAGAGAGAGAAAGAGAGAGAGAGATAGAGAGGGAGAGATAGAGAGAGAGAGAGAGAGTGAGAGAGAGAGAGAGTGAGAGATTGATTGATTGATTAAACTTTATTACAGAAGGATGGAGATTTTAGGCATTGCCTTGTCTTACAATCTGTCCTTGCAAACAAAGACGAGAACAAAACAACACATGAAAAGAGTATATGGACACTACGAATTTGACGAAACATACATATGGTAATAAGTAACATTCAAAAGCAAATCAAAAGTTATAGATTAACTAAATAAAAACTATGAAGTATAAAGATAGCAAAAGTAACAATGATAATAGCAATGAAGGCAATGATGATGATTTCATGATAATAAGATTAATAACAATAAAATAATAATAATGATAACACTAATAATAATAACAATAATGACAATAATAATAATGAGTGCAAAGTTACGTTCAATAAGAACATGAGGTCCTGAATAAAAACAACAACAGCAAGCAAACAAATAGCAAGTCAAGTGTAGAAAAACAACAATCATAAAAAGAGAATCGTATCCCGTATCTTTTTCCATGCATAAATTGCATACACGCATGCTAATATACATGTGAAGCTATAAGAAAGTTTATGTATTGATTACATTAGGGTGGTTTAAGATATCGGAATAAACCAATTTACGAATTGCCACAATGTTTCAATAACGGTTTCACTTTGAATCAGACTTTGAACAAATGTCTGTGTGTTTGTTTTTTAAAGGCCTTGACTGATGGAATATGTTTAAGAGAGAGAGAGAGAGAGAGAGAGAGAGAGAGAGAGAGAGAGAGAGAGAGAGAGAGAGAGAGAGAGAGAGAGAGAGAGAGAGAGAGAGAGAAAGAGAGAGAGAGGGGGGACTGTTGTGTTGACGTCTCAAGGCAATGGTGGCCAGATGGCAATATCATCATCTCTGTGATGTATTACAAAGAGGTTGTCGTCCTAGCCTTCTCTCTCTCTATCTCTACCATCTCTCTCTCTCTCTCTCCATCTCCTTCTCTCTCTCTCTCTCTCTCTCCATCTCCTTCTCTCTCTCTCTCTCCCCCCCCCCTCCCCCCGAAACCTAACACCTCCAGCACGGCGAGCCCGTTCTCGATTAGTTCTACGACTGTTTTTTGTGTGTTCCTCGTTTTGCCTGTTTGATGTTCAGCGTCTCCACAAATTGCGGGATGGTGACCAGTGCTCTTTTAAAGGCACATTTCTGTCCGGATAAACCATTATGTCTGCTTCAACAGATCCGTCCACGATTTACAAGGAAGAAGAACATCAATCGACGTTATTTGTTATTGTTATTTTGTACTGGTTCTTCTCACCTGCATTCGCTTGTTTCTATTCCGCTTATTGACATTTACTCATCATTATTTTCCGGCAGGCATCCGTGCGCGTGCGCATTAATATAGAAAGTAGATATTGGTAACCTCTACGTGGCTTTTGGCACGAGCATGCCGCGTGTCTTTGAGCCGCCGTTTAATTCTCAAATACTGGTAATTTATCATTGTGAAATTAGTAATTTTCACTTTGGGCACAACTATGCCCGTCATAACTGCAAGCCCAAAACCGGTCTTATCTCCCAAATCTCGCGCTGTCGCGGGATCAAAGCCGCCATCATTGAATCAACAAAGCGCGACCTCTAGACCGGAAGGGGGAAAACTCTTAATTCCAACTCATCCTGGCTGTTTTGGAGGTGGCCCGTGTTTTCCCACCTCGCTGCTTCGTCCTGTGTTTAGCCTGCCTGCAAATAACGGCATGTCAACGGATTTACACCTCTCCCCCGAGTTTCCTCCCGTGGCGGCTGCTGCCTAGACTGAGTCCCGTGATGCCAAGACTTGAGAGGAAGAGAGTCCCATCATCTCATCGGTGGTTGTTGTTCTTCCTCTTCGAATGTTTTTAAAGATATGTAGCTTTCGTGTGTGTGTATGGGGGGGGGGGGGGGGAGGGAGGGAGGGTTAGGGGGTGGTGGTGGTGGTGATAGTGTGTGTGTGTGTGTGTGTGTGTGTCGGGGGCTAGGATGGGGCTGGGGTGAGGGGTGGGGTGGTGATAGTGTGCGTATGTGAGTGTGTGTGATACTGTGATGTTTGTGTGTGTGTGTGTGTGTGTGTGTGTGTGTGTGTGTGTGTTTGTATGTGTGCGTGTGTGTGTGCGTGCGCGCGTGCGTGCTTAGAGTCACAGACATAGAAAGAGTAGTCTTTCTATGTCTGTGGCTTATAGTGCGTGCACGCGCGCGCGCGCGTGTGTGTGTATGTGTGCGTGTGAGTGTGTGTGCGCGTGCGTGCTAGTGTGCGTGTGCGCGCGTGTGTGTATGTGTGTGTGTGTTCAATATGTTTGTAGAACCGTTATGATAGCTTCCGGTTATACGCTGAAAGAGATCAGTTCCATTTAAATACTAGTAGCTTTTTTTTCATACATAATCTTGAAGTATTTGTTTGACAATGTGTACAGAATGTAATAAACACTGACAGTTTATTTCGGGAAGAGTTGCTGAATGTTATAGAGAGATCGAGTTTTCAACGCTCTCATTCGGTGTGTACAAACACAAAAGTTTTAGGCGCATTTGTCATTGTCAGTCTATATTGTTTTATTGAAGCCTATTGCAGTTTCTTTTTATCTCATTTACAGCATGCGATCCTTTCCCAGATCAGATCCAAATCCCAACAGGTATACCGCCGAGTTACAAACAAATAATTGGAATGCGCTTGCCGGAGAAAGAAGATGGCGGAAAATAAACTGTTCATGAATAAATCCGAAACAGATAGACTGGTAACGATACAAAATCAAGAATCAAAGAAGGAAGTTAGTTTATGGAACGCTTAATTATAGTAATCATCAGACATGATCAAAGTTATTTCCCTTTAGCTCTCAGCAGTCACGTAACTGTCTGTGTAAAGACATCTGTATTACAGTAATACCATTAAAAATGAAATATATCATACACATTTGCTTTAAAATTTGTGTTGAAATCATTTCTGAAGGATGTCTGTTTGATAAAATGGACACTTACTTGGTACCATGAGGGACCGTTGAACTTAAAAAGTTATCTAAGTTGCAAGGATGGAGGCAGCCTTGCTGCGGAACATGCGAGGTTTTACAGCAGAACAAACACACTTTTACAGACGGACTTTAGCAACAGAAAATAGCTGCTGCTTGCAGCTGTACACGCAAACTCTTGCTGCTGGACATACAAGCTCTAACAGCAGAGCAAGGGAGCTCTGGCAACAGAGCTAATGAGCTTATACAACAATTTCTTGCCACAGAACATCTATTTTGCAAAAGGTCTTGCAAAAGACCATATAAGGTTTTGCTAAAAATAGAAAGTCTTGCAGGATACCATAGAAGGTATTTACAAACGAACAAAGAAGGCCTTGCAGGAAACCACAGAAGGTCTTTGAGAACACCATAGATGGTATTGCTGAAGAAAATATAAGTAAAGGTCTTGCAGAAAAAAACATACAAGATCTTGCAGAAGAACACAGAAGGTCTTGCAGAAGAACACAGAGTCGAAAGTCTTGCAGAAAACCATAGAAGGTCTCAAAGTTGCAGACGACTACAGATGCAGAAGGTCTTGCCGAATAGCACAGAAGGTCTTGTAGGAACATATAGGAGGCCTTGCGTATGACCACAGGTCTTTCGGAAAATCATAGGCTTGTGTGCGTTTGGGGGGGATGGGGAGCAGAAGGAAATATAAGGTCTTCCAGAAGAACTTATAAACTCATGCAGAAGAACATTATAAGCTAACGCAGAAAAAACAAAAGTTCTTACGACAGGGCGAAGGTGCACTTTGAGCAGGGATTTAAGAAAGCATTTTGGGGACAACCTGGGCGTTGATCTAGAGAAGTTGAAACTCTGAAAGAAGAACACGAAAGGAAGCTCAATGGCAAAGTGGGCCATGTCTTACAGCAGAACATAAACCATTTTGCATTAGTGTGACGCTGCATTGTCACGGATCCGATCCAGCATTGCAAAGATGAAAAAAGGGAACTCCAATGAAGGAGAAAGATGTGAAATGTCCAACAAGTTGACGTTGAGTCGTGACAGCCAATCGACAAAGGAAGGACACTATTTCAGGTAAATCAGTACCGGTACTCGTACATACTGAAATGTTCATGAATGTACACACACACACACACACACACACACACACACACACACACACACACACACACACACACACACACACAAAGAACAACCCCAACACAGTTGGAAAATGCAAAATGTAAATTACTGTGGCACTACTCTTTTAAGACCTCAAAGTAGGCTATTTCAGTCAACAGTTCGTCGCGGCATTAGCGCATTTTGCACAAAAGCTGTCTCATAAATTATGCGTAAAACTATATACTACATAAACAGCACAAAAAGCTTCCTCGGCTCATAAATTCCATACACCTCAGTCTACGCCACACAAAACGCCATTGCGGGGAATTATGGCGGCAGAAGAGTGATGTTCGGTGGCTGTCTCTCTTCTTCTCCTGTCCATTATTGCTTCACGAGCGAGCGCCCAGCGACAAAGGAAAGCTATATTCCGCGGCCGCCTGTCCCCAAAACCTTCTTCTTTTGTCGTCTCAAACGACGCTCATCTTGCGCATGAAAAACCTAAACGCGACCCCCTTTCGCTCATGGCGGCGATTACGGGCGAGTTATGGGCCCTGCCCCGCTGTTATACGGCCTCCCAATCGTGCGAGTTGTGTGAATTTTCTCCCCTGAACAGTGTCGGGCGATTTTTTTGTGGATTTGTTTTTGGTGGTTTGTCTTTCCTTCTTTCTTTTACTGTATACAACTGCAAGGTGTCGGCTGCGCCCTTTTGTCAATGAAATGTGGGAGGGGGGAGAGGGGGTCTGACAGTGCGTCACCGGCTACCTGAGTCTCTGGTCGGGCAAACGGCGGGGGGTCAACTATATCTCTGAAGAAAACAGACATGGACAAACTCTCGCCCTTCACAAAAATCGAGACGAGGATAAGGCGAAAGCATTAAGATGTCTGAAGCCAAGTGTCTGCCTGCTTCACAGTCTGCGGAGTTGGTCTTTTCATTGAGAAAAAAATCCAGGGACATTTGCCCCTTGACGCAGCGAATAAATCCATTCTGCGCATGTGGTCATTTATTTTCCTGTCTGAGCCTAAAGGACACGTCAGAGGATGAGAAGAAAACCACATGAGCATTGGTGACCATTCGTATGGCTTGATTTATGACCATTCGAATGCCTCCAGAGACGCCGACTTGAAAGAATGTCTTAACGTATTTTTTTTTTAAACAGAACTAATGACATTTTAAATAGAAAACAAAACAACGAAATTGAGTATATGAAGAGATTAATCATAGGCATAACAAAACGTTCACATTTAAACAAAAAAAGAAAAAAGTATGAGTCAGTCAAACATTGAAATATTCACACCAGAAAATGTGTTTTGTCTGTATCCTATTTGAAAGCAAATCGCCTCTCATCACACATAATAGGATGTTTGACTAAATGTTTGTTCTGCAGTCTGGTAATCGAGACGAAAGGAGGGTGTGGGTGTGTGTGTGTGTGTGTGTGTGTGTGTGTGTGTGTGTTTGTGTGTGTCTGTGTGCGTGTGTGTGTGAAGGAAATCACGAGTAACACTGTAACAGGCAGAGTTTGACAGTGATATCCTCCACGCTTTTAGAACGCTAACCAGAGATATAGCGTGACATAGCAAAGTGTGTTGCACGAATGAAGCTCATTAGTTGACCGGGGATAGTTGACGTTGTACATCGCAACTAGGGTATGGTTACACTTTACCACTGTCCTTGGACATTGAGGGGTTGTCGCAGTAATCGGCCGGGAGGAAGGAAGCCCGGGGAGATGCGACAGTAAAGCACTTAACAGGTAAATGGAATAAGCATTCGAATATCGCTAGAGTGTTTATCGCATAAGTTGAATCGACTAACACTGTAAACTGTAAACATAGCAGACAGATATCTAAGACAAGATGTCCGCTATTTATGTTTGTGCAGTGCGTCGTATAACCAGTCTGAGAGGGAGATAGTGGCCAGATGACAAGTGTGACGGATCTGAGAAGCCGCCGAATTATTATAAGTCAAGACCCGCATAGCTGAAATTCGACGGGATTTCGCGAAGTTATTGCAAGGTTATGTTTGTCCGTATAGTTGGACCATAGAGGTCACAGGACGAAAGGAACTGAGTAGACCGAGGTCGCCAGTGGAAGGAATTATTATCCTGTTACGTTTCCTAGTGAACGGCCATAGACGCTGTGTAAGTCTGTGTATTAACAGAGTTAAAATATGTCTATAAGATCTTAATTACATAAGATATAATGAGTGTTTAGTAGGCAGAGCAGACGGTGATTTGAGTCTGCCGGAATATGAACTGTAACTGTTTTTCTGACTACACCCGATAAATAAATATCACACATGAACAACACCGGGCAGGACTTGGATGGAGCCGCAACACAAACTCAACAACTGATTGCGAAACAGAATTATTCACGAGCATGCAAGAGTTCGTCTTGCAAAACATGAACGCCGCACAAACAAGGGAGGTAACAACAGCACGTGCGGGATGCGGAGGGCGCTTTCTATCATCGGGGCAGGTAACTCATGCTTCAGGGGACGTAAGGAAGACGCCAAGTTCATTATCAAGGCAGATCGGATGCCGTGTGTCTAAGCTGCCAACACCTATTTGAGCTCTGCCTGGATTACCTCCCTTGACAGCCGAGTGAGCTCGCCTTCTGAAGTTAATCCCACCGCTTTCCGTGGAGTAAAGCCCCTAGGTTTTGGCTCGAATTTTACCG
>NC_090261.1:39376875-39444375 GCF_037325665.1 Littorina saxatilis
CAGCCGACAGCAAAGAAACAAAGTGTATCTGTCTCTGTGTGTCTCTTTCTGTATTTCTCTGTCTCTCTCCCTCCCTCTCTCTCTTTTCTCTCTCTCTCTCTCTCTCTCTCTCTCTCTCTCCCTCTCTCTCTTTCGTGCCGGCGTCAAAAGTCACAATGCAAGGGAAGCAGCCATTTATTTCGCTTCTGCTGATTTTTCTACACTTGTCTCCCCTGAATTGGGTGCTTGCCCGACAGGGTCCTATATTTGTGAAACAATGAAACATTTTCATTGTTCTAACGATTCTATTTACACGTGCACAAACACAAGCAAATACGCAGACGCTTATAAAAACACACACACACACACACACACACACACACACACACACACGAGTAAGAGAGAGAGAGAGAGAGAGAGAGAGAGAGAGAGAGAGAGAGAGAGAGAGAGAGAGAGACTGAGAGAGAGAAAGAGAACGAACGAACGCACGAGCGGATGAATGATCTTTATTACTCAAGGATGGATACAATGTGTTCCTGCTAAAACTAAAAGATAAAAACTTCAACAATAAAAAAGGGATGGAAAAAGATAAAGTAAAAGCTGAACTGGAAATTTATTCAATACAGGAAGCTAAGGGAGCCCAAACTAGGTCCCGAATTAAATTTATTGAAGAAGGAGAAAAAAATACAAAGTATTTTCTCAATATGGAAAAAACACACTCAAACGCGAAAATTATGGATCGTCTTGCTAAAGCAGATGGTCAGGTGATAACAAATCAGGATGATATTTTGACTGAACAAGTCCAGTTTTTTTAGAAGGAGATACGAAAAAAATATTGAGTTTGATGAAAATTTGGTTGAACAGTTTTTGGATGGTGTTGAAGTTCCTCAATTAACAGAACAGCAGAAGACTGGAATTGATAGTCCGATCACTTTAACAGAATTGTCGACATCCTTAAAAAATATGAAAAACGGTTCCTCCCCTGGATGTGATGGTATTACAACCTCCTTTATGAAGTTCTTCTGGTGTAAAATAAAACACATGGTATTGAATTCCTTTCATGCATCTTTTTTAAAGGGAGAATTAACCGTCACACAAAAACGGGCAATAATGATATTAATTCATAAGGGTAAACAGTTACCAAGGGACGACCTTAATAATTGGCGACCGATTTCACTATTAAACACTGATTATAAAATATTGGCGAAGACTCTTTCAGTTCGCCTATCTAAAGTTATTTTAGATATTATTGGTGAAGATCAGTACGGTTTTTTGAAGGGTCGAACCATTAGTTCAGCGATCCGGCAAATAGACGATTTAGTGTCGTATGTAAACGAATATAATAAACCTGGGTTCCTTGTAGCACTGGACTATAAAGCTGCATTTGACACGATTTCCAAAGAGTATATTGTGTATGCATTTAAACGATTTAATTTTGGTGCCGTCTTTGTAAGATGGGTAGAGATTCTACTGTATAAATCGGAAAGTTGTATCAATTTTATGGGCTGGTTATCGGAATGTATTGAATTGAACGCAGGTATCAGACAGGGCTGTTCTTTTTCACCGATGGCCTTCATCCTTGCATTAGAATTGTTGGCCTTGAAAATTCGAAATGATGGCTCAATTAAGGGTCTGCCTCTGCCGAAAGAAACTAATGATAATTATTATATTATATTATATTATTATATGCTGATGATGTGACCCTATTTCTGAACGATATGGATGAGTTAAAAAACGCATTAACCCTTGTTACCTATTTTTCCAAATTCTCTGGTTTGGCAATGAATAGACAAAAAACTGAAATCATGGCCTTGGGCAGTAATAAATATGGTAATGAAAATGAGTGCGGGTTAAGGTGGACTACAAAAGTGAAGATTTTGGGAATTTATTTCAGTAGCTCCTCATCGGTCTCTGAGATTGAAGAAAACTGGACAAGCCGTATTGAAAATATACGACGCAACATTGTAAAATGGTTTAAACGAAATTGTAGTATCATGGGGAAAATATGCATAGTGAAATCTCTTTTGTTATCGCAGATTATTTATCCGTTGCAAGCACTGGTAATACCCGAAAAGGTATTGACTGAGATAAATACTATGTTTTACAGATTTATTTGGAAAAAACGATTTTCAAACACTAAGGCATTTGAGAAAGTTAAAAGAAAAGTGATGTGTCAAGAGTTTCCTGATGGGGGTTTAAAAATGATTGATGTCATTGATATGCAGTCCTCTTGTTTGTTGTCCTGGGCGGCAAATTTATTGAACGAAAAGCAGGAAAGATGGAAACAGATACCGATACATATGTTTTCGAAGCTTGGTGAAAGGTTGTGTTGCTTCCAATCTAACACCACGGTAAACAAATTTAAAGGATTGGGATTAATTAAAAATGTATTTTGGAAACAAGTTTTAATTTGTTGGTTGAAAAATAAGGACATGATTCAGAGAGCAATAGGTGGAGACATGTTATTAAGTGATACGTGTTTATGGAACAGCAGTGATATAATCTATTGCGGCCAAACCCTGTTTTTTAGCGACTGGATTAAAGCAGGAGTTTGTCGAGTAAAGGATGTATATGTTGGTAATGAGATTGTGCCCTTTAATATTATGCAGCAGAAGGTTGGATGTAAGCCCACACGATTCTTTGAATATAGGGTGATTTGTACAGCAGTTAAAGCAGCAACACTACGCTCTGCAAATGGAATTGTATGTGGATTCAACGATTTAAAGAACCTGAGTAAGCCTTATCAATTTCGCAAATTAATTATAAAGGAAAAATATGTGGAGCCGGTTGTAGTTAAATTTTGGGAACATAAATTTGATTTCAGGCCGGGAAAAGAGCAATGGTTAATGGTAAACAAAGTAACCACTGAAACAAGATTGCGAATGTTGCATTGGAAAATATTGCACAATATTTACCCCACAAATATTTTATTGTATAAAATAGGCATTTCCGAGAGTAATTGCTGTACTTACTGTGAGAACGAAATTGATTATATTGAACATTTTTTTTACTTTTGCCCGAAAATTATGTCCATTTGGAAATGCGTTGAGGATAAAGTGAATTGTAAATATAATATGATTATTAAAATTACCGTAAAGGAAGTTTTTTGGGCGTATTTGAAAATTCACAAAGTTCCAAGGCACTAATAAGTTATGTGAATTATTTGATTGTGATAGCCAAAATGTGTGTTGGTATTTATAGATATGGCTCCCCTCTGGATATTGTATGCATTTTTGAGAGGGAATTGTTATATAGAAAAGTTGTTTAAAATACATTTAGATATAGTAATATTAATGTTATAGTAAAAACACTACTTACAAAAAAAAGAAAAGAAAAAAAGATCAATGAAGAAGGATGCTCCCCGCCAACAACAACAACAAAAAACAAAACAAAAAAAGGCAAAAAAGAAAGGGTTGACGCAGCCTGCATGCAACTGAGATTTTTAAAAAAAAAAAAAGAAAAAAAAAAAAAAAAAAAAAAAAAAAAAACCAATAAAAAAGGGCATTCTTAAATCGACACGAACAAAAGTTATAAACGTCAACACGCTGGTCTGTATTCACTTGTCTCCCCTGAACTATATTATAGTGGATATCATCCTTTGTCATCATTTTCACGAGTTTTCATTCACAAATACCTGGTAAATAAATCTCATGTTCCCCATGCAATAACGCGAGGTGGTGAATGGGTTTGAGCTTTCATGTGAAACGTGGATTGTCAAAGTAAAAGCCAATCAGGCTGATTGTTTGATGTGTGGAACCATCGTGGCTTTGGATTTGTGTTTCCGAGGACAACGATTGTAAGCAATCACTCTCAAAAACCCAATCAATGTTGATAATTACCGCGGCGACTCATGGTCAATTTGCAACTTATCTCTGTAATCGCAAAATCCACAACGAAAAGTCATAAACACTTAAAAGAAAAGAAATATGCTCAACACTTACTACAGGTATGATCGCAGCTCTGTACATTTTCAGACTGGAAGAAAAGCGTCAACAAGCTACGTTTGACGTCACATACAAGTTTGACGTGTTATCTCGTGCTACTGTGACGATGTTTTGTGGCCCGGAGTTGGATTCTAAAAATTCGTCTCCCTGTTAGTGGGGCTTGTATGTTGCAAAATCATTCAAATCATGCAACAAACACCAAATTTAGCAAATATGAAGAGTTTTATGTGCTTAACAAAACCTGATACAGAGCCACCGCGAAAAATTAAAAAATGGGTAGTTTTTAAACAATTTTTCAAAATGGCCGCCAATGTAAACGGTTGGGTGTGTTAGGCATATTTCACTTCATGTTAAATTGCTATTCGTAAGATACATTTAAAAGTGTGTTGACCTATAACCTGATTATAACGATTTTAGCACACAGCATCTACTTTTTTTCTGAGTGGCACATCTGAAATTTGAAGAAATAAAGAGTACATATTTTGAACAGGTTTCACACAAGTTCAGATCTTTGAAATGACATTGTGTAAGGAAACTGGACGAAGACACACTTATCAAAATGTTTGCTCTTCAGTAAGATTTTAAACAGGGATGGTATTGCACCAGAAAAGCCACAGTCGCGTGTTGTTGCACTCATGAACAACATGCATTATGGGTTATACATAAGTCGAATTAGGGGTTCTAAAAATGTATCACACACAGTATTAATCACTAGTATAGGCCTAGGCCTACAGATATCACATTGTCCCTGTATCACACATGCAAATAAATAGTATCACATATTCCACGTATCACACACAATATATACATTACATAACATACAGCAAGTTTCCATCTCCCGCGCCCCCCCCCCCCCCCTCCCACACATACATATCCTCGCATATCATATTTCAGTCATTTCCCATTCTCTCACACTTCCAGTCAAAAATAAAACTGTGAAATACTGTGAAAATGGATGTTATTTTAATTAATTAGGTTCAGTACAACACAAAACAAAGAAAAATATTATACGCAGTGGGGTTTTCCATAGAAAATCAAGCGAAACGAAAGTTGCCATCAAAACGTGAAAATCTATCAAACAAACTTGATGCAAGCCTGACTCCAGAAAGAAGACAGCAAACCACTAATAGTAAATGGTTTAAATAAACTTCAAACATATAACAGATATTCACTACAAAGTTACTTGTCTTGGGCTGTCTATATGTTTGCATGATGCTGTCCTCGATCCGAACGCGAGTTTTACCTAAATTGGCCAGGGAAATGGTTTTTGTTCACATATCAAGGTCTCCATAGACTAACAAAAGTCAAATTTTTTGAAAGTGTATTTATGTGTGTACAAGATAAAAACAGATAAATACTTCTTTATCAATTGTTTAATGGCAGAAATCAACTTATAGTATATATACCCCCTAATTTCGAAAACAACAAGAAAAGCCAAGATACCTAGAGTGTTCTGGAAGTCCTTAGACTCCAAGCTCCTGGTAATGCCTCATGATATTTACAATGAAGTATGCATACGGCAACCTTTCATCGGCGATGACACAAATGTTCATGTATCTCAAAGTTTCCTCTTCAAAGAAAACAGCTCTTGATGAACACTACCCGTCCATGTATATTTGCCTGTCATGGAGCTCCCAAAAAGGGAGTTTACAACAATGATGTATACACATCTCTAAAAGGATTGTTACGTTTCTAACAGCTACTGAATATTGTGGGAATTTTGGGGGAAGAAGGCTGCTTCCAAAACGAGTACTTACAACTGGTACAATGAATTTAAATCGGGTAGACACGTCTTCAAAGATGACACCCGGCCAGACCGACAGTTGAATGCTGTTACTGCAACAAACGTTGCTGTCGCTGAAACCTTGAAGAGAGATGATGCACGGAGGCAAAGGACACACACGGAGGCAAAGGACACATAGGTAATTGAATGTGATCTGGCACAAGCCTTTGCGGGTACACGAGCGTTGCAGACAGTGGGTGCCCGTGCTCTTTTATTGCACAAAAGGGGGTATGTCTCGGAATGTGCATACAAATATTCTCCAATTGTCACTATAGAGAGTGTAAGGGTTTTATGAATGTTGTCGAAGGCGATGGGGACTTGGGTCTATCAATCTGACCCCTGGCAACACATCGATCAGCCGTTGTGATGTTCCTGAACGGCTCCACCCCTATCAACTATTGGTGATCTCGGAACACTGGCAAGAAGAAGGTGGTCATATTTGTTTGGAAAACAAGGACAAATCGCCACAATTATATAAGGCCGGGAGCAGCGTACGGTTACCTTAAAAGCATCATTGCCTGCCCGTGGTGTTTTAAGTTTAGGGCATCGGCAAAAACACTCAAGCCGAAATCTTTGAAAGGTATTTTTACAGAATGTCAACGTGTGTCACAGCTCAGGAAGGATATTTCGAGAAAATGGCGTGGTCAAATTAACGGTGGGCTGTGCGCTAATATAAGATTCCAAGGACTTCAAGAATACCCCTCGTACATGTTTCATTACCAAGGAACACTTTTTTTGTCATTAAAAGACACTTGCTCGTTTTATTCTAAAATAATGATTATTGCATACATTATATGAATACAGAATGTAAAACAAATCTATATATTTTATTTTAACTTTAAGTAAAAAACAATTCCGCCTGTCAGTACTGCCTACGTTTGCAACGTCTGCTAGCTGACAGCAACTTCTCGCTCGTGTATGAAAAGTGAATCGGCAAAATCAGCAAAGAGACACCGGTTAGAAATCCAGAACTGCAAAGAAAACGTTAATCAAACGTCTATAATCTGTGAAAAAGCTAAAAAAAATTTGATCGAGCATGAAGCAGTGGCGAACGTGTGGTAGCGAACGTTGCTAACAGACGGAGTATTATTCGACAAAAAGGCAATAAAAACAACAAAATCGCACCTGAAAAAAGTTAGCACAAATCCCGCATTGGGCCTCAACTTTGAAAGGTGTGTAATACGTCACATCCGGCATAGGATTTCCCGGAAATTACAATGTAAGTGATAGTAGCGATCGTTGGTCGACCACGGTCGGACATTCCCAAAAATGGACACGGCACGAAATTTCGCGAAATTTCGGTCATTGTAATTGCTTTCCAATGAAGTACAGACTATAAAGGTGTGTTTTCAATGTCAAAATAAAATCATGTTATCATTTCTTATGGTAAAGTAGCTTACTTAGTTTATCTGTGAAGACTTAGTGTCAGACAGACAGCTTCCGGTTCTCGATTGGATTTTTTGTGTGCAAAATATGCAATGCAAAATTCATATTTGGGCTTTTTTGTTTGTTTGTATGTTTAGATATTGCAGCTCTGCTATCAAATATGACCAATCAGTGTGAATCGAGTGCCTTTGCGTTTCTCTTTTCACATAAAAGGTTGGCTGCTGTCATGCAGAAGAAAATGGCGTCTGTCAGGATTCACACGTTCGCGATTTTTTTCTCAGAATTTAATTCAAAATGACACATTTTTGCATAGTATATAACAAAAAAATTGGTACAAGTTAGACATCAGAGCACATTGTGCAGTCAACAGAATGTCTCAAACCGTGAAACCTGCCCGGAGTCAATTTTTCGTGGAGTAAAAATGTCGTGTTACACCGGTTCATGACCGTTGTGGTAACGAGCGCACATTGCTGTCTCTATATTGTGTTCCTACGAATCGAAAGTACGATCGCCAAGCCCTTCTGTCATTGAAGGCAACGTTCGATATTTCCGTCTGTCAGCGTCGCCAACGTTCGACAGATTGTACTACTGTTACTCACAAACTTTCAATTTACACAATGAAATGCCAATAACATGCAAACACAAGAATGGGAGACGAAGGGAAAACCTACTAGCGATTGAAATTATGCAAACGAACTCACTAATCCCTCACTTTCCGAATGCAAACGCTGCAAATCCTTATGCGTGCGTCGCTGTGTCGAACGTTGGGTTGACGAACGTTGCTGACAGACGCAACAAAACTTGATCAAAAGGCACTAAAAATGATTAAATGTTTTACTCACTGGGTATCGCATTCCTCTTTTTCTTCCTGCTTACGATCTGAAGCGGTTGAAACGTCGTTTCCGATGAAAGGCTCGGTTATTTCCGTTAAAAACGAAGTTTGCCGAACGTGTGATTCAGTCTACAGACACCGGTCGGATCACAACAAAAATGTTCATTCTTTGCGATTTTGTGATACTGTTGATGATACACCTGCTTTCCAGTGAAGAACATCAATAAAATGATGTTGACAAGCAAGAATAACAAAGACAAAAGCACGCGATGTGTAAAATTAGGCTTTGCTTTTGAAACAAAGCACGTGGTTTTTTTCCTGACAGACGCTTTCGGTGGCGATTGAAATTTTGTCCAGAAACGGTTTTATGCTCCTATTTGATATTTTTTCCCCATTTTATCTAGTCAGAGACTAACCTTGTGTATTAATTGAATTAATAACCCCATTATCATACGTTTTGTGTGTTATTTTTGTGTCTGCTTGAATCACACTTTGAAATGGGGTCATGTGACAGAAGGAAATGGTGTCTGTCAGGATTCACACGTTCGCTTCGAAAAAACTCGCTCAAATAATCGCTCAAACACAAACATTTTAGCTTTTATTTTTTTTTGTATTGCAAATACCATACTTACTTATGCCAAGCAGAAAAAATGATGAAAATCAACACAGTAAGCAAGTAATTTGAAGGCAAAGTTTACACACATCAAAGAGTCTGATTACCGTGAAACCTGCCATAGGTCCAATATCACACGCATTCGTACTTTGTGCTATTTGAAGACGATTGGAATACACAGAACTTGTAGTGGGGGCCTGTTTCACTCTGATCTAACGAATGTGTATGAACGGAAACGCTTTTCGTACGAAGGGAAACATGCACTTTTGTACGAACGGAAACATGGGGTATAAACGGAATCTGCATGTTTTCAAAAGACAAGTGATTGTACAAAAGCCATGGGTTTCTATAAACTTCTGTTCAAGCGAAATGTCGTAACAGGCAATGGTTTTGGTGATCATGTGAAAATCAGGGGTCAGATTCGATAACAGAGCGAGAAAAACAAGAAAATGTTAAAAAATCAGGCAATTTTGCCACGTTCGGCCCGCGTGTGTTATTATTAGCATTCACCAGCACCTTGGTACTATTATCGTACACATAGCCCAACCATTTCGCTACCTTATTCTTTCAATATCACACAAGCGCGCTGCCCACACGACTTACCACAACGTTTTTCCCGAAGCAAGTGACGAAAATGAGGCTGTATGAACGGACACATCCTGCGGATGAACGGAAACATCCGGTGGATGAACGGAATCAGTTGACACACCGTGATAGATACTTCCCTGCCGTCTCGCGACTGAACAACGCAGCGGAATTCCTACTCATCAGAACCTCAAGCTTGAGGTTTTACGCCTGTTAAAAAACTGATACCAAATGACGATGAGGAAGAACAAAAAACTTCATCTTTATGAGATTTGTTTCTCCATTTTGACTGACCGAAAGTCATTTTTCAAGTTAGGTAAAGACTCACAGACTTGGCTACGCGGTTTACGTGCCTTGCCGCGCTCGACAATTTTTCTGTTCGGAGAATTTGCTGTGTTCAAGGACATACATTTTTATTACTATTTCATGTTTCGTCGGAAATAAGCAAATTAGAATTTTTATAATTATCTTTCGCGTGAGGCAAGCATTCGATTGAAGGATAGCGGTGAAAAGACCATCTGTTCGTGTTAAACCGGGACCATATAAGTATGTGTAGTTTTGTTGTTATAAATATATATACAGTACAATATTAAACGACTTCCATAGAAATATGGAATAATCACCGCCCGGAATAAGGGTGTTTGAGACTATCCAATCACAACCCCCGAATTCCTCCACGTGTCTATCTAAATAACAATTTAAATGACTCGAATGATTGACACCACAACATATAATATTATATTTAAAAGCGAGCATCCGTTTCCAGGAGACAAAGCCTTGATATAGTATATATAAGCACATAGAGATACATTTAGCGTTACCAGCGACACATAATGTATTACAAGCACACACACCCAAAAAATAGAGTTACATCTGTCGCGCCTGCGATGGTGGCCTTTAACAAAGTTGCTTTCACGTGACATCTGACGTCAATCAAATCCATCATGGCGTCGACTAGTAGTTGACGGACCCTCACTTACAATTCCGCTGCCAAAACTTCCAATTCGCAGAGTCCGCGGTGGTGAAGCTTGTTCGGGACGTGATACCTGACAAATTACATTTACCGTCGGACTTTCGCTCCACAGAGAGACAAGCGAAGTTGGTGTGACGGCAGGCGTTCAGGCACGATTCTTCTGAGGTGCCTCCATATTCCAGCCAGTTGTGTCCATCGATACCCGCTTGAGGGTATAACATGAAGTTAGAGCTTAGTGAAGACGCAGGGCAGCCTGCAAGAAAGGAAAAGGCCAGAGAGTGATGACGAATTTTATATTTGAAATACAGTAAGGAAATCAAACTTAGATAGATAGAGAGAGAGAGAGAGAGAGAGAGAGAGAGAGAGAGAGAGAGAGAGAGAGAGAGAGAGAGAGTGAGAGTGAGAGAGAGATAAGATAAGATCAGATAGAATAAGATCAGTTCAGATTAGATAAGTTGTGCATTCCAAAACATCAACTTTATAATACATTCGAGAGAAAAAAATCCGGAGTCATAAATTCACATCAGCATTTATAATTTGTTTTGAACGTGTTTGGCTTGTTGATGCTCGAAAAAGTTCATATTCATAGTTACCCTCAATATAGTAGGCAAATAATTCCACAGCAGGCTTCCAGAATGTACCACACTGGCTTTGAATGATCAGTTCTTGGAATACCTGTAGTAACTTTATCGGTATGAGCAGAATGGATTGGGTAAAAACGTTATAAATGTACGGCTGGTGCCTGACATATTATTTTATGCATCAAAACACCCTTTGCTGTAGATAGGTCTGTCTAGTGCAAGGATTTCCACATATTTATAATCAGATGCTGACAGATTTGTAATTTTTACAAGTACTTTATTAATTGCTCGTTTAATAGTGAAAACGGGGTTTTAGGATATTTGCTCTAGCAGAGTCCCCCAGAGGCGAAGAGAAAATCTAATTTGAGCCTGCATACATGTATGAACACCAGCATTTCTGGATAATACATGTAGTTGGTTGGTTGCGGAAACTAAATCTAACTAAGCCGTTGGTCTAACCCATGGACTGGCAATCGTCATCATCATCTTCATCTGGCAATAAACATTGTCGTCGTCGTCTTTGTCACCCCCCCCCCCCCCCCATCTCTTCTTCACCTTCTCAGTTCCGGCACTCATCATCATCATCATCATCATCATCATCATCATCATCATCATCATCATCATCATCATCATCATCATCATCATCATCATCATCATCATCAGTTCTGGCACTCGTCGTCGTCGTCGTCATCACCATCATCGTCATCATCATCATCATCATCACCACCACCTTCTCAGTTCTGGCACTCGTCGTCGTCATCATCATCATCCAACCACTATCATCATCATCATCATCATCATCATCATCATCATCATCATCATCATCATCATCATCATCATCATCATCATCATCATCATCATCATCATCATCATCATCATCATCATCATCATCATCGTCGTCGTCGTCGACATGTGAGTATTATACTGACCACTGACGCACTGATTGAGACTCTCGGAGAAGTGGGGGAAGGCAGCGGTACACACACAGCTTCCACGGTGACACTTGACGTTTGCGATGGACCCACAGTCCGCAGCACTGTTGCAGCTTTTCATCTTCCACACTGAAACAGTTACAGGCGAATCAATAAGCTAGAAAATAAACAGGAAATACATTATACGTGTACGTATATATATCAGAGGTTTTGTTCACTGGTGACACAATGCTTACAGGCAACAAAATCTGCGAATAATTATAGCTGAGAAAAAAAAATTACATTCACATACAACTTCCAGAATCACAAGACTAGCATGGATCAGAAACATCGGGGATCACCAGTATTATCTTATCATCAGTATTGTCATCAGTATTTTCACCACAGTCGTCGTCCTGCCTTTAAAGACAAACCAAGGCTTACTGACCTTCTTTGTTTGGGAATGCGAACGACCTTGCGCCAGCCTTGTTTTGCCTTGCGTCAACAGTTGACATTATCTGGTTGTGACCTCGACAGTTGCCCGGCTCTTTGACCCCAGTGAAGGTGACGGACAGACATGAGGCTGTTCGAAAACACTTCAAGGCGCACGTGCCGGCAGAGCCCTGGTTAGAACTGAACAGTAAGTTGTGTGAGAACACAAAACCTGATGTTCCGGTCGTTGGAATGGCGAAAAGTTCACTCTTAAAAGCGTTGACCAGTTGCAGAGAAACGAAAAACAACACAGCCAAGGATGTTGAAAAATGCATTGCTGACGCCAAGACGGGATTAAAAAAAAATCCAACAGTGTACTTTATTTACGGGTTTCTGCGAAGAATCTGTGCCGATCAAAATCAAACAGTAACACTGAATGGCTTCAATACTGTATTGTTTGTATTTTTTTAATTACAGGTTCCAGTAAAGTATCTGTGCTGGGTACTAATGAAACAGGAATACTGATTTGCTTCAATGTTCTTCTTTTGTGCTTGTCTTCCAAGGGTTCCAATATAGAATCTGAGCTATTAAGAAATCACGAAGGAACACTGAACCGCTTCGATGTTGTTCTGTGTATTGTGTTCCAATGGCTCAAGTGGAAAATCTGAGCTTTTAAAAAATCAAACAGGAACACTGAATCTCTTTCAATGGTGCTTTGCGGATCTCGTCTTCCACTGGTTTTAGATAAGAATGTGTGACAGTTTGAAAATCAGAGAGGCGCCTTGAACAGCCTTCAGTGTTGTTTAACGTATTGCGTTCCACTGGCTCAAGTGAAGCATTTGTGCTATTTCAAAATCACACAGGAACGTTGAATCGATTTGAGAACAATGTTCTTTGTTTGTTCTTTTGTGTATCGTTGTCCACTGGCTTAATTGAAGAATGTGAACCAGTCAGGTATACTGACTCGCTACGGTGTTGTTTATTATTTTAAAGTGTTCCGCTTATTCCAGTGACCGAGCATATGTGAAGTCGAAAAATGGAAAAGCCAACACAGATTCGAGTCAATGTCTTTCTCTTTCCTGGTCGTGTTCTCTCTGCGGACCGCCACAACCCAGCTGGCACCGTCGTTATCCTCACAGAGCGGTTGAGAGGTTTCCAAGGATACGACTATTTGCCCTCAGCTGCAAAAGTCTGTTTTTGTAATCTGCACAGTACAGAAGAAAAGTGTAATTTGTTATGTTCTTCAGAATTAAAAAAAGAAATTCTTGCGTGTTTTTTTTCTCTCATTGAAAGATGACGAATTTTTTTGTCTAACTATGTCACACAGCCAATAAAGAATATTTTCATCAGTTCAAATGAAATCTGAAGAGATATTCTTGTAGTTATCACGTTACAAAATCAACAATAAATGTTTTTTGTCCATTTCTACACACACACACACACACACACACACACACACACACACACACATACACACACACACACACACACACACACACACACACACACACACACACACACACACACACACACACACACACACACACACACACACACACGCACAGGGCGCGCGTGTCACAGAGTAAACAAGAAAGGACGAACCCTAAACACAATCAATTAAAGCGTATCTTGTTTTAGGGACATATTTTTGTCATTATGTATTCAGTTTGAATGTGTTTTTATATGTCAAAATGTGATTATGTGTTTGACCCTCGTAAAAGGCGTAATTGATCCCTAGTGTTTTATGTGATCCTTAGTGCAGTAAGGAAGATATCTCAGATCTAAAAAGAAGACGGTGATGCCAAAACTAATTGGGGCAATAGATCGGTCCACTTTTTACATTTAGTCAAGTTTTGACTAAATGTTTTAACATAGAAGGGGAATCGAGACGAGGGTGGTGATGTATGTGTGTGTGTGTATATATATATATATATATATATATATATATATATGTGTGTGTGTGTGTGTGTGTGTGTGTGTGTGCGAGTGTGTGTGTGTGTGTGTGTGTGTGTGTGTGTGTGTGTGCGGGGATATAGCTCAGTTGGTAGCGCGCTGGATTTGTATTCAGTTGGCCGCTGTCAGCGTGAGTTCGATCCCAGGTTCGGCGGAAATTTATTTCACAGAGTCAACTTTGTGTGCAGACTCTCTTCGGTGTCCGAACCTCCCCCCGTGTACACTACATTGGGTGTGCACGTTAAAGATCCCACGATTGACAAAAGGGTCTTTCCTGGCAAAATTGCTTAGGCACAGTTAATAATTGTCTACCTATACCCGTGTGACTTGGAATAATAGGCCGTGAAAGGTAAATATGCGCCGAAATGGCTGCAATCTACTGGCCGTATAAAATTTCATCTCACACGGCATCACTGCAGAGCGCCTAGAACTGTACCCACGGAATATGCGCGATATAAGACTCATTGATTGATTGATTGATTGTGTGTGTACATCGATTCCGAAAAAACTGCTAGACCGATCTTCTTGAAATTGCACATGAGATTTTCTGGGTGTGGTATCCCCAGACGTTTTTTTTAATTTTCTCTATAAATATTTCTGATGATGTCATATCCGGCTTTTTGTGAAAGTTGAGGCCGCACTGTCACGCCCTCATTTTTCTATCAAATTGATTGAAATTTTGGTCAAGCAATCTTCGACGAAGTCGGGACTATGGGATTGCATTTAAGCTTTGGAGCTTAAAAATTAGTTAATTAGTTAGCTCATTAAAGTTGTCATTAAAATCGAATTTTTACTAACAGATTTAGAAATGAATGCATCGTATTCCTCAATTTCTCCTGAATCCAAAATAGATACATAATATGTTTACTCTAAACATGTGCTCAGAAGTACAGAAAATAGGTTAAGTTAGTCGAGACTATCTTAAAATAGTCTCGTAGTCTCGGCGATGGCTGATTTTTGGTGTTGATATGTTACTTTGATGCATTCTGATAATCCTCGCTCCACGGGTATCGCCAGTTGTCTCTCTGACCGGACACGACAGTCCTACGCGAATTTATCGAAACCAGAATACAGAGTGATCTCCCATATGTTGTTCACGAGCAGTGTTCGCGAGACGAAAATGATTGCAGATTGGCCGACTTCGACAGTGATCTCCGTTCTGTTCTTCACAGTTATGATAAAGACATCGTTCTAAGGTCAAAACAAGTCTAAATTTTGGGACTGCTGCCGGAAGGAGACCGTAATATATGGTTGCATCACTGACAAAAAAATCGTCTGCTCCAGCGAGCGCAAAACCAAACGGTTGATTAATTATCACGTGACACTTATGCCATATTTAGAGTTGTTTGCACACAGTAAATACATCCGCGAAACATAGCTCGCTTGAAACTGTCTAAAATAAAAATTCCTCTGTAATTTAAAAATTACAAAACACCATGAAAAATCATTATCGACGATCGCGAATCTGCTTACATCCATAACACATTGCAAAAAGCTCTAAATATGTAAAAAAAAAAAAAATCGGTTTCCTTGCCAGACAAGGAAACTCAAGGCATCCTGTCAGGGAGAGAATGAGCCGAACTCATTTTGACCTGAGGTCAGGATGACTTTGATGCTGACGGCTTGACTAAATGTTTTTATATCGCTTCATGCGACTTGTTTTGTTTTGTTATGACTATTTATTTCATTGAATTTTTTGGCCATGTCGTATTTCTCAGAAGAGCAGCTCTGCTTGTAACGTCTGCAAAATCAAGGTTATGTCATTTTAATTACTTTTAAGGATGAAAAAGAAGTGTTCGGGTCGGGAGGAAAATTTAGGGTCGGTCGGGGAAGCTCAGGACTCAGGAATGATTTAATTCAGACAATAATGTGATACACCATGACAAATACAAAGGCATTAAAACAAACGTGTTAGGCGCACAGTCAATCTGTTATAATATATGTAAATCTGGCACTCTTCCACGCGCTTGCATTCGCATTGTACTGATTCACAATCACCCGGACATACGCAAAAAACCCAAGAAATTCCATTTAATGAAAATATTAATTTGATCAGACATCAACGTAATATAATTTGCACTACCCACAGCTTAACAAAAACAACAAATTATTTTCGTTTTTTGGCCTTACAAATAAAAATGGCTAAGCTCTTGACGTGTTTAGGGTTTTGTGACTGTATGAATGTTGACAACCTAAACGTACATGGTATTCTATCATATTTATCTGGAATAAACTCTGCACGCAAGTTTTCATATGCTGGACAAACAAATACAAAATAAACATTGCTTTCAATACATGTTTTGCAAAAGGGATAAAAGGAAAGCGTGTCATTGAGAGACCTGCACAACATGAACAAGGGCAAGCACTGACATGTACCTTCTAGTCACGTTGACATGTCGTCGCCACGATCCACTCCAAGTATGACAATCCTCCGTGTTGACCCACACCTGTGTGCTCACAACAAATCCAGAAGCACAATGAACAGCACAGTAAACGTTCCCGGGAACCGGTCAACGACTGAGGCTAAAACACTGCGCGACATAAATGACAAACTTGTTGTCCTGAGTGTGACGTTGGCATTGGTGTTGCCTGTTTATGAAATGATGGTTTTCCTTTAAACAACTAGGGGAAAGTCGCCTATATGGACCACATATTGTTTCATGCTGATCTTCTTCTTCTCGTTGGCTCCTTCTAGACATTCACTCATGTGGCACGCGGCACGAATGCCGTCGTCTTCTTTAGGGCCACCAGGTCGCCAAACAGCTTCTCCAGCTTCAGGGGGGTCTCATCCGGCCAAGCTGTGCTTCTTTTTACATTTAGTCAAGTTTTGACTAAATGTTTTAACATAGAAGGGGAGTCGAGACGAGGGTGGAGATGTATGTGTGTGTGTGTTTGTGTGTGTGTGTGTGTGTGTGTGTGTGTGTGTGTGTGTGTGTGTGTGTGTGTGTGTGTGTGTGTGTGTGTGTGTGTGTACATCGATTCCGAGAAAACTGCTAGACCGATCATGCTGATAACTTGCTTGTTTTCTTACGAAGAAGTTTCATTTTGTGTTTGGTAGTCCTTCTCTCTTTTGTAGAGCGAATTAGCTTTGATAGACATTCAGCAAATTTACATACAGAACAATTCGCAACTGGTCCATATTAGGAGCCTTGGCGCCTAATATGGACCAGTTAAGAGGCCTTCACAGAATACTGTGAAAAGCCCCCTATACTTCAAAATAACATGATACAAATAAGTGTGGAAGTCAGACTTACACCGGCCCGGTTGGCCGAGTGGTAAGGCGTCCGCCCCGTGATCGGGAGGTCGTGGGTTCAAACCCCGGCCGGGTCATACCTAAGACTTTAAAATTGGCAATCTAGTGGCTGCTCCGCCTGGCGTCTGGCATTATGGGGTTGTGCTAGGACTGGTTGGTCCGGTGTCAGAATAATGTGACTGGGTGAGACATGAAGCCTGTGCTGCGACTTCTGTCTTGTGTGTGGCGCACGTTATATGTCAAAGCAGCACCGCCCTGATATGGCCCTTCGACCTTCGTGGTCGGCTGGGCGTTAAGCAAACAAAAAACAAACAAAAAACAAAGTCAGACTTATTCAAATATGTTTCTGTTTTATTTGTTTTGGTTCGTCGATAACAATATTTGGAGCACAGCAGGAAACTTAAAGGCTCACTCCGCCTCACTGGAGGTTTACAGCACGATGACAACTTTTCGCTAAGACAGCATTACTTACCCAAGGGAACACACTCGCAATAGCTTTCAACAACATTGAATGCCACTTACAAATCACTTGAATGGCTATTCAGCAGCAGTTCTCGGGGAGCTCAGTGATCAGAAACATCTTGTTTTCGGGAGGCGGATGGTGGCTTTAAGAAATTTATCAAAAACAGAGAAAATAACTGAAATAATCAACTTTCAGGTTAAGAAGGCTGTTTGATATATGTGTTGAAAGCTCGAGGGCTAGTTATAGGTTATTTTCAGAAAGCTTCTAAATGAATGACTAAAACCAGGATTTATGTTTTCTTTTCTCCTCTTTGTTGAAGGTGGTCCATAGTAGGGGACACACACATTCTTTGAGATTTTGCTATTATGTTTTGGTTTCCAACAGAAACTCGGGGCCAACACAACTAAAGTGTATCATATACATTTTAGGCTCTCATATACAGCAATTTTTGTGTGTTAAAAGCTTTGCCTGTGGACAGAAACTAGTCCGCTTTAAACGTGAAATTAAGACTGAACGCTGCACGGTTAGTTTGTCAGAAGAGGAGGTGGTCCATATTAGGAGCCGGTCCATATTAGGGACCCTTCCCCTAAATGACTAATTTGTCGTTCTGTGAGTGACGTTGGCATTGACGACGCCTGATTAAAAAATGATTGTATTTTTTTGTAACAACTGCATAAACTTGTGACATGGCGCCGGCGGTATTTAGACCGTTTGTAGCGTGAAAGCACTTCGTGCTTCACTCGCGTAACAAAGGAAAAACTGGAAATGCTTCGTGAAAAGATCGAACACAAATATCAAAGACTTTAAATCTAAAAACAGAACAAGAATCGTGTCCAAGACCACAAAAGGCTCCCAAACCGCCAAGTTCCATGTTCCGCACGCACGCACACACACACACACACACACACGTTACAGAGCAAACACGAAAGGATGAACTGAACCTAAACACGATCACTCAATTAAGAATGAAGATCACTGCGTTGCGTCGAACGCGAACGTCGATTTCTCTTGTTAGCCTGCTCAAATATTCCAAGCCGTGATAAAGAGTGTTTTAAATAAATGACTAATGTCATTCTGTGTTCAACAGGCAAAAGGCATCCCTGGCGACTTGTAAACGACTCGCTATTTGTAATGTGGAGCAATAACGTGCCTCAGTTCCCTTACGTTGCCTCAACCAAACACAACAAGGCAAAAAAAAACAACTTCAGTTTTTCTAAAAATTATCCGTAAGATTTCGCATGTAACTTGCTTTGATCCTTCACGTATGTCCATTTATTATCACACAGCAATTTCTTTGAATTTTAGAAATCCGTTTAGCGTTTTTAAGCACAGGTTTGCATTGCACACGATTTTGTTGTTATAGTCACGTACGTATACGTAATGCTCTATAAATTGAAATGCCCAATTCAACGTGTAATGGAACATTGAAACTCCACAGACTTTCTTGGCTAAATAGTTTTTACGCAAAATAGAATTCTGGTTGACCCCTGTAAATTTGCATGGTCACGGCGGCGTAAGTTTACTGAGAAGCAGTAGGACATTCTTACTGAGCCTACTATATATAAGATTTAAAAAAAGCTTTATTACATCGAACAGGATCTGTTACAACTTTTTGTGTGTAGTGTTCTTTTTTACATTCAGTCAAGTTTTGACTAAAGGTTTTTAACATTGACTGGGAATCAAGACGAAAGTGGTGGTGGTGGTGGTGGTGGTGGTGGTGTGTGTGTGTGTGTGTGTGTGTGTGTGTGTGTGTGTGTGTGTGTGTGCCGTGTGTGTGTGTGTGTGTGTGCGTGTGTGTGTGTGGTGGTTCTGTGGACGTTGTGTGCGCGCGCGCGCGTGTGTGCGTGCAGGCGAGTGTAAGTGTGTGTATGTGTGTGTATATGTGTGTGTGTGTGTGGTGGTTTTGTGGATGGTGTGTGTGTCGGTGTGTGTGTGTGTGTGTGTGTGTGTGTGTGGTTCTGTGGAAGTTGTGTGTGTGTGTGTATGTGTGTGTGCGTGCGTGTGTGTGTGTGTGTGCGTGTGTGTGTGTGTGTGTGTGGTGGTTCTGTGCATAGTTGTGCGCCTTGAATCACTGTGTGTATCTGTCGCTCTCTCTCTTTCAGTCTCACCGAGACCAAGCACTGTGTTGTAGTTTCTTTGCCGAGACCAAATCTGGGCTTGCAAATCATGCTTTTCTCGTCACTGCGTGACGTGTTCGGCTCAGCTGCCTTTAGTTCAGTGACTGGCTGTTCGCAAAGCGACCAGCCTCCCACCGCAAAAACTCCCACCGTTAAGAGTGGCTTTTGCGATTTATTTCGCATTTAGATCGCAGGTAACATTATGAAGTTTTAATACGATCAATCGGACCTATTATCAAGTTAGTGTATCAACTTTTGAACGAACTGCGCCCAGTAGTTTCCCAGCAATAAGCTGTCAAGTCGAGACGAACAGACAGACACACAATTAAAGTCTGCAGGACCCTCCTACTGCGTACTCGGGGAAAAGTGTCTTTTAAGGAAAAACTATATTAGAGCGGTGAACAGGCCTGTGATGGGCCTCAAACACCTAATAAGTCAAAGTCAAAGTCAAAGTCAAGATAAGTATACGGCCCTGTAAGCCCAGACAGAAATGTATTCTGCAGAAAAGACAAATGCTGGAGACAAACCGTTCTTTTCTGCAGCATTTCTGCATAATGTCATCTTTCGCCGAAGCAGCGTTTTTTTCTGCAGCAAAACATTTTATTGCAGTAAAATTGAAATTAAGAATGCTGCAGTAAAACGGTGCTGTTGTTTTACTGCAGAAAACCTGTTTACATTTTTTTCTGCAGCATTTTGTACTGGCTCTTGGCGGATTATGACATTATTCAGTTATTCTGGAGAAAAACCGAAATGCTGGAGAATAACTGTCTTTTCTGCAGCATTTCTGCATAATGTCATCCTTCGCCGAAGCAACGTTTTTTTTACTGCGCAGTAAAACAGTTTTTCTGAAGCATAATGTTTACTTGGTTTTCTGCAGCATTATTGCGATTAAATTTTTCTTCAGAATAGTCTGTGACAGTTTTTCTGGAGAAAAACGAACGACCTTGTAAAGTAGCGTTTGTATTCGTCGCCCCCTGGGATAGTATAATAGTTTGTTCTGCCATTGTTTAATTTGAAACTTTGAACTTCCGGCGGAAAGGAAGTCAGACAGACAAAATACATTCGTGTCACGCACAACTTTGGTAATTCTGGATGAGTCCATCTCTCGGCAGAGGGGGGCTCGCGTGCTCCAACATTATAATGAGCCAGTACAAAATGCTGCAGAAAAAGCCTGTAAACAGGTTTTCTGCAGTAAAACAACGCGCAGCACCGTTTTACTGCAGCATTCTTGATTTCAATTTTTTCTGCAGTAAAACTGTTTTTACTGCAGAAAAAAACGTTGCTCTCGTGAAAGATGACATTATGCAGAAATGCTGCAGAAACAAACAGTTTTTCTCCAGCATTTCTGTTTTTCTGCAGAATAACTGAATAAAGTCATAATCTGCTAAGGATAGAAATGACTCGATGGCATGCACTAGCAAAAGCAAGGATTTCCACCCTCTTCCTGAAAGACGTGACACTTGAAGACTGGATCCCCCAATTTCAGGAGATGCAAACAACTTCTGCATGATTCGCAGATTTGCTGGGAAAATCGAAAGTACATTCGTGGTCTTTGCTAGCCTGTATGCTTTTTGTTTTTATGCACCGAGACTATGTTTAGTGGAGCGGAAGTAAGCCTCATTTTCGCCTCGGAGTCCTTGGCAATCCAAAATGGTGGCGTACCGCGCGTAAACACTACCCTTCAGCATGCGATTTTAGGACAAGAACCATTACACCAAGGTGTGTCATTACTTTTTCACATACAGGGATTTATCAATTGTGTGGATTGCATTTTATATTAGAATGTTTTTTTGTTCATTTCGTTGTAAGAAATGCAGTGTTACGAGCTACTTTTTCTTTTAAAATCACTCAGTTGAACCAGAACAGAAGTTCCGTATACTTGCCTAGTAATGATCCTTTTGTACATGTCCATCCGTTATTTATTCGCTGTGAGGAAGTGACATATGTTTTAAACGCACGTGTTAAGAGTTTACAAAGTAAGAGACTATCAGTTACTGATCGCGTAATTTAATGATTGAAGAAAAAACCCTGTGTTGAGATTTTTATCATCAAGTATATTTATCCTCGTATTTGTTGTAGGCTTGTGTGTGTATTTGTGTTTGTGTGTGGAACTGATTAGAAGAGTGAATGTATTGCCTATATATATTGTAGGTATGCAATCTTCTCATAGAAAATCTCTACCGTATAAGCTTTTTAACCTACGCTATACCTCTAAAATCTGGTTTCCAATTCCGGTGGTGAATTTATGGCTGATTGATCTGTTGGGTGGGAAAGAAATTAGCTTCAGTATAAACATTTTATTGGCAGAATTTTGCAGGCTTTAGCAATCTTTTATTTGCACCGTTTGCTGGTTTGATGTTTGAGTGCCAAAGAAGGTCTGGCGGGCAAAGGCACATGCATCAGCCATTCAGGTAAAAGAGACATTCACCAGGTGTGCTAGTTAAAGGAGCCTAGATAGTGTTTACGTACATAATACAGTCAAGAGCCACGGTGTTGCCCTCTGTGAAAGGGAGACTACTGCGTCACCCTTCATTCACAGCAGACACTCTGCAGATTTGTTTGGCTGTTTGAGCGTGGGCTATTTATAGTAGCTCAATGTTTCTTGTACTCACAGCTGCCGGTTAGACACCTGTCAATTGTAGAGTTCTGTTCGTGATGGCCTGGGGTCTGGCTGTTGCTGTCTCCTTGTATGTCACTGCTGCCGGTTAGACACCTGTCAATTGTAGAGTTCTGTTCGTGATGGCCTGGGGTCTGGCTGTTGCTGTCTCCTTGTATGCTCTTGGGAACCTTTGTGTACCCATACCAGTTTTTGAAGGGCTACATAGTAATTTGCTCTAAAATCTCAAACCTGTTTGACTGGCTTTGCCTCCAAAGGTAATACTTGTGCTTCAGTCACTTGATTCCACCACCATGGATGGGTATACTCATCAATTTTGATGTCAAACGACAGACCTCAGAATAATCATCATTGGCATAATTGTAAAGTTTTCAACATTGTATTCTATACTTACACTGGCAGAATATTGCATTTTTAACAATCTTGTCTGATTGCATACTCCCAGATGCCATCCTCCATAGTGCCCATACAACAGACTCGTGGCTATGCTGTGCGCCCAGCAGCAGGCCTACGTTTTGGGAACTTTGAGGGGGTGGTGCACCTTCCGCCACTGAAGAGCGGCCCAGGACTCGGCGAGCGCAGCTACTCCACTCTCAACAACCAGCAGATCTACAGAACCGTCTGCGAGTGGGCACAGTCCTGGCAGCCATGGCAGCAAAAAGTGCTTCTATACAGCATAGCTAACAGGTAAACGTGGTCAACAGTCTTCTCTAAACTATTTTTTTTATTTTTTAGGTAATCTAAATAACAAAGTGACTGAAAATTGGTAATATTTATTATTTATTATATGGTGGTTAGCATTGTTTTTCAATTTTTTTTAGGTATTTCTAAAACACCATACAGAATTAAATGTATTATCTTTCAGTAACATCAGCTTTCGTAGATATAGTAACCTCTAAGAATAATTATGCTTCGACCATGACCTTTTTTGTTGCATATATATATTCAAAACAATTGTGAGACGATGACTGTCCATGACATTGTTGCGCGCTTGTTGGTTTGTTTTGCGCATTGCACTAATAAGATGTGTGCCTGTATGATCACGTGAGACCGCGAGACTTGTGAAAGATCTCGGCAGTCGAGCGGGAACCTTTGCGAAGTAAAGAACAAGAAATGATTTCGCTTGCTCGACTCACTTTTATTGCGTTTGACTGAGAAGCATTCACCAACCAACAACCACCAGAACAAATAGAACAACAACACCACAAATGGCGTCGTCGACTGTACGGACTGAACGGAACTGAAGGAGCCGAAGCAGAAGAAGAAAGCCAGAAAGGACACCGGGCGGGGACCTGTCGTAGCTGTGTAGCTGTGCCAACCAGCGCATGGCCCGTTGCGCTGCCAGCGAGGCGAAGTTTTCGACTGCCAGAGTAAAACCTACACCGGTTGCAGTGAAGGTCGAGTGAAGCCATCGTCCGTGGTAGCTGTGTAGCTGTGCCAACCAGCGCATAACCCGTTGCGCTGCCAACGAGGCGAAGTTTTTTGACTGCCAGAGTAAAACCTACACCGGTTGCAATGAAGGTCGAGTGAAGCCATCGTCCGTGGTAGCTGTGTAGCTGTGCCAACCAGCGCATAACCCGTTGCGCTGCCAGCGAGGCGAAGTTTTCGACTGCCAGACAGCAGTGAAGGTCGAGTGAAGTCCGGCTGACCAGCTGTCTCAGGATGGAGCAGTGTGAACGTGGGGTCCAGAGACCGGCATGGCCAACGAAAGCATGATGCAGTATGATGCAGGTGATTAGAAAATAAACTATGGGTGCAGTATAGAAAGAAAACACCCCACTATATTTGGTTTATTAGTATGACGCAGAGAATGCAGTTAAGAAAGTGAAGATATTGTTGTGACCAAGAAATATTAGATACATTTGTTGGTAAATGATAAAGCTATATTTGTATGAAAAGCAGTATGTACTGCATGTAGATACAGTGGCAGTAAATGAGAGGGTATTGGTTAAAAGAGGCCAAGACTTGCACTACAGCTGGAGGAATTTTTGAATGTGCTTGATACAAGGGGTGTAATTAGAAATTGTTGTTGGATATATATTATGTTGTGGTTTGCATTGCGGTGCATTGAATAAGTATTGCAATTGTGAAGGGTTTTTGTCAGGTTCAGGCAGTTTGCACCGCCAATGTAAATTGCAGGCTCTTGCCGCTTACATGATTTTTTTTCCCCCAAGAAAGGTAGTTACCAGAGTACACTTGGCACATATTTGGACTGTTGATATAATTAGGGATTGTTTTATAAGACATTTTAAAATGAAAGGAGTGCAGGTTAGGTGGAATGATTGATGGTAGGGTGATGCCTGAGTGGACAAGAAATTCTGTGTTATGACATTTAGGGTTGACGCAAAAATGTGCTATGTGAGGTCATGTGCAAAATGAGAGAAGATGGGAGGATGGTTTTTCATCAGCATGGCACGGTGGCATTGTTTTTGTTTTTGGTACAGATGAAGGGGTAATCCTTAGAAAAGAATGAGTTCTTTTTGGGAAATGAGGATAAATTTGTAACCATTTAACTGGTAGCTTTCGCTACTATATTGGGGATTGCAAATGGAAGGTCATCTTTTCTTGTATTCAGGTTGAGGATTCGGAATTTTGTTATGAATGTAGAAAGATTGTGCAATCCAAAATGTGTAGTCAATTCTGCTTTATTGGAAATTGCATACATGTATAACTTGCCATTTTGATTGAATTGCTGTTTTTCTGTTTTGCATCTCAGAGAAAAGAAATGTTTTGATATAGCATGTACATTTGTGATTAGTAATGTTTAGTGTACGCTGACAGACTAAAAATTGCAAATGTTAGTTATTGGTGAGTTTGCGTCTGATGGACTAAACTAGCTTTTAGGATGGAATTATTTAGTAAGACTGGCTGTAAATCAGCCGCATTCAAATTGTTGTCAATACTGTCTGACCTCTATTGTGGGACTTGAGGGAACAAGCAGGGTAGGGTCTAGGAATGGAGGTTTGACTGTATCCAAGATTGTATGATTTCAGATTGTAAAATTGCGGTTGAAAGATTGGTATAAGGCCAGGATAGAAACGTTTTATTTGTGTGTGGTGTTTTCATATGATGAAAGGGAAGTAACTTTTCTGGGTACTTTGTATAATGGTGTAATGGAAGATATTTGAGAGGAAGAAAAGAACATTATTATGACTAATGAAAACACTGTGTTGTTCACAAATTTTTATGGTAAATAGTTGCAGAGATTATTTGTTCTTTCATTTGAAATGTTTAGAATGAATTTTATGGAAGCAGTGATAATTAAATTTTGACGTAATCTGGAATTGTCCGCTGATAATGATTTTTTTGAGAGCATTGATACAAGTTGATTCAAACGTTTTGCATGAAGGAATTGATTTGCATGACAAGTTGATTTTGGAATTGTACAGAACAGAGTGACCATAAACGTTTCAATTTTGACAGTTTGAATGTTTTCTTTTTTGTGTTTTTCTTTTTTTTGAGGTTCTGTTATTTTTTTCAGTGCAAATTCATTTTTGACTTTTGGAGGATGGCGTTGATAAATTATAGAGTCAAGGTTTTCTTGTTTTTTTGCAGACAGTGTATAAGATTATTGCATGATTTTGGTTGCAGAAACCGAAAATTCAACGTTTGTAAAATTTTACGTATTTGTGACCCTCCACCACGAAATGAGTCGCATGTCACCTCGCGCGGTTCTGCGCTAGGCTTGATATAAGTCCGGAGAGTGCATGGTAACAGCGTGAGGGTCACCTTAGTCACAGGCTTATAACTCAAACAGTTTTCGCTCTTTTCTAAAACGGTTTTCACCACTGGATAGAGCATACAAAACTCTTTAGGAAAATGTAAAAATATGAAAATCATGCAAAGGTGACATGCGACTCATTTCGTGGTGGAGGGTCACATTTGTACTTTGTGTAAAGGGAGGTAACATATTTCCAATTAGACTTGTAGTAAAGGACAGTGTTCAGTCAAGGCTGGAATTGTCAGTGGTTGCTGCAGAATAGTCAATTGTTGGGAAAGGACAAAGGAATAATGGATACATTTTTAAGATCAATTTTTATACCGGATTGGTTTTTTCTTTCTGGAAATTGGTTGTGCTTGACCGATTTGTCAAGGGTGAAGCAACATGGTGCGATCAAAGGGAGAGAATCTGTTTTGTTTTTCTCTCCAAAACTCGAGGTTGCAGTCAATTCAAGTTGTAGTCACGGCTACATTGTGTCATTCAAATTGTCTTATGATCACATGATTAAAGGGAGATAACATGTTAGTGTTTTGTTGTGTATTGTGTTTTTGTTTGGGGCTGAACTTGTTTCAGTTTTTGTTTTTTCCAAGATTTGATGTTGCAATGAAATCAATGCGTAGTCAAGGCTACATTGTTTTGTGATTGCAGTTTAATTTTGATGGTATGTTCAAGACACTCTTAGGGGTGTTTGTGTTTTTTGTCCGAACTTGTTTTCAGTTTTTGTTTTTCTTCCAAGATTTGATGCTGCAATGAAATCAATGCGTAGTCAAGGCTACATTGTTTTGTGATTGCAGTTTAATGTTGATGGTATGTTCAAGACACTCTTAGGTGTGCTTGTGTGTTTTTGTGTGTGCATGTACAAGATGGAGAAGAAGATTGCTGCCATGGTACAAATTCCGGACATGTACATATATTTCCTGATCTTTTATATAATTTTTTTTGGTGGTGTATGTTCATTGCTTTTGGTGGTTGTAATGACAAGGGTGAATGTATTTGGCCACGACAAATATTTTAGATAGTAACTTTTTAGCCTAAACGTTTTGACAAAGGCTTATTAAATGAAATTGACTGGGGATCTTTTTTGCAACTTGTGGCTTCAGTGTGATGGTTTTCAGTGTGTAGATATGTTGTCATTTTGCACCCTATGTTTTGGCAAGCGTTGTGCACAGTTTATATTTGTTTGGATATAGTGTGGCTTCCCATTGATGTACCGTACGATTGTCTTTGTGGTTTTGCCATACGTTTTTGTCTTTAAGAATTCTTTTGGTGGTAAAGAATTGTTTGTGCAAAATTTTTCTTTGCCTTGTAACATTTGGCCGTTGATTATACTTGGTCAACGTCGGGACGCCGTTGCATGTCCCGAGGGGTGTATGTGAGACGATGACTGTCCATGACATTGTTGCGCGCTTGTTGGTTTGTTTTGCGCATTGCACTAATAAGATGTGTGCCTGTATGATCACGTGAGACCGCGAGACTTGTGAAAGATCTCGGCAGTCGAGCGGGAACCTTTGCGAAGTAAAGAACAAGAAATGATTTCGCTTGCTCGACTCACTTTTATTGCGTTTGACTGAGAAGCATTCACCAACCAACAACCACCAGAACAAATAGAACAACAACACCACACAATTAAGAAGGCTAGCCATTACCACTGACAAAGATGAGTTAGTGATGGTAATTTGAAGCTTTTTGGTGGATAAACTGATGATACGTACACTCTAAAACTTCTTCCCGTGTTGTTTTCTTTATTTTAGGTGCACACTGCCACAGCTTGAAATCCTTGCCACGACATTAGAACCCTTGCGTCACCGGGACCCACTGAGGGCTTCTCGCAGCAAGCCATTGACAGCGCAGAGCTCACCAAGCTTGAACAGCTCACCCCCTCTGAGACCGTCACCCACCAAAGTCCCTTACATCGGCACACCACAGCAGTCAAATGTAAGGAGATCCAGGGAGAGCCCGAAGAAAAATGGGACAGAAAATGGCCAGGAAGAACGTGCGATGGAAAAAAGCCAGGAAAATGAAACAAAAAAACCAGAGAACATAAATGAAGATCAAGGAACAACAGAACAGTCTACACCAGCTTTAAATCTTGATCAGTATGCCAGCCTGGTTTCCTCGTCGGTTCTTGTCGCTGCTATGGGCGAGGTTGTGTTGTCCGGCAAAATTGATAAAATTCTGGAGCGAGAGTTTACTCAAACAGAACTGAAATTGAATGCTGACGAGAATGCTGAGAAGGTTGCATCTGATTCTTCAGAAGACATTAATTTGAAAAACAACGTGGTCAGTAATGATGTCTTACGGGAAACCAGCAAACTGTCCTCTGCTGTGGTTGTTGTACATGATTCTCAGGCCTCCCAGAATGTCCGTCCAGGCATCTTGAGGTCCTCAAGTGGAAAGAGAGCTGACAGGTCTCGAAACACGTCGGCACAGTTTCTTGGAGGTCGTATCTCATTCACCCCCGTGTCGAGACAGAGCCGTCGCAGCGAGGGTTCGCGAAGTGGGTCAAGTCGATACCGCTTCAGCGCCTTTGCCTCCAGTGCTGTCAGTACGCCAGATTACTTTCTGCGGGAAAAAATACCCATGCTAGGTATGCATTCACTTTTGTTCCTTTGTTTGTTTTTGTACATGAATTTTTGTTGTTTTGCACTTTGTGTTTGTTTACATAATTTGATATCTTTTGTAAACTTGATGATTTCACCGTGAAATTAGTGCTTTGTCTGTTTGTTTACTGACTGTAGTTGCAATTGCTATATTTTTACATTTAAGTGTAGATTTGTAACAGTAATAGCTTGTATGGTAATTACGTTTTCAAACACACTTTAATCAGACCTAAGGATCTGTCTTGCGTTGAAAATTCCAACCCAAATTTGGTATAACACTGGTTGTGTCGTTTTCTCTATTTGCCGATTTACAGGTAGACCACAGCGTAAGATGCGAACAGGAAAGGTGCAGAAACCAAGGGGTCTGGGTAATGTTCCGGTACCCATGCAGCAGTTCTACAAGAACCGAGGCTGGTGGCCACAGGACTTGCCTGACAACATGCACCTCAAGTCAGCCCACAAACGAGAACTCTCCAACAATTTCCGTGACCAGCTTGCTGCTATCTACGAGGTTTGTGAAAAAAAAACCCCGTGTTGTTACGTACTGTCCTTGAAAGTCTCAAAAGTGTACCGTCAGCCCCCCGAAATAAAAAGAGTAAATGATCTCAGTTGTGTGTGAATGCAGATGCTGTCTTTTGTAACATTGTGCTTGTTGTATATATATACATTTACTGTTCTTGTATGTCTTCAAAGGGTGCCACCAAAACAATTAGATAAATCATATCAGTTGTGTCTGAACATACAGGTGCTGTCGTTTTTAACATTGTTTTGAGCGTTTTCCTTCTGCGTGTGTGTTTGTGTGTGTGCATGCATGGGTGTATGCGTGCGTGCATTAGAGAGAGAGAGAGGGGGGGAGACAGAAACAGACAGACAGACAAGAGTTTGTTAGTTTGTGATTGTCTGTGTGTGGTGTGTGCATGTGCGTGTTGACTGCATTATGAGTATATATGCTCTGCTGCAAAAAAGACTCAAATAAAGACGTCACACAAAATGATGCTGAATTGTACATGTGTTGTTGACAGTGGCTGCAGCAGTGGGAAAGTTATGAGAGACTGTCGCTTCTGAAAGAAGTGGTGAAGCAGTGCAGTGCAGATGTACTGGAGGCCTCTGTCAATTACATTCATCAAAAGTAAGTCGGTTTCAGAACATCCAGTCCCACTCCTCTTCCCTTGCTGCATGCTCTCCCGTCCCCTGCCCTCCCCTCCTGCTGTCATGTACATTCATTAAAAGTAAGTCGGTTTCAGAACATCCGGTCCCACTTCTCTTCCCTTGCTGCATGCTCTCCCGTCCCCTGCCCTCCCCTCCTGCTGTCATGTACATTCATTAAAAGTAAGTCGGTTTCAGAACATCCAGTCCCACTCCTCTTCCCTTGCTGCATGCTCTCCCGTCCCCTGCCCTCCCCTCCTGCTGTCATGTACATGTAGGAGGCAGAAGAGAGGGTTTTCTGCTAGAGAGAGCCAGAGTCAGTATTTCTTGTTGATGTTGTTGTTATTGTTGAAGTCCTTGCTGCATGTCGGATAACATTAACATAATGGAGGGGGGATGGGGTTGGATACAAGTTCTGTATTGTTGGACTGATGATTAAGTGTCTAAAAGTGAGAACAATTTAAGTTTCTGTTGCTACAGTTTGTATTGATTTGTGTGTTCCTTTGGACCAGATTGCAAGATGTCCGAGACATGAATCGGTTACCTGACAAACTTCTCCTCTACATCTTGTCTTGTCTGCCACCTTCAGACATCTTGAATGCTACACAGGTCAGTGAATGTTTGTGTGTGTGTTTGCATATATGTTTGTGTGATTATATATATATACTAGAATGAATACCCGCTTCGCCGGGTACCCGGCTTTGCCGGGAAGAAGTAGAGCCGAATGATACCCGGCTTCGCCGGGAAGAAGTAGAGCCGTATACCCGGCTTTGCCGGGAAGAAGTAGAGGAATACCCGGCTTCGCCGGGATGAAAGCGTTCTGGACAGTGACCTTCTGAAAATAGTAACGGGAATATCCGGCTTCGCCGGGATGAAAGCGTTGTGGACAGTGACCTTCTAAAAGTAGTAACGGGAATATGGATTGACGCCACACGAAGGAAGGGAGATAAACGCAAAACACTGGAGAAGATAAGGAAGAGTTACTCGGAATGGATCTGGGAAGATGAACAGAAAAACCAAAATCGGTTCAGCGCTGCGCGCTGAGAGCACGTGTTGAAAATTTTCATAGACCAGGTTGTGTCCGTGGTCTACCTGAATATGCCCACCAAATTTGAAGCAGATCCATCGAGAACTTTGGCCGTGCATCGTGATCACACACACACACAGACAGACAGACAGACACAAGTCGTATATATATATAGATGTGTGTGCAAGTGTGTGTTTGGTGAGTTCGTATTAATGTACTGATCGATGTTCAGTGTGGGTGTGGGTGTGGATGTGTGCTCATTTATTGTGTGTGTGTGTGTGTGTGTGTGTGTGTGTGTGTGTGTGTGTGTGTGTGTGTGTGGAAATCTCTCCACGCACACGGTAACTTAAGACCCCCTTAAGTTACAGTTCAACACGGAAATGTAACCTAAGGCGTGTGAATTGTCACTTAACAGTGTGATATGTCACCTAGATCTCAAATGTGGAAAAGCCGCTTATGATGTTGAATTGTACCTTTGTTGAATTGTAACCCGAAGTTGAAATGCAACTTAAAGAAATATGTTGAAATGTCTCCTTATGTATTGAAATGTAACTTAATGTACTTCTATACGACAAGAATGTTTAAAGTCTTCTTTTCATAAACATCATCTATAAAAACATGTTGTGCATTTCTGTGTACATGATTTGTGGTAATATCATGATATTTATTAAAATTAAAAAACAACTTCTGATGAATAACATTAAAGCAAAAAAGCTGAAAAAGTGTCTGGCTTTATTAACCCTCAGCGAAAGCTGAAGGGTTATTGTGACGATGACTTTCTGTCTGATGTCTGTATGTCTTTCTGTATGATGTCTGTATGTCTTTCTGTATGATGTCTGTCTGTCATGATGTCTGGATCCACCGATCTCAAAAAGTTATGAACCGATTTTGATGAAAATTTCAGGAAAGATGACAAACTGGGAGTGCTCCGGACTCTGTTCGTTCGTTCGTTAGCTAGTTTTACTTCCATGTATCTTGGGATAGATGTAAAGAAGACTGGTCACATTATACTGAAACCACCAAACCAGGGTCGGCAACAGGATAAATGATATGGGCACCCACAGCCCAATGCTGGATTCGAACCCGTGACCTCTCTACCGACTGACCGATCCAGCTTCCCGGACTCTGTAAGCCTGGTATTTATTAAGTATCGCTGAGGGTTATGCGCTCTTATGCGTGCTCTTGTTTGGTATTGCTTTTTGACTCACATGCGAAGCAAAAGTGAGTCTATGTACTCACCCGAGTCGTCCGTCCGTCCGTCCCGGCGTCCGGAAAACTTTAACGTTGGATATTTCTTGGACACTATTCAGTCTATCAGTACCAAATTTGGCAAGATGGTGTATGATGACAAGGCCCCCAAAAACATACATAGCATCTTGACCTTGCTTCAAGGTCAAGGTCGCAGGGGCCATAAATGTCTAAAAAACAGCTATTTTTCACATTTTTCCCATTTTCTCTGAAGTTTTTGAGATTTAATACCTCACCTATAAATGATATATAGGGCAAAATAAGCCCCATCTTTTGATACCAGTTTGGTTTACCTTGCTTCAAGGTCAAGGTCACAGGTGCTCTTCAAAGTTGGATTGTATACATATTTTGAAGTGACCTTGACCCTGAACTATGGAAGATAACTTTTTCAAACTTAAAAATTATGTGGGGCACATGTTACGCTTTCACCATGATACACATTTGGTCACATATGATCAAGGTCAAGGTCACTTTGACCCTTATGAAATGTGACCAAAATAAGGTAGTGAACCACTAAAAGTGACCATATCTCATGGTAGAAAGAGCCAATAAGCACCATTGTACTTCCTATGTCTTGAATTAACAGCGTATCGCGCACGTGCGGTTTATTCAGTGTCACTACGCATGCGTTCTGTGTCACGGGTTTCTGCGTCGTCTGCTATTCTTTTTTTCAGAGTAGCTCAAGTTATTATATATATATTCTGTTGTTGTTGGCGCGATAGCGAAATTTGGGAAGACTGGTTTCTCATGCATTCTCAGGAGTTTAGGCTTATATCTCACACACATATGGAGCGGCGATACCGAATATTTGGCCCAAGGGTGCTTGTCACTGGTCATTATCTTACCACATAAAAAATTGGTGCGAATACCTTTGATAGTTCCAGAGTTATGGGGCAAAAACCACAAAACAGATGAAATGTGCGTGCCCGCCCGCGTGCTTTTCTGTAATCCTGCTCGCACTGAGTTAGTAAACCAGTGACTAGTAACTTTATACATGTAAAAGACGGCGCATGCCAAGTAGGTAATCATTTTGAGAAACCGTTTGGTTGTAATAACACTTTTTCCTTCGGATTTGACATTCGTTATTTTCCCAGCTCAAAGCAACACAAGACGTTGTCAAGACTCACATGTTAAGGCTGACATCTCTCAGAACCGGAAAAAAACCGTGTGTGTAAATTTCAAACTGGTAAATCTTAATCAAATGAACTAATTGGCGACCATTTTACCCCTTTATCATTAAATTTGCTAATGAGAATCAAAAATGAATTAGTATAGTCGTTAAGTGACATTTATTGGAATGCGATTATTGGAAGCAGATAAGGTCGTTTTATAAAACAAGTTGGATTTTTATACCTATCTTGATATTGTAAAATCACATTTAATCAAAATCTGCATTTAGATTAAAAAAATAGTCTCCGTGTGTGTGCCAAAACTTAGGTTACATCTTCCACACGTGTCAGGTGTGTGTGTGTGAGTGTCTGTGCATTGGCATGTGTTTTTTGCATTTGTGGATTTGTGTTTGAATGAAATATATGTACATTTTTCAATCATTGAAGTTGTTTACCTATTCCATGTTTTCTGAACAGGTTTGCCGCAGGTGGCATTACCTGTGTGCTGTAGACGACCTTTGGATTGTCAAGTGTCTGGAATTGGGTGAGCATTAAGGAATGTGTAGATTACAAATAGCAGAAGAAGAAAAAAAACCACCAGGAATGCAGTAAATTGCTGATTTTTTACTACCCCTCATGTAATGCTGGGGAAAGATTATCACTAAAGCAAGGACAATGTGGTTTTCAGCTGAAGCTTTTCTTATACAGTAACATATTCCAAAATTGAAAACAACATTATGATTTACGTTGTAGACAGCCTCTATTGTTATCTTGTTGATGCTTGTAGCTTTATGTATTCGTCATATATTCAAAATTCACACCATCAAAAACGCCAAGGAAAACATAATTTAATAACCTATAGCTCAGGTGTCACAAAACTAAGAAAACATTCCCCAGAGTAAAAATAAACTGCGAACACTTTTCTCTTAAATTTTCTTCACACACACACACACAATTCACAGGCGAAGAAGAGGGTATAGAGAACATCCCTCAGCTGATAGACTCGGCCAACACTAGCAGAATGGGTGTGGACTGGATGCTGGCGTACATGGAGCTTCGCAACCTGGTCAGAACCATGAACGAGGCTCAGGAACGCTACTCAGCTGAAACAGGTACGCATATACATGGGTGGCATTCTTCCAGTATATATGCCGGAAATCCGGATTTGTAATGTCTGTGGTGATGTTTTTTTTATTTTTCAGCCCTGCACCCATGCATATAGCGTGTTGGGTGTCTTTTTTCAATGTCAAGATTAGTTATCATTATCTTGAGAAATACATTGAAGTTGAAGATTGTTGTTATGTAAAAGCTAGAGAAAACTCACCAGTGAACACAAAAATAGGACCAGAGAAGTAGCAAGTTTTCCAAGTGCTTTCCCCCCGTCCCCACCCTTTCAATCATCCATCCCCCTCCCTCCCCTCCTCCCTCTTTTTTGTTTTAAAACAGATCTACTTGTTTGCTTTATTCCAGCATGGGTTTAAGTGGAAATATGCAGGTGAAAACAGTTCCTTGATACTCTTTTTTTGTGTCCCTCAGGGGTTCATTTTTTGTAAATTTGTTTTAAATATATTTATTTTTTTATACATGTGCTGTTTTTGTTGTTTGATGGCATGATTTGCTAAAATGATGCAACAGTAGGAAAAGGGACGGGAGTTGGTCCTTTGTTTTTGTAATGTTTCTTTCTGGCGGGGATATAGCTCAGTTGGTAGCGCGCTGGATTTGTATTCAGTTGGCCGCTGTCAGCGTGAGTTCGATCCCAGGTTCGGCGGAAATTTATTTCACAGAGTCAACTTTGTGTGCAGACTCTCTTCGATGTCCGAACCTCCCCCCGTGTACACTACATTGGGTGTGCACGTTAAAGATCCCACGATTGACAAAAGGGTCTTTCCTGGCAAAATTGCTTAGGCACAGTTAATAATTGTCTACCTATACCCGTGTGACTTGGAATAATAGGCCGTGAAAGGTAAATATGCGCCGAAATGGCTGCAATCTACTGGCCGTATAAAATTTCATCTCACACGGCATCACTGCAGAGCGCCTAGAACTGTACCCACGGAATATGCGCGATATAAGACTCATTGATTGATTGATTTATTATTGTTTTTATGTACTTATTTAATTTTACTTTATTTGAGGTTTGTCATAAATTTGATCTGTTCTATTTATTGATCCCATTACACAATTTTAGTATGATACTGCAAATAAGATTTTATGAACCATCACTGTCATAACAAAGTTTATGTACTTTCACTAAATGGAGATTAGTATTACTTACCTCCTGTACAAAAGTTATATATTGTTCACAAATAAATATATGTGTAATGTTCGTTTAGATTATAATCTAGTTTTAGTGATGAATAGCATTACTTGAGGTAACACAAGTTTAGCGTACATCTCACTAATTTTATTTGCTTGTTTCTTCTTCACAGATTTTCTCTCAACGAGGCAACTAACAGGTTCTGATGGTATGGGCAATTTATGAAAAATAATTTATGAAGGGTAAATAACTTCTTAAATACCTTAAGCTAGAGTTACCTCTATCATTTTTTTTTTTACAAAAAAACCATGCATTTGTTTCACTTCTTTTGTCTGTAGGTGTGCAGACAATTTTAATGTTATGCAGAAAACAGTTTTGACACACATCCCCTCTGTTATTGTTGGTTATCTTTGTTGTTATACAACCCAACACTTTTTTCTTTTTTTTTCCACCTCAGCATAAAGACTGAAAATGTGTTGAGACTTCAATCATACTAGTGAATATGGGATGAAAGGGTTGAGTATCAAACCTGCCAAAATGCAGATGTAAGTTTTGTTATGATCATATCAATTTTTTCTGAATTAAAAAATCACACCAAAAAGGTGATAATTATTATTTTGATTGTTTTAGCTGTTGTAACCCTCGCTACAGGCATTATCATTGAATTTTCAAAAGTTTTAAGGGGATGAAGTTTACTGTTTTATATTTTCAGATGCGGCAAGGAGAGGCATGTCCAAAAGGTTTAGAATCCGAAGACGGAAAGATAAAAGAGGTATAAGTGAATGCATTTGATATTTTCAGATTCGTCTGTGATAATTAGGCTAAAATCTGAACACAATACTGAATTTACCAGTTAACGTTAATTTTGAACCATTTTCTGAGGCATTTATTCCTAGGGGTGATATGTTCTGACTAGATGTGTATGTTAGTCAACAAATTGAATAGTTATATGATAAGTGAGATATAAAGAGCATGCAGCTAGTAAAAACTTGAACAGATCAATATTCACAAATGATAATCAGCGGTTGTTTGTTTGCTTAAAATGAAGCTGAGGTTAAACAAATCTTATTTTCCCTTCAAGACAAAAGAAATGAGAAATATAGGACATTTAATTAGCATGTGTATTATGAGGCTTTTAACATTAACAGTTTAAAAAACCAAATTGAGTGTGCATGTGTGTGTGTGTGTGTGGGGGGACTCAAAATGCAGTATTTTCACAGTTTGTTGATAACTTTCCTTTACAGAATCTATCATATTTGACACTTTTCGAATTTTTCAGAGGATGGTGACTCGGAGACATCAGAGTTAGCAGGCAGAGACAAGCTAGTCAGAATCAAGGGAGAGAGAGGGGAGGCAACTGGTGACAATAATAGTCAGGCTGACAGTGGGATGTCTGAGGAGGATTTGTCTGCCTTGCTTGGAGAAGAAGATGACCAGTTTCATCCCGAGTTTTCAGGTTTGACTGTGTTGAAATTGTATGCATTTAAGGACAGTAATTTCATTGATTTTGTAGAATTTTCAATTAAACATGTAGAGTCTGAGAGAATGTATTACCCCCTGCATACACACACACACACACACACACACACACACACACACACACACACACACACACACACACACACACACACACACACACATATAACATGCTACCGTTTCCTCGGATCTAGTTAATCCTTCCATCTTGTCCTGTTTCCTTGCATCAAAGCAATAGTCACCAGCCAAAGGATATTAATTTTTGTCCGACTCATGTTACACATTTCTCCAAGTTAAACTTGACGCTCTAATTCAATCAGAAAAATAGAGCTGTAATGTATGTGTTCACTTAATCTCACACAAAACTTTACCGGGGTGCCCGGTAGCTCAGTTGGTAGAGCACTGGACTTGTGATCCGCTGGTCACGGGTCCGAATTCGGAGCGGGACGGACATGGGTCAACTTTATGTCCAGACTCAGAGAAGGTATCCATGTTCCACCCCTGTGTCACCACTGAGGCACGTAATAGGTCTTTCTGCCATAAGTGCGGCTGGCTGATTACACCTAAACATGCACACACTTGGGTACCGCAGCTAGCTTTCCTCTGGGAGGAAGCAACCCGGATTTTCCAGCGGTGGAACTATAAAGTATTGAAAATGAAAAAAATGAAAAATGAAAAAATTATGTTTATGAGCAGGCAAGGGTCCTGGCTGGTCGAAGAGTCAGCGCAAGAGTCTTCTAGCCAACGTTCAGCACCGAATTGACGACGCTTTGTCAGAAAGGTCCTCTGAGGGCAGAGCTGAAAGGTTTGCTTCCACATTCATTTGACAGTGGAACCCCCTTTTTATGACCTCCAAAAATCTGATTAAATCATGGTCGGAAAATGGAGGGAGTCTTAAAATGGAGGTAAATTTACAGTGGTTATGTACAGAAAATCTGAAAAATGAGGCCTTAAAGGGGAGGGAGTCTTAAATTGGTGGGTCTTAAAAGGGGGGTTCCACTGTACAACTACCATATGTTGTTGTTTTTTTTGTTTTTGTTTTGTTTGTTTGTTGTCTATGAAGCCTCAAATACCCCCCGCGGGTTAGGGGGAAGAATTTACCCGATGCTCCCCAGCATGTCGTAAGAGGCGACCAACGGATTCTGTTTCTCCTTTTACCCTCCTTGTTGTGTTTCTTGTATAGAATATAGTCAATTTTTGTAAAGATTTTAGTCAAGCAGTGTGTAAGAAATGTTAAGTCCTTTGTACTGGAAACTTGCATTCTCCCAGTAAGGTAATATATTGTACTACGTTGCAAGCCCCTGGAGCAAATTTTTGGTTAGTGCTTTTGTGAACAAGAAACAATTGACAAGTGGCTCTATCCCATCTCCCCCCTTTCCCCGTCGCGATATAACCTTCATGGTTGAAAACGACGTTAAACACCAAATAAAGAAAAAGAAAGAAAGCCTCAAATTAATTGGGCGTAGTTAACTTCACAAAGTATAATTCACAAAGCTGGCTGCTCGAAGCTTTGGCACTGAATGTTTGGTATTACAGACTTTTTGAAGCCACCTGAGTCTTTAGGTATTAACCAGTTGTACCGTGTGTAAGACTGAAGGAGATTACGCACACAAAAAACCTGTTTCCTATTTGTACTTCCTTTTGCTTCTGCCCGATACACCAGAAGTTGAATTAGCATCTATTTTGTGAAAAACGGGGGATGCATGGGCCTTATACAGCAACGCACCTTGTAGTCCCGAAAGTATGGTATTATGAGTACGTACAGTGGTACCTGCGATTTGAGGCCCCGCTGATAAGAGGTCACCACCAATAGAGGACACCTTCTGTTGTCCTTTTATCTACTACCTTGACAAAGTATACCTGTCACGAAAGGCCACATACAGTGAAGGAACATTTTTCTCTGTTCACAAGGGGTCCTAATCATCGCAGATTTTATTCTGACTATGTTCTTTCTTTCTTTATTTGGTGTTTAACATCGTTTTCAACCACAAAGGTTATATCGCGACGGGGAAAGGGGGGGAGATGGGATAGAGCCACTTGTTAATTGTTTCTTGTTCACAAAAGCACTAATAAAAAAATTGCTCCAGGGGCTTGCAACGTAGTACAATATATTACCTTACTGGGAGAATGCAAGTTTCCAGTACAAAGGACTTAACATTTCTTACATACTGCTTGACTAAAATCTGTACAAACATTGACTATATTCTATACAAGAAACACTTAACAAGGGTAAAAGGAGAAACAGAATCCGTTAGTCGCCTCTTACGACATGCTGGGGAGCATCGGGTAAATTCTTCCCCCTAACCCGCGGGGGGTTTCTGACTATGGCTTGAAATGAGAATTGATAATAACATTGTAAACCGGTTTTTATAGTGTATGTGTATAGCTTTGCTTACTGTTCCTTAAATTATTAGAAATGCATTTTGAGGCTTCAAGGATAATATATTTTTGAAAAGGCAAAGATGGCAAGAATATATAAATGCTTCGACTTTCTTGCATTTTCTCATTTCTAAGAAGAACTTTACATCTAATGTGTCAGGAACGAATTTTTAAACGGTGACAAGGATGCAGAACCTATTGTGTGAAGTAGTGAAAGTATATATGTCATGCGTGTAAATTGACTGTAACTTAAAATCAACATGATGGCTTAATTCACTGCTGCATATTTTACAGGTCATCTAAAGCTGGTGCTGGCCGCAAATCCAGAGTGAAGGAGGAAGAGGAAGAGGACACTGCTCTGGACATTCACACTGACCTCTCGCAGTCCAAAGATCTGCTGGTCAGTGTCATTTGCATAATGCGTCAATCTGAAACATGTTGGATTGACTACAGTGGAACCCTCCATTTAAGAACCCCCCCCCCCCCCCCATCAATTACTTTAAGACTTCCTCCTTTTTAAATACCTTGCTTTTTCAGATTTTCTGTTCATAACATCTGTAAATTTACCTCCCGTGTAAGACTTCCTCCTTTTTAAGACATGATTTTCTCAGATTTTTGGAGGTCTTAAAAGGGGGGTTCCCCTGTACCTGAAAAAAGGGGTAAAAATGGTGGCCTGTGGATTTAAGCACACTCTCACATGCTATTTGCTATCTATGAAGCAAATAAACATTGTCAAAGAAGGATGGGAAATGTTTTTTTGTGTTTTTTTTTACAGGTTTTCTCTTTTTACAGTGGAACCCTCCTTTTAAGACTGCCTCCTTTTAAGATTTCCTGTTCACAACATCTGTAAATTTACCCCAATTTTAAGACTGCCTCCTTTTTAAGACCTTTTTTTTTGTTTTTGTTTTTTACCTCAGTTGCATGCAGGATGCTTTTTAAGACCTGATTTTTTCTTTTTTTTTAAAGGTCTGAAAAGGGGGGAGTGGTTCCACTGTATTAAGGGTATTAATCCAATATGTTTCACCAAAATATTATACTGCATGTACTTTCATATTTCTGTCCTACAGATGATTTAACTAACGCCTCTGGATAATGTATACTTATGAGTAATTCAGATTGAATGCCCTCAGTCAGGCAGCAGTGGCCCAATAGGGATGTGTTTTGATAACACACTCTGCCAAGACTGAAAATTACTAATTGTGTTTTCTGCCTGAGGGTAGGGTACGATATTTTAACTCAAAACAAGCGTGTAGCGGCTGTCTTCTTCAACTTGCTGGCATTAGGCTTGTTTCTTCGAAATATTGAGATTATATGATGCGATGCAATGATGATGATGGTGATTATGGGGGTTCCTTACCTCCCAGACGTTGAGCAGGGATTATACAATTTGGTTGAGATGGTGGTGTTAACAACAATGACGACGACGACGACGACGATGATGATGACGATGGTGATGATGATGATGATGATATGATGACGATGATGATAATGATTGACGATGATGACGATGACGACGACAATGATGATAATGAATGAGGACTGCTAATATGCTGACATGTGATTTTTGCAGGGTAAGGTAGTGCCTGCTATGAGTCTGGAGTGGCAGACACCGGAGCACGATGATGACTTTATCCGCTATCCAATGTATGCTGGAAAAGTGGCTTCTGTACAGAAAGTTAGAAAGATCCAGGTGAGAGAAACCATGCAGCTAGTGTCTGCAATCTGTGTGTAGTATGATACTGCTACTACAGAAGGCTAACCAAAAAGTAAATTGTGTAATTTTCCTTGGGGTCAGAAGAACCTAAACTTATGTGCTAAGAAGTTTTTGTGTGGTTTTGCATTGCATAATCTGAGAAAATTACAGCAACAGTTTTGTGTTTCAAAATTGATGTTTTGATGTGAAGATCACGTCTGTTTGTTCAACCAAAATGTTATTCAGTTTAGTTATTGTGACATAATACAATGTATGGAATTTGGGATCTGTACTCAAGCGTATGCCTATATTAGGACATTCATATCTGTTGTGGTGGATAGTGCATGCGCATGTTTTGCAAGTTTTCACCGCAAATGGAAGAAGGTTTTTTCAGCAATGTGAAGTACGTAATTGTTTTTCTAATTGTTCAGAAGTCTTTTGATTGTTTGTCTAGTCATTGGTGACATTTGGAAAAGGGTGGCAGAGGATGAGGTCATATTTCTTTGGGCTTGTTATTAATTTAATTAGCCAAGACCTTGAGTTTAAACATGATGATGGCAATTATATCCTGGGGCTTGTTATTAATTTAATTAGCCATGACCTTGAGTTTAAACATGATGATGGCATATATACTGGGGCTTGTTATTAATTTAATTAGCCATGACCTTGAGTTTAAATATGATGATGGCATATATCCTGGGGCTTGTTATTAATTTAATTAGCCACGACCTTAAGTTTAAACATGATGATGGCATATATCCTGGGGCTTGTTATTAATTTAATTAGCCATGACCTTGAGTTTAAACATGATGATGGCATATATACTGGGGCTTGTTATTAATTTAATTAGCCATAACCTCGAGTTTAAACATGATGATGGCATATATCCTGGGGCTTGTTATTGAATTATTTAGCCACGACCTTGAGTTTAAACATCATATGATGGCATATATCCTGGTTCTTGTTATTGAATTATTTAGCCATGACCTTGAGTTTAAACATGATGATGGCATATATACTGGGGCTTGTTATTGATTTAATTTAATTAGCCACAACCTTGAGTTTAAACATAATGATGTCATATACCCTGGGGCTTGTTCTTGATTTAATTAGCCACGACCTTGAGTTTAAACATGATGATGTTATATATCCTTGGGCTTTTCGTTGATTTAATTAGCCACGACCTTGTGTTTAAACATGATGATTGACAGATTTTTGTAATGACAGGGGCACATTGGCGGCATCCAGTGTCTACAGTTTGACCGGCGGCGCCTGGTAACTGGTGGAAGTGATCGCTGCTTGCGTCTTTGGGATGTGCGAAGCGGTCGCAGTGTGCACAAGTTTTATGGGCACAAGGTCAGTAAAACTATGATTTTTTTCCCTTTTTTTTCCCCCTGTGATGTGATACAGTGGCACCTGTGATGTCAGGCCCCTTTGTTGAGAAAACACCTACCAGTAAAGGACACCTTCTCTGGTCCCTTTGTCCATGTGATCTGAGAAACAAAGGGACGTCGTAAGCACTTTAAATGCATACGGCAAGAGTAAGTGAGAGTTTAATGCAGAACCAATTCTGCTGGGCAGAGTGTCAGTCTCCTGAGAGAATAACAAGCATTGCAATTGAAATGAACAAGCATCTGGCAATGTAGTTTTGCTTGTTCATTTCCATGCTCGTTATTCTCTCAGGTGCCTGACACTGCCCAGCAGAATTCCTCCATCAATTTACGTCATATGCAATTAACGTTATCTGTTCCCATGAAACAATCGCCTCAGTGTTTTGCAGACTCATTGTTTTTAGTACTTGCAAATGACTCTCATGGCTAACAGATAAAAGTTTAGCGTGTATCAATGTGCACCTCGCCAGCAGGTATACAATGAGTGCCGGATTTCTGTTCATCGGGAATTTAACTTGTGATTGTTTCATTCTAAACCCAACTTGACTGAATTACATTTTTTTTTTCATTTTTGTGTGTGTTTTCAGTCACTGTGAATATATTAAGCTTGCAGCTGTTAATTGTAGTAAAACCTTAATTCCTGGGTTTATTTTCTGGTCACATCAACCGGTGAGACACTGACAGTTTAATGGATGTTTTAAATGTGACTTTTTTGGTTTGATCAGGGAGGAGTTCGCTGTCTCAAGTTTGATGATGACATTTTGGTATCCGGTTCATGGGACTCTGTTATCTTTGTGAGTTTCTTTTGTTCTCAATAATTTAATAATCTGTTGTTTTGATAAAGTAGGAGGCCAAATCTTTTCAAAAGCAGTTGTTTGATAGAGGCAACTGATATTTAAGCACATTGAGTGTTTTTCAAGGACTTCTTCTTACCAGTTAGTTTAAGAAAGACAACCAAGATTTTTGCTGCATCCAATCAATGTTTGGATTGTTTCCCTTATGTGAAGGAATTGGAATCGGAGAAATCTAACACAACAGACAGATCTAATGTATTTTTCATGTGTGTGTAGTGCGTGTGTGTGAGAGGGGGGGGGGGGGGTGGGGTGCATACATGCATGCCACATGTGTATGTGTGTGTGTGTGTGTATGTGTGTGTGTGTATGCATGTGTATGTGTATGTGTGTGTGTATGTGTGTGTGTATGTGACCTTTCACGAGTGTTTTTTTTTTTATAGCAAGAGTTATTCTTATAGCTTAATTTTTTGTGTGTGCAGGTTTGGAACATTCGTCGTTTCACAAAAACAGCTCTGCTTCATGGCCACGATGACTCTGTCAGCTGTCTGGAGCTCACCAAGCATTACATGTAGGTTTACACACTGACATATACATACGCAACTTACACTAGGACAGATTGACAAACAAACAGGCAGGACTATAGACACAGGCTTCAGGCAGACAGATCGACAGACAGGCAGATTGATTTACCCATCTTCAAGTATTATGTATGCGCACACACGCATGCATTGCAGGTACACATCACAGGCATGCATGCGCATATACACACACAAAAGGAAACACAAAACTCAAGAATTAGTTTTCCTCATTATTTTCAAGGGTATTCTCTCTCTCTCTCTCTCTCTCTCTCTCTCTCTCTCTCTCTCTCTCTCTCTCTCTCTCTCTCTCTCTCTCTCTCTCTCTCTCTCTCTCTCTCTCCACTCTCTCTCTCTCTCCCCCTCTTCCTCCCTCTCCCTCCCCTCTCTCTCCATCTCTCCATCTCTCTCTCTCTCCACTCTCTCTCTCTATCTCTCTCTCTTTCTCTCTCTCTTTCTCTCTCGCTCTCTTTTTATCTCTCTCTCTCTCTCTCCCTCTCCCTCCATCCAGTGGACTGGGTGGCCGAGTGGTAACGCACTTGCGCTCGGAAGCGAGAGGTTGCGTGTTCAGGCCTGGGTCAGGCCGCAATTTTCTCCCCCCTTTCCTAACCTAGGTGGTGGGTTCAAGTGCTAGTCTTTCGGATGAGACGAAAAACCGAGGTCCCTTCGTGTACACTACATTGGGGTGTGCACGTTAAAGATCCCACGATTGACAAAAGGGTCTTTCCTGGCAAAATTGTATAGGCATAGATAAAAATGTCCACCAAATACCCGTGTGACTTGGAATAAAGTGTAAAAAAATTCCATCTCACACGGCATTAAGTCTCAGGGCTTGGAAACATGAATACACGCATGCAGGAAAAAAAAAAAAAAATGGGTAGCGCCGTATACTGTATGGCAGCTCGCTTTCCCCAGGGAGAAAGCAGCCCGAATTTCTGTGAGGTTACCCTCATGGACTATATAAAATCTTATCCTTATCCTTATCCCCTCTCTCTCTCTCTCTCTCTCCACTCTCTCCCTTTCTCTCTCTCTCTCCCTCTCTCTCTCCACTCTCTCCCTTTCTCTCTCTCTCTCTCTCTCTCTCTCCCCCTCTCTCTCTCTCTCTCTCTCTCTCTCTCTCTCTCTCTCTCTCTCTCTCTCTCTCTCTCTCTCTCAATTTGTGCGAGTGTGTGTGAGGATGCGTGAAAGAGAAAGTGTATAGTATGCTTCCATTAATAAGCACACTTTTGAATTTTGTGTGTGTCACGTTTTGTTATACTTTTCCCTACATGATTGTGTTTTATTTGATTTCTTTTTTTATTCTTCATACTTGTTCTTCGTTTCATGTGTGTATTATAGTAGGGACTAGCTGTAACAAAGGACCATATGGACCAGGCTAATGCTATCATCCCTCGGTAATAAAGTTTTCGAGTTCGAGTTCGAGTTCTCTCTCTCTCTCTCTCTCTCTCTCTCTCTCTCTCTCTCTCTCTCTCTCTCTCTCTCTCTCTCTCTCTCTCTCTCTCTCTCTCTCTCTCTCTCTCTCTCTCTCTCTCTCTCTCTCCCTCTCTCCCTTTCTCATGAAGATTGCAGATTAACTAAAAATGGGCAACATGATGAGATGACGCCTGTTCATATTGTAATGTTTTGCATGTTATAGAGTCGTATTTTGGAGAAAAGGACTGATGTCTCTTTGAAGGAAGTCTTCTTTTAATTTTTTTACGCCTGTCTATGTGTCTGCCTCCGTACCTTTAAAAATCTTTCCTTATTTGTGCCCAAAGTTGACTTCATGAAGACTTCGCAAAGTCTATTTCCATTATAATGTGATGCCAAAACTTTGTGCATTGAGACGCGTGAAGTAGACTTTACAAAGTCGACATCGCCCAATTAATCCATCAAATCAAATCAAATCAGATTAACTCTATTATCTTAAATCTGTGAAATTATATTGGTGGCACATAAACATAAGACAAACGGAACACTATACAATTGTTGACATTAAAATAAGTGTACTAACTAATACGATTCTTATCTATATCCAAACATCTTGCTCAATATCAGGCTTTAACTCATTGTCTCCCAGGTACGGATATATTCGTACCCACTCATATGGCTCTATCTGACCAGGTACGGATATATCCGCTCAGACTGTTAGCTTCATTCGCTTCCTGTAAAGTCCATCTAACGCCTGCATTTCAGCGTGTTGATACAAGTTACTACACACGGCCGGTTACTACAATTCTTAGTGACCTGCCGCAGCACAGCTGGTCTCGGCTAAACAAAAAACCTTGGTCAACATAGGTGGGGTAGAAAGTGTCAACATAGTTGTGTCTGTTGCAGACTCTCTGGTTCCCACGACTGCACGGTCAGAGTGTGGGCAAGACCCACCTACATGTGCTGCCATGAGTTGAAGGGTCACTCAGGGCCTGTGTTGGGCTTAGTGGCAGATGATGAGCATGTGTACTCCACAGCTGCAGACATGTGAGTTCTGATTTGGACTCTTTTCATATTGATTCTTGTTATGTGTGACGTTGAACAAAGAGCCACTGACATATGCACCCACGGATTAAAGCGACTTACAGGGGGCAGTGCTGAGTCTAGTGGCTGATAACGATCATGTGACATGTCAGCTCCAAGGACAACTAACAATCTCTAATAATTCTTTTTAGTGGGACAAACTCTGAGGACTGATTTCAGAAGCTAGCTATGACACTAAATAACCATGGTGAATATTGACAGTCACTTTTTCATCTGTAAGATATGCGATGGGCCCCTGGCCCTGCACTGAAGCCTTTTTGTGTCTCTGTCTGCGTTTTTTGTGTGTCTCTGTGAAACTTCCATCTGTTTTTGTGTGTGTGTCTGCTTATCCACATGCTTCAGTTTGGTCTTCAGCTTGAAGCGTTACCAACACATCTTCTTTCCATCTGCCCATTTTTCAGCAGCGCAGATTGCCAACTCATTCACTTTTGTTTTGTTTTACCTGTATTGTTCTTGAAGACATACCTGCAGTAACAGAGTACAAACACAAAACAAAACAAACGTTTCAGCGTTTCACAGAAAAATACAAGCTGATGAACTCGCTGGAAAAGGAATCACCGCACCTTTCAACGTCGCAGTTGTTCGTAGATAAATTGAGTCCCAGCAAAGCACTGACAGCTGCAGTTGAAATTAGTCTGGAAAAGTTTCAATGCTTTTTGGGGAGAACTTTGTCATTCTCACCTGCCGTCTGTGTTTTGGAGTGTGTGCCACCTCCCACACTCACCTGTTGAATTTATGTTCTAGACAACAGGTTTCACAGACGCTTAAAAAAAGGTGGGAGAGGGAGGGGGGCAGTAGGGGTGGGGATGAGTGGTGGTTAGGATGGAGGTAGTTGATGAAAAGTTACAGAGTTCAAGTCGAGGTAGAACTGAAAAAAAGAAATAGAAAAGAAAAAAAAGACTGCCTCAAAATATCGTTCCGATGAGAATTGACTGAGAAAATACAGAATTTTAACGCAACTCACTCTTGATCTCACTGGATCTTTTTATGTAATTAGGACCACCTGTGTTGTTTAAGATTAGGTACTGATTGAGAAAAAGTGAGGAGGGGAATTGAGTGAGAAATTTAGGGAATAAGCTGTTTACCTGAGTGTTTGCTTTTGGCGATTTTATATTTTGTTCCACCTGTTCAGTTTGGCGTTCTCATCGTTGAGACCCAGAAGGTTGTTGTGTTTTAAATTATCTTAGGGTTGTGAAAGCAAGTAGACTTCTGCAGACACAGACACAGACACGCACAGACAGACCAATAGACATAGACATTGGGGTACCCATGCACAGACAGTCACACTAACACACAGACATGGACAGTAGATACCTACATGCGAACACAAACATACAGACACAAACAGACACAGTGGCTACAACGTATGCAGCGATCAAGATGCAGGCATGCTAGAAAGACGGGTCAGTAACACACGAGCAGACATCGAGACAGACAAGGATGACTTGCCAACAGACAGACAAACAGAAATACAGACAGGCAGACAGGGCCCACATTCCAACAGATGGACGGACAGACTGACAAACAAGTAGGCAGCTAAGTATGCAGGCAGGCACACCGGGCCCACATTCCAACAGATAGATGGACAGACAGACAGACAGGCAGGCAGGCAGTATGACGGATAGGTAGGCAGGCAGGCACACGTTCGTGCGCACGCACGCATACACCTCTCTCTCTCTCTCTCTCTCTCTCTCTCTCTCTCTCTCTCTCTCTCTCTCTCTCTCTCTCTCTCTCTCTCTCTCTCTCTCTCTCTTAAATGCACCGACTGGGCAGACTCTTTGTCTTTGTCATACCATTTATGTCATTCATGAAATGCATCCAAGTCAAAAAATCTCCACCAGGAAGTCCCCAAAGCTTGGCAAAGCTTGGCAATATGAAGCTTCTCTGTTAACAAGACTCAAGGCAGTTTCAATTCAGCTCATCACAGGGGGCCCTCTTGGGGCATGGGGACGACGAAAATGATTAACTTATATATATAGCAACAAGAAAGGCATAGCATTTATTTAACTATCAAGTTGAATAACAAGAATTATCCTACATACGTGAGAGAGACCACTCATTAGATAACAATATCGTTCAAACCACACGTGTGTACGTCATGTAAATGAGGTCATGTCAAACAAGGCTGGCAGGGACCTGTTTTTCCACTGCTTATGATGCCAAAGTCACCGAGACAAACGTCATTATTGAAAAAAATTAGCGCTCGCTAATTCCCCTCGGTGAATGTTTAGAACTAACACGTCACGCTACACATTCCAGAGTGACGTTTCTTTGCTTTGACGTAAAAGATTGCACGAGGCTGTGCAAAAGATCTAGGTTTCAAAAGAAGCGTCTTCAATTTGGCTGCCTCGACTGCGGGGCGTTTTGGGGAAATTACACGTAAGTACAGTATGATAGGATAAACAGAATACTACATATGGCTTGCTGTTTCGTACCAGATTTACACGAGTTGCTTTTTCAAATAGTGAACAATTCGCTTTCGCTCGCAGTTCTTTTTTTTTGTTTTTTGGCCAAGCACATCATTGTGGGGCTTTTAATGAATAACATGCATCCGTCCACTCACAATATATTCTTTCATCCTTCAACATTTACCACTCAAAAAAGTCTATAGTATTAACATTCATGAAACAAATGAAAGGCATCTACGGATGTATAGATACATAATTGACCACACTCATTTGGAATACATTCTGACAATTCATTATAAAGACATCTTTCTGTACTGAGAGAGAGACAGATAAGAGAGAGAGAGAGGAAAGAGAGAGAGAGAGAGAGAGAGAGAGAGAGAGAGAGAGAGAGAGAGAGAGAGAGAGAGAGAGAGAGAGAAAGAGCGAGAGAGATAGAAAGAAAGAGAGAGAGAGAAAGAGAGAGAGAGAGAGAGGGAAAGAGAGAGAGTGAAAAAAAGGGGGGGGGGGGGTCAGGGGGTTGGAGGTAACATTTACACTTGTTTTTATTAAAAAAAAATTACTAAATATTTGTCTTGGAACTTTTTAATCAGAAATAAATATTTCTGATCTGCAGTTGCCTTTCCAAGATAACAAAAAGAGGCATTGAAGCCTTGGTTTTCTTATAAATACTTATGCACATTTTAGCAACCAAAATTATGCATTTTAGTTCTTTCAACAGAGTTGCATGCATTTTTCGATTTTTAACTCCAAACATGATTTCATGCACAGTTAACTTTATCTGTTTATCCAAGTGTACCCAAATATATAATTCAATTTGTTTCCAAAACTCAAGCACCACTGGGCAAAAGAAAAAAAAGTGTTCTATATAGTCAATGCTATTACTACAGTGTAAACAAATATTGTCTTCCACAACTTTCATTTTACATAACATAATATTTGTGGGGTAAATATTGTGAAGTAATTTCCATTGTAATACTCGTAGCCTTGTCTCTTTAACCGATTCAAAACTCATCATCCAATCTTTCTTGTCAATTTCATAATTAGATTTCCTCCTCCAAAATCCAATTGCTTCCGGTTCAACAAGTTTCTTGCTTACTAATTCTTTTCTGAACTGTTGTGCGTTGTGTACTTTCTTACCACGATAAGAGGGGATATCCATCAAATCAATTTCTTCCTTTCCGTGCATCATCTTATTAATAACATTTACAACAGCACGAACCATGTTATATTCCAAAATTCTCTGTGGGGATTTTCCTAAAACATCACAAATGAACTGATAGGAAACAAACTCTTTTCTATGTAAAACATCATATACGCTAACAATACCCTTTCTTGCCCAATCTTCAAAATACAGTACATTTCCAGCATAAACAAAATATTGGTTATTCCATAAAAGCGGATTAAATAAGTTATCATCAATACATACATTGTTATCAAGCCAGGTTTTCAAGACAGTTTTCCAAAATTTGGATTTGACAAGTTCGCTCGCAGTTCAATATTTAAAAAAAAATACTCGTGTAAATCTGGTACAACACAACAGGCCATGTAGAAATTCTCTCTATATATTACACGGTCAGCTTAACCTCATGCGGACGGAAATGTCATAAACATAAAGATAGCCGAGATGCACACACAGGCAAACATGGTTTGTTTTTAATCCAAACATATCATATCTATATGTTTTTGGAATCAGGGACCGACAAGGAATAAGATGAAATTGTTTTTAAATTTAAATCGATTTCGGAAAATTAATTTTAATCATAATTTTCATATTTTTATTTTTCAGAGCTTGTTTGTAATCCAAATATAACATATGTATATGTTTTTGGAATCAGAAAATGACGAAGAATAAGATGAAATTGTTTTTGGATCGTTTAATAAAAAAAAGTTTTAATTACAAGTTTCCGATTTTTAATGACCAAACTCATTCATTAGTTTTTAAAGGCACAGTAAGCCTCCCGTAAACCATCACAGAGCTCCCCGAGCGTCTACATACAGTACAAGCATGCTTCCATTTGAACGCTCACCGAACGGGAACATCCTGGCTGCTTTCTGTCGAGCGTGAGAAATTTTCAAAGAATTTATTTTCGTGGACTTGGTCCTCTACAACAATGGCGCCTCGTTTTGGTGCTGGACGGCTGTTATGAATATTCAATACCGGAAATCACGCCCAGACAGAAAGCCTCCCGTAAACCATCACAGATACTGTCAGGCTTTTACACACAGTACAAACACCCTTCCATTTGAACGCTCACCAAACGGGAACATCCTAGGTGCCCTACGTAAAGAGCGAGCAATTTTTAAAAAATTAATTTTGCAGATTGTCTCGAACACTTTTTGGACCCATCCAGAACTCAGGTCAAAAATGAGTTACTCCCCTTCGGGTCTCATTCTATCGATGTAAACTGGCCATAGCCGTGGATCGATGATTATCAGAATGTTTTTGGACCGTGGTGCGTTTTTGCGCTAGACCTAACTTTTAAAATCTAAATAATAAATTGACAGCTTGTTACACAAACATTCTTTAATCATAAAAAATTCTTTTTTCATCAAGACAAGATCAGTACAATTCGAAGTTGTGAAAGTTTGAATAAAGAAAAGCCCGGAAGCAGGGTCACGCAAGGGTCGTAGCAGACGATGGTTTATGCATATCGCCGTTCCTCTCAACAGTCAAAAGCCATCGCTAGAGTTCTTGTGAACCACAGCCGTTTGTTTCGTGCATAAAAACGTGCTATTGTAGATAAGCTCACATCGAGTCGCATTCAAATGACTAACTGACGACTACATTGTGAAAAAGAGAAACTGGATCACACGGGTTCACGATGGCTCAGGGGTAAGATAAACCACGCAAAAATAAATTCTTTGAAAATTGTTCGCTCTTTACGGAGGGCACCTAGGATGTTCTCAATCGGTGAGTGTTTAAATGAAAGGGTGTTTGTACTGTGTGTAAAAGCCTGACCGTATCTGTGATGGTTTACGGGAGGCTTACTGTGCCTTTCAGCCACCAAGCTGAAATGCAATACCAAAGTCCGGCCTTCGTCGAAGATTGCTTTCCCAAAATTTCAATCAATTTGATTGAAAAATGAGGGTGTGACAGTGCCGCCTCAACTTTTACAAAAAGCCGGATATGACGTCATCAAAGGTATTTATCGAAAAAATGAAAAAAATGTCCGGGGATATCATTCCCAGGAACTCTCATGTCAAATTTCATAAAGATCGGTCCAGTAGTTTAGTCTGACTCGCTCTACACACACACACAGAGACAGACAGACAGACAGACAGACAGACAGACAGACAGACACACACACACACTACACACACATGCACACACACACACGCACACACACATACACACACACACACACACACACATATATATATACACCACGACCCTCAGAATGAAACTGAACGCAATGCAATTTTTCAGCAAGACCGTATACTCGTAGCATCGTCAGTCCACCGCTCGTGGCAAAGGCAGTGAAATTGACAAGAAGAGCGGGGTAGTAGTTGCGCTGAGAAGGATAGCACGCTTTTCTGTACCTCTCTTCGTTTTAACTTTCTGAGCGTGTTTTTAATCCAAACATATCATATCTATATGTTTTTGGAATCAGGAACCGACAAGGAATAAGATGAAAGTGTTTTTAAATTGATTTCGAAAATTTAATTTTGATCATCATTTTTATATTTTTAATTTTCAGAGCTTGTTTTTAATCCAAATATAACATATTTATATGTTTTTGGAATCAGGAAATGATGAAGAATAAGATGAACGTAAATTTGGATCGTTTTATAATTTTTTTTATTTTTTTTTACAATTTTCAGATTTTTAATGACCAAAGTCATTAATTAATTTTTAAGCCACCAAGCTGAAATACAATACCGAAGTCCGGCCTTCGTCGAAGATTGCTTGGCCAAAATTTCAATCAATTTGATTGAAAAATGAGGGTGTGACAGTGCCGCCTCAACTTTTACAAAAAGCCGGATATGACGTCATCAAAGGTATTTATCGAAAAAAAATATCCGGGGATATCATTCCCAGGAACTCTCATGTAAAATTTCATAAAGATCGGTCCAGTAGTTTGGTCTGAATCGCTCTACACACACACACGCACAGACAGACAGACAGACACACATACACCACGACCCTCGTCTCGATTCCCCCTCTATGTTAAAACATTTAGTCAAAACTTGACTAAATGTAAAAAGGCCCCGCAGGCACAATCACCTTTCGTTTTGTACTTTCCGGTTTTCACCTGTTGGATTTTTGTCTTTCATGCTCAGACAGGCAACAACATCTTTCAGAGGAAATTCGGGGAGAAGTGGATGCGTATTAAAACGCTTGAGTCGGAGTCAAATGCTCTTTTAGCAATTATTTGTTCTCTCTCAGAAAACAACGTGTTAATTGAATTCACCTCCGCCCCTCTGCAAACGGATCTGTTTTACGTATATCTTTCTTCTTGATGGGGACTGGCAAAGCAAAATTGTATTATCTCCACTTGTGTTTCTCGCGTTTCTCTGCATGTATCCCTGTTAGGCTTTAAGCCACGCTTCATTCGTCCCTACATTTAGACAATTACCAAGTTTCATTGACTTTCTTGCCAGGAGTCGGCACTGTGATTTTGTGACGAATTAATTTGTATCATTGTCCTGGTAGGTTAGCATAAGGCGAACAAAGAGAGAGAGAGAGAGAGAGAGAGAGAGAGAGAGAGAGAGAGAGAGAGAGAGAGAGAGAGAGAGAGAGAGAGAGACAGAGAGAGAGAGAGAGAGAGAGAGAGAGAGAGAGAGAGAGAGAGACAATGACAATGACAATGACAATTCTTTATTTTACGAGGGTAACAGAATAAGCATTGGTATACTTTTTTGCATCTGGCCCTCGCCCTAAAGAGGGACTAAATCTACTATAATAACTACTACTACATACTTACATAATTAGTAAAACAGTATAAGTTTATGTACATAAGTGCATTATATGAAACATTGTAGTTTATAAATGTTCATGACAAGGTGCAAAGCAAAAATTTGCAAGTCAATTAGAGTCAGAATACTATGCAATAGTACATCAACTCTGTAAGACAATGGATATTATGCAGAACATCATAATTTCGTGAACAAAACAATAAATCAAAAGTGAGTGACTGTGTCCCAAAGGACATAACAATCAAGAATATACTATTTTCATTAAATGGGATATATATTTGTTTTTGAAAGAATCTGTGCTGGTAGCTTCCCGTAAGGCATTCGGAAGAGCGTTCCAGAGACGGCCACCTGAATAAACTAGACTAGACTTAAATAAGTCTATCCTAGGAAGAGGAGTGTTAAATTTCATAAGGTGGTGTGAATTCTTCAAAGAGAACTTTGAACAAATGGTTTGGGGTAGAGTTTCGGATATAATTTTATGCATAAAGATTCCTTTGTTAAAAAGCAGTCTTGACTTTAGAGGTAAGATCCCTAAATGTATGTAGTCTAACTCTGTGAGGGTAGTGTGCTTTAGTAATACTACTTTTAGCGCTCTTTTATGTAATCTGCTGAGTGGTTTTAAGGAATTTTCACTTGCGGAGTCCCATAGAGTGGATGCGTAATCAATAACAGATTGAATATGAGCAATGAAGAATAACTTTCTGGTTTGGCAGTTCAGGAAGTGTTTAATTCTAGATAAGAGATACACTTTCTTAGACACCACTTTACTAAGTTGCTCTATGTGGGTTGACCAAGACAAGTTGTTATCGATATTAACACCCAGCAGTTTGTGATGGTCGACTTTTTCCACTATTTCACCATCTATCATTAAAGCAGGACCAGCTGAACAAATATTCTGGCGCTTTTGTCTTATTGTTATGACCATATATTTGGTTTTCTGTGGGTTAAGAGACATATGGTTTAGTTCAGTCCACTCTGTCAACTGGTTTAAACTCCTTTGAAGTGATTCTGATAAGCGAGTTACATTTGTGTTGCTGGAGTGAATTGTGGTGTCATCTGCAAAAAGTTCACATACATTTTGAATATGTAGGGGGAGGTCATTAATGTATATAGAGAAGAGGAGGGGTCCTAAAACCGATCCTTGTGGTACACCGTATTTTACTTCTTGCATGCTCGACGCCGAGGCGTTTGTTAGTACAGTCTGTTGTCTGCCGGTGAGAAATGAACTAATAAGTTTGACAGTTTCGATTCCGACGCCATACAATGCAAATTTTCTCAGTAATAACGTGTGATCAATAACGTCAAAGGCTTTAGCAAAATCAACAAAAATGGCACCACAGAATTCATTGTCGTTTATTTTCTCCAGCCATTGATCAACAAGAGAAACTAAGGCAGTATGGCAGGAATGGTTAGCTCTAAAACCCGATTGTTTAGGGTGAAGTAAATTGTTTTGGTTAAGATGCATTAGAATATGTTTGTTAATGTGTTTTTCAAGTGGTTTTGATAAAACAGACAATATTGAAATTGGCCTATAGTTTGATGGGTCTTTTTTATCACCTGATTTAAACAGAGGAATGACTTTAGCCTGTTTCAGGGCGACTGGGAAATAATTTTTGTCTAAACAAAGATTATAAAGGTAAGTGAGTGTTTCAGAAATTACAGGGGCTGACAATTTAAGAATCCTACCATCGAGGCCGTCGATTCCCCGGGAGCCTGTTTGCTTTAGGTGTGTAAGTGCGTAAAAAACTTCAGGTACTGTAAGTAGAGGAATATTCGCTTGACTTGAAACTTGTTTCGACTCACAATATTCTTCTAACACTTTCAAATTGTTCAAATTGGATTTGTCATTTGTAATAATTTGTTCAGCTATTTTAGAAAAATGCGTGTTTAAATCATCAGGGGATATGTCCTTAACACAACTTGAATGACTTGCAATCGTTTTATTTGTAAGTTCATTTATTGCTTTCCATATATTCTTTGAATTTTGCTTTGATGACGCTAGGTCATGAAAGTACTTAATCTTTTTTGTTCGTTTAAGTGAGTTTACTTTATTTCTCTGTTCTCTATACTCTGCTTCCTTGCCAACTGATTTTAAGAAATCACGATGGCCAATAGCATCTTGTAATTCAGTATCAAACCATTTAGGTTTTACTATTTGCTTGACTCTCTTAATTCTCCACGGGGCATGTTTATCGTATATTTCTGTAAAGACATTTATCCAGTGTGTTATTGCATCATCAGGATCCGTATAATTATAAACATCAGAGAGAGAAGAATTACTTAAGTCTACAAGAAAAGCGTTCTCGTTAAATTTAGTAAAGGAGCGGTACTTTACTGTCTTGTGACCAACTTTGGGGATTTTTACACCCTTTCTTGAGAGAGAGAGAGAGAGAGAGAGAGAGAGAGAGAGAGAGAGAGAGAGAGAGAGAGAGAGAGAGAGAGAGAGAGAGAGAGAGAGAGAGAGAGAGAGAGAGAGAGAGAGAGAGAGAGAGAGAGAGAGAGAGAGAGAGAGAGAGAGAGAGAGAGAGAGAGAGAGAGAGAGAGAGAGAGAGAGAGAGAGAGAGAGAGAGAGAGAGAGAGAGAGAGAGAGAGAGAGAGAGAGAGAGAGAGAGAGAGAGAGAGAGAGAGAGAGAGAGAGAGAGAGAGAGAGAGAGAGAGAGAGAGAGAGAGAGAGAGAGAGAGAGAGAGAGAGAGAGAGAGAGAGAGAGAGAGAGAGAGGAGAGAGAGAGAGAGAGAGAGAGAGAGAGAGAGAGAGAGAGAGAGAGAGAGAGAGAGAGAGAGAGAGAGAGAGAGAGAGAGAGAGAGAGAGAGAGAGAGAGAGAGAGAGAGAGAGAGAGAGAGAGAGAGAGAGAGAGAGAGAGAGAGAGAGAGAGAGAGAGCCGTTGTTTACCAGAAGAGAGGCAGCAGTAATTTGTCTTGCGTTCTCTTGTTTAGCCAAAGGAGAATTGAGTTAAAAGAATGCGCTAGCAACATCAAATGCTTGCAGTCTATTAATCTCTTCCTCTCGCTGAAAGGAGAGAGGCTTTTAGAGGTGTATTTCAACATGCCTGCAGACAGGAATTAATCAACGGAGAGAAATTCAAAGTGAAATTGAAGAGAAGCAAAAAGAGAGCCTCCTGGCACAACACAACTTGTTTAAAACGAGGACTGCTTGGTCCTACGTTGTGTACGCGTGAGCCTACGACGTCACAGTGCTCTAAGAAATCCAGAAAAAAGATAAGCAAGAAAAGAGCCTTCTGGTACGCCACTTGTTAAATTGATGAGGACTTCTTGGTTAGAACTACGACGGTTGTTCTCTAATGAGCCTACGACGTCACTGTACTCAGACTCAGATTAATACAAAGTAACACATGATGCGGCAAGGATAAAAGTCTGCTCAGTGACACAACACAACTTGTTTAAAACGAGGACGGCTTTGTCCTACGTAGTTTGCGTGTGACTGCCTACGACGGCATTCTACTCAAAGAAACTCAGATGATATCAAAGTTAAAGTACAAGAGAAGCAAGACAAGAGTTAGCTGGCACGACACGAATACCTACAAAATTAAGACAGCTTGGTCGTCACCGTTCACTCGAAAGGGAAATTCAAGAGAATCGAGAATACACTACTCCTTGGCGTGACACTTGGTTCTGCCAGAGACTGTGTATACTCAACATTTTCTGGTTCTACATTGTTCACTCGTGAGCCTACGATGTCGCTGTACAACAAACGAAAATCAACAATGAATTAACAGTAGAATTCAAGAGAACCTGGAAAACAGCCCCCAGGTATACGTACGACAGAAAAACGTTTCAATTGAGGTCTCTTGGTCCTACGTTGTTCTCTTGTGAGCCCATGTCGTCATTGTTGAGTTTTATTTTATAACGTCATCAATCAGTCGTGAGTCGATAAAACTAGAACTGCCAGGTGCTACTGACTATCAAACTATTTGATTCTTTTTGAAATGACAATAACTGAATAGTTTGTAAAGGAGCGGACGGAAGAGAGGTGAATTTAGCGCAATACCCCATCATGTCCAACATAGTTTTTGTAACTGTGGACACTAATTCCAATATCATGAGAGTTGCTTTTTTTGCCTTTATTGACCAAAAAAGCACTTTGGTCTATGAAGAATGAAGACGGGTACGTCGTAGGCCCGTAGCAAGCACAGTAAGACCTTTTTTGTGTCTTCTCATTCCTCGTGTTGGATTGCATTTGCAACTACAGGTGCTGCGAGGGTTTGTCAAGCACCGTCAGCCCCAAACGTCAGTGGCTTGGCTTTAATCGCTGGAAACAATTGCCCGTCCCTCTCTGTCTTGGCGCCTGATGAAAGGGAGGCAAGCAAGGGCTTGATGAAGGGGAGGCAACCTCGGAAGTCAAGTCTGTGAAGAGATAAAATCTCGGAGGGGGGGGCAGAGCAAGTGCCAAAGAAATCTCGCGAGGAATGCCCCTGCAAAGACAGACTGCGAGCTCTGCTGGGATAAATCACCTTTTATACTCGGCGAGAGATGCGGCTAATTTTTGTTTTCAAAACAAGTTAGGTGACTTTTGTTACCGCGGGAAATGTCTCGGGGCTTGGGTGGTAATTGAAGCGCGCGTCAGGCATAGCACCCGGGCCTTAAAATATGCACTCACGTGGGCAAAGGTTCAGGCTCGCACGCGCCTTGCTTGTACACTTACACCCTGGCGGCGAGTCATCATGGGCAAACCGATGGCTAAAGGTGACGAACTTAAGTCACTGGAATAGGCACACTTAATGGCTTCACTTTTTCTTCTACTTTTAAGTGATACTGGCGGCGAGTAATTCGTGGGCAAAGGAGGGCTAAAGGTGACGAACTTGAGTCACTGGAATAGGCCCACTTACGTTCTTCATTTCTTTCTTCTGTAGTTACTTTTAAGTGATATCTTACACTATACCCTTTCCCTAAAACTTGTCCTATTGTGTGTTGTGAGTGAGGTGGAAAATGGAGCTGCAGCTGCCTGAATTCTCTGCCAGACCATCTTTCAAATACCGTGAAGTCTTGGGCCATGTTCTGCTGAGGTTTGGAATGGTGGATGTGGTGTTTAGCATTGGTGGTTCTGGCATCGACAGAAGCGCCGAAGCTCACGCCAGACAACCTTGCAGACACCAAATAAAAAGCTAAGACCTCTTGTTTATGAAGAGGGGAAGAAAAAGACACGAAGAAAGGGGAAGAATAAAGACAGGAAGAAGCATGGCTAGGGGTCTGGCACAGGCAATGACACAAGACAGCACCCTTTCAAAACTTGGCAAGTCCCGCCAGGTATGCGTGGCCACGTGGCTTCAGACCTCAGACATCACCCCCTGTGCTACCTGTCTGGGCCAACCACCTGCCCTCCTGCACACCCCTTTTACGGCCAACCCGAGGGGTCTGGGGTTCCATTCCCCGGACGGGTGTTGCTGGGTCTGGCGGTCCTGTGTGTTTTGTGGCCCGTGGCTGTGGCGGCTTTGACGCCTACCTGTTGCCCACCGTTTTGTTTGGTTGTAGGATCCATTCCAGGGCTAAAAGGAAAACGCTTTTCTCGCTGCATTAAAGTCACCTTCCTTCCGGTGTAAATCGTCGTCGTCCTGGAATTTAAGCTTAACTCGATTCTTGGCGATGTTTTTTTTGTGTGTGTGCTTTAGACTAAGAAAATCAATCTCAATGAAAAATATTCTTAAAAACAAAGATGGACAATACATGATTTAACATTCTTGTATCTGTCTATCCTTACCAGGATTATAAACACTATTTCATTATTAAAAAAAATAAATCAGTTTTGGCCTTCTGCTGTGGAAAAGCTGTCTAAAATGAGTGACGGCAACATTCCATGACTCTGACGACGTCGAAATAGTGTTAATTCTCCAACTGATGCAACAGGTCCGCAAAGTTTAGTGGTGTAAATTCCAAAGTCAGTTGAAACAAGATTAGAAACAGACATCTGAGAGGTACCTTTTTGTCTCATGTAGTAAACGATCACAGTACACCACTAGATCTGTCCATGCTTTTACTTCAAAAAAGATCACATTGTTGCCACTTGTACGTATACCAAAAGTCAACATGTCGGCATGTGTAGAGAATGATTTTTTCTTGCTGAATCACTTCACAGAATGACATAGGTGTCAGTTAAAGGCCGTCCTTAATTGAGCCCGAAGTTGACTTCGCGAAGTCTTTTTGCCGAAAATTCAATGTGCCAAAGCTTTGTGCAGCGAGCGTCGTGAAGTAGACTTGGCGAGGTCGACTTCACTCAGTTAATACCAGGCTTTAGCTATGTGCCCGAATGGAAGGATCCTCTTACCGTAGGTGAATACCTGGATGGACCTACGGTGATTGGCAGTGGAACTCCCTTTTAAGAACAACAAACACTGGGTCTGTTAAAGGGGGATTGGGGTTAGGTAGCGGGGATTGATTCTTAAAACGGCGAAAAATGTACAAACATTATGATAACAAATAAAAATCAGGACAAAGTTAGGTCTCAAAAGAGGAGGGGGTGGGCAGGGAAGGGGGAGGGGTAGATCTTAAAAGCGGGTGTCCTCAAAACAAAATGAAACCCACAGGAAGGAACTTACCTTTACAAACTGGGGCCGTTCCTGTTCAATGCCAGGCGCAAGTGTTCGGTAATTGCTGGCACAGGTGCTCTGGAATCAACAGGTCTGGGATCCGGGAAGGAGGGACAGTTTAGGAATGTCACTGTCGATTAATGCTTCTGAACTGGAACACCTTGAATCAATTCAAAGTCTGTTTTGCACAGGGATTATCTCTGTGGCTTATTTTTGCTAGCTCTTTTTATGGCTTTATGTTTGTTTTTTCCCCGATTGTTTGTGTGCTTTTGCTTTTGTGATTCTTTCATTTAAGCCCTTCTAACGCTGCGGTAGAAAATCAGACAAGTACGCCGTGTGTGTGTCTTCAAAAACCTCAGAAAATCAGGACTTAAGAGGAGGAGTCTTAAAATCGGGGTAAATGATTGTACAGAGATTATAAACAGAAAATCTGAGAAAACAGGGAGTCCTATAAATTGGGATGGAAGGTACACGTGTGTCTTGGGGGGGGAGGGGGGGTTCGACTGTTCACCAAACCTGTAGTGACAATGTTCTAAGTAAAACAAATCATATGCTTATGACTATTGCTTGATTGAGAAAAATAGTGTCTTCGGGTCATTTGAACTCTATGTTACCCTTTACTGTAATCGATCAACGTAAGCCATTGATTGATTTTTACATTTAGTCAAGTTTTGATGTTTTTGATTGTTGCAGGACTATTCGCATGACGGACGTCCTTACTGGAATGTGTGAGCGTGTCTTTGAGCGTGCTAACCACAGCCCCGTCAACTGTCTTTTTGTGAGTACGCTCTGTTTCTGTTGTCGTTCCAGTTTAAGAGGTTGATCGTCCTGGGCCCCAATCACATGTGTGTGTGTGTGTGTGTGTGTGTGTGTGTGCGTGTGTGTGTGTGTGTGTGTGTGTGTGTGTGTGTGTGTGTGTGTGTGTGTGTGTGTGTGCAGGGTTTGTCTGTGTGTGTCAGGGTTTGTCTGTGTGTGTTTATAGTTTGTGCGTGCGATCTAGTCCGTCATGCGCGCGCGCACCACATGAACTATATATAGCGACGCTTGTTCTTGGTTTAAAGGGTGTCCGTTCATTACCTGTTTGGTACCTTCACAGATGTAGCGGTGAATAATTATAATCTTGGTACCCTCTTCCCTCAGTGGAAACCTGCCCTCGACAATCACTTATCTCGCACCCCCCCCCCCCCCCCCCCCACACACACACATTCCCCCTCTCCCCATTCCCCCTCTTATTTCCACTTCCCCATTCTTAAACTCCTCATTTCTTTGCTCAGAAACTGTTTATCTCAAAGTTGAAGTAAACAAGGCAAGGCAGCAACAAGAGCCTGCTTGTGAAAGCACCCTCAAATCATTGGCCAAGAACCTTGAAAGACAGCGTCGCAACAGACTGTGCTCTTCTTGAAGGGCGCGGAGGACAGTATTGCGCTTTTCTGTCAGCTGGTTTCTGCATGGAAAACCTACTACGGCGCAGGTGAGAGAATAGCGCGCATTAAGGATATTTTGCACTGGGATGAGACGGTGTTGGTCAGAAAAATCCAGAAGAGGAGAGGGCTTGACGGCACAAGACAGAGGCAGAGGCCCAAACAGGTGTTAGTAAACAGTTTACGAAGCCCCCCTGACTCTGAAAGGGTTTCGCAGCGAAGACAAGAGCGCAGGTGAAGAGCAGTATTTAGGACATCTAACGCTGGCGCTAATGACATAACGAAGCAGGAGAAATTCTCTCTCCCCGTAGTTCTCCTCTGCCCTCCTTGGCAGTCTCGGATGCAGGGACCCCTAAAGTGGATGCCGGTGGCTAATTTCTTCCCGGAGTCCTGTTCGGGGTCGCCTTTCGGATTTTCAATTCCCCTTTCACTTAGGCAGGTGGGTCTGGATGTTGATGCCCACTTTTGTCTTCACGGGTGATAGTGATGATGGTGGTGGTAGTCGGTGGTGGTGGTGGTGGTGATGGGGATTGGTTGAGGCGGTGGTGGTGGTACATGGTGGTGGAGGCAGTTGTGCAAACGGCTGACTAAAGACTGCGCATGATCCTCTTTGGAGCGATTTTAGCTATTGTCCTTGAAAGACTGCCAGTTATCTTATAGGAATTTCTGAAGATGTCATACGCCGAATCTTTAGTCATTAGTGGTCGAATAAGCCAACATTTCATTTCATTTTTTTCATTTTCATTACTTTATTGTCCCATCGCTGGGAAATTCGGGTCGCTTCCTCCCAGTGGAAAGCTAGCAGCAACGGAGTCGCGCTACCCAGGTGTCTGCGTGTTTAGGTGTATTCAGCCACCTGCACTTATGGCAGAATGACCAAGGTCTTTTACGTGCCATTGTGATGACACGGGGGTGGGACATGGCTTCCGTCTCTGGGTCTGCACATAAAGTTGACCCGTGTCCGTCCCGGCCCGAATTCGAACCTGCGACCTTCCGATCACAAGTCCAGTGCTCTACCATCTGAGCTACCGGGCCCCCTATGACATCATAGCCTCAAATTAATTAAGCGATTTCGACGTCGCGAAGTCTTCTTCACGAAACTGGCTGCACGAAGCTTTGGCACTGAATTTTCAGAAGATAAAGAAAGACTTCGTGAAGTCTTCGTGAAGTCGACTTCGGGCTCAGTGAAGGAGAGCCTTCACAGCAAGGACAACGCCATTGGAATTCAACTGATCACAACTTGATGATATGCAAATTATTGGCCGTTCTGACCCAGTATTGTAAACATGTCCCTGCCAGTTGCTTTGGTTATCATTCCTTTGAATTTAGATGGTCGCACAGCTTCATAATTGTTTAGAAAATATGACGTTGGAATGTCTCTTTGGCCATCGTTGAGCGACGCCGTATCCAAGTTGAAAGCAAAGCAGATACTTTGAGGCTAGTTTCTAAAAGCAAGTTGGGATAAATGTAGCACATGGGCACATGGCGTGGAAATCATGTCAAAGGCGTATCAACCCATCTTCATAACACACTAATGTGATGGTAGTTAGGAACTACCGATTTCACGAACGTTTGTCAATTATTTGGATCGGCGAAGGATACGGAGCTGACATCTTTTATGCTGAGGCCATTGTTTTTACACTGGCCGTTTTGCGAGTCTGGAGTCAGAGTCGCAAGCAGAGAAGAAGAGGGTGGAGGGAAGGAAGGATGGATGGAGGGATGTATAAATAAATCACTGAGTAGCTTGACACCGGACTTCACCTTTCAAAAGGAACTTTAGTTTCTGCGTAAGAACGTGTTTCGTCTTCAGATACATTTAGTGGACAGGTCTGCTGACACAGGCTCTCAAATTTCTTTTGGAAGTGAAAGTCCTGGCGGAAAACGCATGTTCCTCTTTTTGCTGCTGAAAGGACTACATATACAATAACTAAACTGCGTTGTCATACTTCTGAAGTAGGGTCTTCTTGCGTCCTGTTGCGTCCTGTGTGGGCATAACAGACAATTATTCGTTAATCAGTAATAAGTACTGTTCATATTGGTCTTAGTTCTTATTAGATACAGATATGTTCCCACCATGTTCTAATTTGATTGAAGGGACGTATTTCTGTTTAACCGATTCCAACAAAATGAAAATGAAGAGTTCTTTTGAAAAAGGCACTCTTCTTGCAAGCAGGGTCGTCTTGAAAGAGCAAAGATGAATGTGAGAGAACAGAAGAGGCTTCTCCTTTGTGTAATAGAGGAACTGCAAACACGTGTGTTGAAAAGGAATGGTGAAATTAACAGATCTATTTGATTCTTTCTCTTGAGAAATGCACTTTAGAACGCAAGAGTAAGAGTAAAACTTACCGGTAATGAACCCAAGTACTTGCATTTTTGGAGAGAGAGAGAGAGAGAGAGAGAGAGAGAGAGAGAGAGAGAGAGAGAGAGAGAGAGAGAGAGAGAGACAGAGACAGAGACAGTGAGAGAGACAGACAGACAGAGACAGACAGACAGACAGACAGAGGAAACTGACGAGAGAGTACATGTGTGTGTGTGTGTGTGTGTGTGTGTGTGTGTGTGTGTGTGTGTGTGTGTGTGAGAGAGAGAGAGAGAGAGAGAGAGAGAGAGAGAGAGAGAAAGAGAGAAAGAGAGAGAGAGAGAGAGAGAGAGAGAGAGAGAGAGAGAGAGAGAGAGAGAGAGAGAGAGAGCGTTTTGGTGTGTCTGCAAAGACTGCGTGTGTGCGTTTACCAGTTAAAACGTGCGTATTTTCATGTGTGCTTGCATGCGTTTGTACATGCATGATGATTCTCGTGTATACTTACGCACGCGTGCATGTGCTCTCGTGAGTGTGAATGAACTGTTTAACCCAGGCAGACTTGCGTTTTCTTGAAATAGCCCCAACTTAGACAGTGGAGAAGAGAGCGAATATATAAGATGAGAGAAGAATTTGAGATCACGAGGTAGACTGTCTTCTATACGTTAGGGATTTCCACATGTACCTTTCAATTTGCTTCAATCCCGTGACGAGCCCAAACAGGTTTAGCGAACTGATTGGAAAGGGGTTTTACCTTTAGATGAGGATAATCTCCCCCTGTCAATGCCATGAACGTTTAGCGAACACGTGCACAACACTTACAACGACAGACTGGCGGATGGACAGACAAATGAAGGGCCCGGACAGACAGACAAATAGACAGCGAGATAGTCGTTAGGACGGAAGGACTGACAGACGTACTGGCAAACTAATGGATAGATAGGTGCTCGCTCGCATTTGCAATGCTAACCAACATATTCTCAGTCTTTGTCTGTTAGCCTCTGTCTTCGTCTATCTCCGTCTATCTCCGTCTCTCTCTCTCTCTCTCTCTCTCTCTCTCTCTCTCTCTCTCTCTCTCTCTCTCTCTCTCTCTCTCTCTCTCTCTCTCATACTCTCTCTCTCTCTCTCTTTCTCTCTCTCTGTCCGTCTCTCTCTCTCTCTCTCTCTCTCTCCGTCTCCCCCCCCCCCCACCCCCTCGCTTATACAGCCTCATTCCCGCAATCCATCCGTCCGCCCCACTCCCACCCCCTTCTCTCACCCTCTCTTCAATTTTCTTTCGTTTCATTTTCCGAACCTGTTCAGTCCCGGGCAAATCCCTCGTCTTGCCAAACAGGTGGTAGAGCAAAGTTAGCCTGATGGACTTTGACGGGAGGTGGTTAGCGCGGCTCATTACTTCACCTAACACACAAACGCACAGGGGATTTTTCTCTTCCGCTCTGTGCAAAATATTCTCTTATCCAGGATGGCTTTGTACCCGAGACAGGGCTAACGGGGTATTTTTTTCTTATAAGTAGTCTGTCGCCCCCGCAGGGAGTATTAACCGGGTATGGCTTCTTCTTACACCTTCCTCCATCTCCGCCTTCACCTCCCCGTCAGTGCAGCTGTTTCCGAATGAACTGGAAATATTGTGTGTTTTTTTGTTTTGAACGCCGAGAAGACAATACACACTTCAGAGCACAAAACACAGCAATAAAACAACAATAGAACAAAGAACAACAAAAACAACAAAACGAATAAAAAACTTTAAAAAAAACCTAAAACCGCCTACCAAAAAAACCTCAAACAAACAAACAAAGTTTTTTGCTATTTGGTGTTTCTTGTCTCGAGAACACAGAGGGGTATGCGAGACAACTTCAGTATCGATCTGATTCTCTGTTAACTTCTTGGCCTTCTCTTACAAAATTATTTCACATGCGTGTCAGAGTGACACCAATCTGTATATTTTGAATCTTGTTAAAACTCTCAATCTCTTTCAGAAAGTTAAACATGTTGTGCGGGGGTACGCCCCGGAACAAACAAACGGCAATTTAAACACACGCAGAATGTCACGTCGTGTGATGAGATTTTGCACGTGCAACTTAGTCATGTTGTAGACTGGAAGCAAGGTACGCAGTAGCTCTGTGTAGCTTTGTCTTCCTCTTCTTCTTCTTCTTCTTCTTCTTCTTCTTCTTCTTCTTCTTCTTCTTCTTCTTCTTCTTCTTCTTCTTTGTTCATAGGCTGAAACTCCCACGTTCACTCATGTTTTTTGCACGAGTGGGTTTTTACGTGTATGACCGCTTTTACCCCGCCATTCAGGCAGCCATACGCCGCTTTTGGGATAATAGCTTTGTCGATTTTTCGTTTCCGCCTTTCTCTCGGTGCATCCCAGGGGATGTCAGTTGATCTGCAGCGTTTTTCCCAGACATAGCTAAAGGACAATTGGCCAGTTGGACCTGGATTCAAAACATATTTAGGTCCAAATGTCCTGGCCGCAAAAAATCGTTGTGTCAGAAAACATCCTATGTCTTTTTGCTGAGTCAGTATTCGACCGGCTTTGGGTCAGAACAATGCGTCAGATCAAAAACATATGCTTAAATGACCGAAGACCGTGGCCTGGAAACAACACTGTTGTTGTGACAGAAGGGAGTCAAATGTCACACCCGCACGTGACCAAAGTCTTTAACAGTGTCACCGACATTGATCTATAGCACTTCTCTTTCAACGGTGAACGAAGGTCTACCTTGAAACCCGCGTATTTCGAGCCCTTGTTCCGTGTGTGACAGGGGAGGCTACTGCTCCTTTCACAGCAGACTCTGCACCCGAGTTGTTGGCCTTTAAAAGTCAACACCAGTGGATTGTAGAATTCTGTTTGTGATGGGGTCTGGTGGTTTCCGATTGTCTCTATGTTCATGGAAACCTTCGGGTTTGCATAACAGTTTTTATAGGGTTAAGAAATTAGCCCTAACATTTTCAATCCTGTTTGATTGCACTTCGCTTCCCGAGGTGATCGTAGTGTTTCGGCACACGGTTACATCTGGCGCTGCGAGCAGGATGGGACTCGGCATGATATGTTCAGGTAATGGCGCTTCCCGAGGTGATCGTAGTGTTTCGGCACACGGTTACATCTGGCGCTGCGAGCAGGGTTGGGACTCGGCATGATATGTTCAGGTAATGGCATAATATGACCACTGAACATTTTCGTGCTGTTCCCATTCTGCGAACTTGGGATGGACAGTGGTCCCCCGGTTCGGAACTTCGGGACGAAGTTCATTTCAAACGGGGGCGATTGTGACAGGGGAGGCTACTGCTCCTTTCACAGCAGACTCTGCACCCGAGTTGTTGGCCTTTAAAAGTCAACACCAGTGGATTGTAGAATTCTGTTTGTGATGGGGTCTGGTGGTTTCCGATTGTCTCTATGTTCATGGAAACCTTCGGGTTTGCATAACAGTTTTTATAGGGCTAAGAAATTAGCCCTAACATTTTCAATCCTGTTTGATTGCACTTCGCTTCCCGAGGTGATCGTAGTGTTTCGGCACACGGTTACACGTGGTTGAGGTATGCTCATGTGGAGTTTGACGTGACAGAAAGGGG